>NC_086194.1:86614685-86936769 GCF_035770615.1 Melospiza melodia melodia
AAAAGATGTTTATGATACCCCGAGGGGAGTTGCATTCCCAGGACAACAGACAGGACTCAGTGAAAATCCCATTGCAGAAGGAAGAGAAGGTGTCTATGATGTGCCACCACCAGTCCTCCAAGACAATAAAGGCTTACAGGATGTGACTGATGGGATGAATAGGTTGTCTTTCTCCAGCACGGGAAGCACGAGGAGTAACATGTCCACATCGTCAACGACATCAAAAGACTCTTCTCATTCAGCATCAACTGCACAGGACAAAAGACTAATCCTTGATCCAGACACTGCTATAGAGAGGCTGTATCGCCTCCAGCAGATGGTGGAGGCAGCTGTCAGTCACCTCACAGCCTTCATCACACCAGACTGGCGGTCCTATGGGTATATGGAGAAACACATCAATGAAATCCACGCTGCTGTGGATAAGGTAGAGCAGTCGCTGTTGGAGTACCTCCAGTTTGCCAAAGGATCGGCAGCCAATGCCTCCTGCCTGCCTGAGTTCAGCCTCCTCAACAAAATGAGGAGAGAGGTGCAAAGGCTGGAGGACTCTCACCAGATCCTTACCCAAACCAGTCATGACTTGAACAGCTACAGCTGGTCTTTGAATGTCCTAGCTGTCAACAGAGTGCAGAACAAGTGCGATGACCTGGATCGGTTCATTATGGTGGCAAGGACGGTCCCGGACGATGCCAAGCAGCTGACCACCACCATCAGTGTCAACGCTGAGCTGCTCTTCAGACAGGCACTGGGCAGCTCCCGTGTCAAAAACACAGCAGAGAACATAATGAACGCTGCTGACTGTGTGTATGACAGTCCTCAGATGCAGCGGCATGGAGAAAAGGCCCAGAACCACTGCAGCTCCCTCCCGCCGCTCCTGGGTAAAGGCCAGCACCCCTACAGTGCCACCAGTGAGGGCTCAGAAAAGAGCTGGATGGATGACTATGATTATGTTCACCTGCAGGTGGGTAAACCCAACACCTTGTTCTGCATGTAGAAATTGCTTGTGGTTTTTCTGGAAGCTTCTTGTGGGAAAGCAGCAATTGATTGCCATGCTAATGCGTATTCAAGATTTTTGATAATTTCACCCAGATGATTACTTCCTGTCAAAGAGGACTGTTGGGTTTCTAATAGTGACAGCCTTTTGCTCTGCCACACTATCCTTTCATTTTCTGTACTCTTGGTGGAACACTACCAGTGAAAAAGCCAATAGAAAGCAGCCTCTTTCCTGACCTCTGAGCTGCCATTTAGCTCAGAAGCAGTTTTGATTTAACACAGTCTCTTATGTTATGCAAAACAGGGGAAAGAAGAGTTTGAAAGGCAACAGAAGGAGCTTCTGGAGAAAGAAAATATCATCAAGCAGAGCAAAATGGAGCTAGAGCACCATCAGGTATGTTCTCCCTGATATTTTTTCTCCCTGATACAATTGCCCTGAAATGCAGCATTCCTCCCACCAAGGGGCACTGGTCAAATAGAGCAGGAGGGGATCTGCCCTTAGTAGTGAGCAAAGGATACAGATAATAAAAAGCAAAGAGTTTAAAAACTCTAAAATTTCACCACAGAAGAGAAACAAGCTTCTGTGTTGTCTCACAGCAGGTCAGGCACAAAGCCAGCTTGAGAACTTGGCTTTCCTGACCTGCCATCCAGGGCCTTAATCACTGAACCATACTGAATATGTGCCACCTTCACATCTGCTCAGGGAACATCAATACCATCAGCTTAAATGTTGTGCTGAACATCACTTTTAGTGCTAAAAACAGTAGGTTCACAAGATCAAGGGCTGTCACTTTTCCCTCATATTAATTCTTCAGTATGTTGTTGCCATATTGTATGGCAGAAAATTGTACAAGCAGTGAGGAGGTGAGATTTAAAGGGTTTTCATCTCAAAATCCCACAGAGATGACAGCTTTTTAAAGATTGTGTAGGAGTCATTGCCACTTGGATCCATCTCTCTCACTTGTGATTTCAGAATACTCCAAATGAGCAACAGCCTGTAAATTCAGGAGTTTGTGTTGTTGGGGTTTTTTAATGCAAATGAAGTATTTTAGATGTTTCTCCATTCTGAACTCTGCGTGTTTGGATTTACGGCAATCAAAGCACTTGATCCTAGAAAACATACTGTTACTGTTTTTACTTAGCATAAGGTAGGATACCCAGGGATGTCCCGAGGCACAGAGTGAAATTGCAATACATAACAGCATCTTACAAGAATACTTGCTGATAGGAGCTTTTGTTTTTCCTTTCAGATCAATCAGTTTCAGCGTCTGGAGCAAGAGATCACAAAGCCAGTGGAGAACGACATCTCCAAATGGAAGCCCCCGCAGGCCCTGCAGACCTCCCACGACAGCCGCCTGCTTCTCTTCTACTCCGACCAGTGTGAGACTCACTTCAACTCCCTCCTCAACGCCATCGATGCCTTCTTCAGCTGTGTCAACTCCTCCCAGCCCCCGCGGATCTTCGTGGCACACAGCAAATTCATCATTCTGAGCGCGCACAAACTCGTGTTCATCGGGGACACGCTCGCGAGGCAGATGACGACTCAGGACATGTGCAACAGAGTGATGAACTCCAGCAACCAGCTGTGTGAACTGCTCAAGAGCGTTGTGCTGGCCACCAAGGCGGCTGCCTTGAGTTACCCCAACACGGCATCCCTGCAGAGGATGGTGGACAGAGTAACAGAGCTCTCTCATCACGCGCAGTTGTTCAAACTCTCACTGGCCCAAATGGCATCCTTATGAAAACCCAGCAGAATCCAACCATGAGCGGCAAAGCAGAAGAGCAGACAAACTGGAGCTATTTTTATGTAAATGTTATCTTTTTTTAGATATTTTTTATTAAATATTTTAAATACATTCTTATGCTTTAGAGAGTCTAATCAAATCAGGGATCTGGGAATGTTGTTTGGTTCTGTATTATGTTTCTTATACACATTTAGATTTATATACACACCGTATATGTATATGTTGCTTTTTTCCCTAAAACATCAATTAAGCACCTTAAAAATTACGTGTCAGGTAAACAGTGCATATCTTTTGTATATACAGCCTGTTTCCTCAGCATATTTGTTAACTGGATGCTACACTCTTTTTGTTTCATTCCATCTTGATGCTGGTGCATGGACTTGGTTGTGAAACCTACTTGTAGCAATCCATGGAGCAAGTGTAATGGTTCTCATAGAACTCCATTCCCTTTTTAGAAATTACTTTCTATAGATTAATTCTGTGAAGTTTAACTCCTCTCGATGTTACTTTGTTGTGTAAAACATTTGGTCATTCTGACCAACATACATGCACAGCTGCAATAAGCAACATATCAAGCAAGGTGTACAGCATTTGGGAGAAAAGCATTTTTAGGCCATGTAAGAAACAGGACCTTCAAAGGAGGAAGGCAGAACTGTATATATTTAATATCTTTTGGCATTCAGATTTCATTGTTTCTAATAACTGTGCAACATGGGATTTCAAAACCGTGGATGGATTCCAAGCAATGTAATTTTATACATGTTTACTTTGTATGTCCTTGCATTGGCAATTTAATTTAGCAGTCAGGCTTGAAAGCCTTATTGTTTATGGACTCGAGTTATCCTGAGGGTATCCCAGGATCCATTGGGCTCATCTTTTGAGGCTGTGGATGAGCAAAGTTTCAATCCTTTCAGAAGGATTAACATACAAATTATGTTTTGTATGGAAAGAAAAAGTTTAATTTGAAATAACAGATATTTAAACATCTCTATAGCATATACACAATTTAATGAAGAAGTAGCACTTAATTTTCTAGGACGTATTATTGAGAATTAATTGCATCTGTTGCAATTCTGATTTCCATTAAACTACTGGGCTTTTTTTCCAGAATTCTGTTGTGTAGATGCTGGTCTTTTCTGCACTACACTGTTGCCAAAAATAATGTCCTGTTTTAATGGGACCGTTCCATCAGTAAATACGCACAGTCCTACCTAGTAATTTTCAATGTAGACCCTTAAAAATTGTTAGCAGTGTGTTAGGCTCCTTCAGAAATTTCATGTATGCTGGTCGCTCCAAAACCCATATAAGCTTATTTGTCATTGCTGCCTTCTGTGAACCCCCTAAAAATAAGTCACTGAACACCATTTGCCTGTGGTCCACAGGCTAAAAGCTGTGCTTCAAAGTGAGCAGTAGCTCAGGAAAATTCCAGGTAATTCTGGCATTTTTAAAGCAGAAACACTACTGTCCTTATTAATTCAAGGTGGTCCCACATTAATGTGTTCAGAACATTTGCCAGATCACTGGTAACAGCAGGGTTCTGAGGTCAGTAGCACCTGGGAAACAGGCACTTCTCACTTCTGCCTCACTCCTGCCTTTCCCGTTTTGTAGCCAAACACGTGCCTTACTGAAGTGGGATTTGTTGTCTGAGGTGACAGAACCATTTCAGCTGTGTATGAAACCCTGCAGCCTTAATGTATTGTCTTAGAGCAAAGACCACTGTTCACTACCATAACATTCCAGAGTGCATAACATTCCTGGAAGGTCAGTGGAAGCCAGCACAACCCAGCTGGCTCAGGATGGGCTCCAAGGCTTGGCCTGGTGTAACGTCCTGAAAGAGCAGTTGTGATTTTGTAACTTATAACCAGTTGCCAAAAAGCAATCGGTGTGAACCTGTTTTGTACTATTGTTGTTTGGGATTTCCTTGTCCATTTTTTTCACTGTTATTCTTAGAAAGTGAAAATGTGTTTCTAAGTGTAGTGGTTATGTTGATAGTTTGTGCTTTCCAAAGAAGAACCTTTATTGCAACCCTGTATTACAGTTTGTTATCTCGTAGAAAGTAATTTTTGAATGATTAAAATTGCTAGCTTTTTTTATATAAAAAAGGCTGCTTCATCTTGTTTTTTCTTGTTTTCAGAGTCTTCTAGGTATATTAAAAGGAAATATTGCTGCTTGCTGATGCTATCAAAGCCATTCTAAAATGAGGAACTCATTTTCCATCTTTTCACTGGTCATTGCTTATAGTGTGAAATGAGAACTTGGTGATTTAAGAGGAAGGGACAGACAGTTTCTCTGCCTGTCCAGAAGCAGCAGGTGAAGCATTTATACAACTCAGCCACTCTATCAAGTCCAAAATACATCTGTGAGGGTCTGCAGTACACTGAACCACAATCCTGCCCCATTCCTTGTGTGCATTCCTGCTGCATAAGCTGCATCCCAGACCACCTCAGCCTGGCACCGACAGGCACTTCACCTGAGCGGGGCAGCTCCTCTCAATACGATCCCACAGGAAGGTGGGCTCACGGGACACAGCTGTGCCTTCCACCCATTCTGGCCTGCTCCCCCTCTCCAGCACTTACTGGTGAAGCCATTATCCATGCAGGAACTGGAAAAGCAACTTTGCTCAGTACAGGCACCTTTCTCCCCATAGCCAGTGGTAAGAGCACCCCTCTTCTACTACATGCCAAGCTGAGTATTATGTGGGTGTGAGTTCCATCTGAAACAACTCCATGGCTTTAAGGATCACAAAGTTTTCCCTAAAGTTACTTTCACATTTCACCACTGCCAAGGCACTCACTGCCCAACCTCATGTCAAACACCTAGGGGTGCAAGGAGGAGAGAGAAAGCCCAGGGCTGGCGCTGTCCTTGACCCAGTTTTTGGCTGCTAATGCCAGGAAGTGTAAGAGCAATGAAAACCTTGAGAGCAAAATGCTTGGTTTGGCTCACCATGTCCTTGCAAGGGGACAGATGGGGATACAGGGTTGCTCTGTGAAAGAGTGCTCCATTTTTGCTCCCCTGCTAAATGTAAAAAGGTCAACTAACAACAAAGAAGGGACTGGACAAACAAAATAGTTCAGAATAGAAACCAGAGCCTCTTTGTTCCCCTCCCTCGAGCCACAATGTCTCCGTGCAGTTGTCAAGAAACTGCTGTTGTTTGGCAACCAAGATGATGGCCAGTGTGGAAAAAGTCTGCCTCACACTAGTGGCAGAACACACATGGCTCTTTACTGCATCCATTAAGTCATTACTGTTTCATGTTTATAAGAAAAACCCTTCCTCTTCCAGGATGATGAGTGAGGGAGAAAAAACCCAGGCAAAAGCCATCCTTGAAATGAGCATTATTGTTGCAAGGAGCCTCTGACACAGAAATAAAGAGCCTTGACTCCATGCTTTCAGAAGGCTGAACAAAAGTTTTATTAAGTTATACTGTACTATATTACACTACATACTATACTAAACTAAAGAAAAACCCTGTGACCCTTTCAGACAGTCACAACACAGCTTTGACCTAATAGGTGAATCAATCCAAACAACCATTACCAGAATCCAATTAAGAAATCTCTCTTTGGTAAACAATCTCCATAAAACATTCCACATGTGCCTAACAACAGGAGCACTAAATAGAGATAAGAATTGTTTTTTCTTTCTCTGAGCTTTCTCAGGATTTTTCCTGGGAAAGTTGTGCCTGCTGGTCTCTGTGAAGAGAGCTGTGGCCACATGGGCATGTTTTACAGCAGTTGCCAATTCATAATAATATGACACAGGCCATAATTCATACTGCACAAGGCCCCGCTGCTACCTCTGCCATCTCTTGCAAGCCAGGCTTGTGCATCTCCTGCCCTTTCCACAGCAATGCACTGCTGCAGCCTCAGCACAGGCAGTATGGGCGAAGGACACGCACTTCCCACACCATCACCTGATGCCAGAGTACACCCCAGCATCTTCACATCCCCCACAACTTCTAGGCCCTGGAGCTTTTGGCACTCTCTGACACGAACATCTGGGCTGCATTTCACAAGTGTCCCTCCCACACCTGTCACCAGCTCTTCAGAGTGTTGTCACAGCCGTGACACCTTCCCTCTGCCTACAAGCCAAGCATCTGTAGCTTTTCAGATCCAAATTCAGCTTTTCCTTATGCAACTTCCAGGCTGCCTGCTCTACCTTAACATGCCTCAATCTCAACCTAAAGGCTTTAGAAGCTCATGGGATTTTCTCCAAAGGTAATTCTTAACCTTCCCTTGCCATTTCTCCTCTCACAATGTCCATAGCTTTAGTCAACATTTAGACAGAAACATTTCCAGGGCAAAGCCAGGGTCATGCCAGTCCCAGAAGACAACACAAAGCATTTCACCCTACTCTAAAATATGCCTGTTCATTTCATCTTAGCCTGTTACACTGGCAGTTTCAAAAGCTGCATGTGAGTATCTTTCTTAAGTCAGCTGAGCCCTTTTACTGCTAGAAGGCTTTCCCATCTCAGAGATGGACTGTCTAGATAATGCAGATTTGGGGCCTTTTATAAAATAATTTATTTTTGTTACTTGCACACAAATTCATGTGACAGCATGCTTTCTCTGTCTAAGACCCTGGATATAGCTGTGTGGCTTTTCAACATCACAGCAAAGCTACAGTTGTATCTAGTGCTGCAAAGTCCCTCCCTGAAATTCTTCTGACTTGAAGAGGGCATTGAAGCCAAGGCTTGAGAGTACCTGCAAAAAGTGAACAGCAGCAGGAAAAATATCTAATCCAGCCCTATTATAAACCAGTTGACTTCACAGAGAGCAGGAATGATGTTTCACTTCCTGGGAGGTTGCATGAGGGGTAGCACAGGCTCTCATAACTTGTACTACTTCATTTTCCCTCTGATGTGCTGCCCAGAGACAATTTTACTTTGATTAAATTAGAGCTAGATTTGGAGTGGAGTTCACATCATGAGCAAGGCCTGACCATGCTGGACATATTGCCAGCTGTTGGATTCATTTTGAAAACCCAAGTACATCATTCTCCATTCAAAACCCAAATATTTAGCCTTCAGTGCCAGGGAGTTATGGAGGGTAGGAAACAGCCAGTCAGCTGCCTGACCTTGGAAGAAACACCTCCCCAGGGCATTGATTTGAGCTCCTGGGAAGCTGCTGGGTTCACATGAAGGGGATCTTCATCCCCCCACCTTCCAGGTCAGCGGCTCTCCAAGACCACTTAGGGGGGGCTTCCCAGAGCAAAGGACCAACAAGAATAATTTCTGGTCAAAATTTCAGGGCACAGTCTGGGCATGCACACAGCTGCTGTAGGGGCCTCTTCTTCAGCTCTCAAAGCAGCAGACAATCAGTAGTTGCCCATCCCATGGGCAAAAGCTCTTGGTGACTCCTGATAAACCCTTGTCTCTGCAGAAACAGCCTTTGCTCTCAGATGTTGTGGACTGCTGAACAGGAGAAGCTGGAATGCTCAGAGGGAGAGGCAGTGCTGAGCAGAAGATCACTTTCCCATCTCTCCTGGGGTTTAATTTGCAATAGTAACCTCCTCACAGCAGATTGTGCTTCAGTTCTGTCTTTTCAGCAGACAGCATCATGCTTGGCTCGACCCACAATCCGAATGCAGTTTGCTTTTGTCTTTCTGCACCTCTCTGGGTTTAACTTTGGGCCCTAGCCCCCACAGGCAAAGTCCACTAAGTCAATGCTTCTCACAGGAGTTCACCTTGTTGCTATTGGCCTCTCCATCTCCAGGAGTCCTCCCAGTCCCTGCTGAGGGCAAAGCCCAGTGCCTGGGAAACCAGTGCCTAAGGAGCGCTGCTGCAGCTGCAATGGGCTCGGCATCCTCAGCACCGCCCTCACCTTCCCTTTCTCTGCTGAACACCAAGGGACAGGATGTCTTCTGTACAATTCCACGTGCCAGGCTGTCTGTGGTACAACCAGGAGCACAGAGCAGGAAGTCTCAGGTGTCCAGGAGATCCATGAAGCTCAGCTCACCTGCTCTGCGCTGCCTTTGCAGCAGGAACAGCAGCAGCTGCCGCCCCTGCCTGCAGCGGGCTCCCAGAGGGTTACACATTCCATAGGGCCAGGCACAAATCACAATCCCTGCTTCCGTGCAGGCTTGAGCCCACAGAGTATCTGCTCCTGTCAGCCAAGGGAGGGATGTAAAAATCCTGCTGCTGGGTTGGGGGAAGTTGCCCTCTGCAATCATGAGGACTTTTTTTCTCCTTCCACGTAATTTCCCTTAATTACATAAAGAGCGATCAGGGCCCTTTCCTTGATGTAAAGCTGCAGGAAACCAAATTCAAGAGGCCCTTCACAGCTTCCTACTTAGCCAGCTTTATCTTGCTCAACACTGCAGCCAGGGCAGCCCAAACCATTGCCAACCAGGAAAGCACAGTAACAATGTCCCAGAAGTATTTGCTATTTATATGAAGGCAGACAACTGTGGTTAAATGAAGGTTACGGTCAAGGACAAGCAGAAAAATCTGGAGGAGAGCAGAGAATAAGAAAAGACAAAGAAAAAAGCCTGCTCTGGCTTTAAATTTTCTTACAGAAAGGAATCAAAAATCTTACAACTTTTGTGCAGTTAGAGGACCCCAGAGCATTTTGCTGCACAGTGATCCAAGTTCTCCTTTATTCCCAGTCAAGCGCAAAGAGAAAAAGCCCCAAGGGTGAGTGGCCATGAACATGAAAAAGAAAAAATAGACTTTTGCTGGTGTTTTACCCTATGCTTTGTTTTTATGAAGGATGTTGGGACCAGCCCACCCACAAGCCTTTTATCTCAGGAGGTGACTTGAGTTGGAAACAGGTACTTGTAATTAGTTTGCATTCCAGAAGGGGAGAAGTTAATTTACCTGGCTTTTCTCCATGAGGCATTTCAAAGAGAAATTAATTTTTGATGAATGAGCATGTGCAGTCTGTTGTGCCTGACCTGAAGCTAGGTTTTGCTCTAGACACAGCTTTCACTTGTCCACCCACAGATGTACTAAAGGAATAAGTACAACAGCCTTGCTGGAAACCTGTATCACTTTCATGGGAATTGCTGCAATGACCAAATGGACATTGCCAGAGCAGGGCTGCACTGCACAGGACACCTCATTCCACCCAGAAGCAGCAGCAGGTGGAGCTGCCTGTGCTCCTGAGAAGGTCCCTCAAATAGAGGCATTACACAGAAGCAGTAGTTCCATCTAAGAAGTAGAGCTGATGAAGACACCAAGATGCACAAATAAGAAAGCTTCTTCCTCACTCCCTCCTTTTCTCTCCATGGGTGGTGATGTTCAGAAATGCCTCAATTTGGATTAGCCTGTACCTACTCTCAGTGTGAGACACCTCAGATGCAATCCATTCTGCCTATCTAAAAACATTTGCTTGTGAGAAATATCATCAGAGTCCCCTTTAAGCTGATCAGGGTGCAACCTATATGATTTAATCTACTTTAGGATGAGACAAATCCTTGACACGCTGCAATGATTGACTGCATCTTCTTAGATCTTCAAAGACAGCCAAGACAAGCAGCACAGGTGCAAATGACCACATCATACACTCCTAAATTTTGAGGATGATGAATACTACCTGGAGACCTGCCTTCTGAAACTTGGTAGGGCCACAGGTACAGCTCAAGTCACAATCTGAACACTAAAACACTGTAGAAACTCATGGACTGCCCCCGGCCCACCAAGCCCAAAGCTGGTATTGGTACCATCAAAGCACTGGTCCTGAGGGTTCAGCAAGTCAGGGCACTCCCGGAGCCTGAGCCAGCAAATGTCACAACCTGCATCCAAGCTGAGTACCCCCAGTCCTGCCACCTCCTCCTGCCCTCAGACAGCCTTCAGGCTTTGCAATCAGCCCTGGCTCTGCAGGCTCATCAAAAAAACATGCTCTGTGCCACATAGGGGAAAAGTTGGACATGCAAGTAACTGATAGCTCTGTGCCTCCACTCTCCCAGCAGTTTTCTTGCCAGCTCTTGTGCTTGTAGCAGTGCAAAATCCAGGTGGTTACAGAGCTCCTTTCTTAGGAACTCCCAGCCTGAAGGATTCCTGGGTTAGGTTGTTCTTCATTGTACCAGAGCAGAGAAACACAGGAGAAGAGGAAAATAAGGCAGATTTCCTTAAGGTCACGGGGCTGGTTGACAGGTGAGGTGTAACTCCCCTCCATAAGTAATCTGCATATATCTCTGCCCCGCTGAAAAGTGTAACCTGCAGTTTCAGACACTCATTTCCAGGGAGAGCATGCACCAGATGCCAGGTTAAATGGCTTTGGCACAGGAAGGGCTGAATCACCAAGAGAGGCTAAAGGAAAATAAAATGATAGAACAACTCATAATTTTGAAATGTTGGTTTCAAAATTATTTTCTTACAAAGTGAATTTGCTGTCTTCTTCTAGTTAGAAATGTTTTGTGAAAGTCTTTTTTCATTTACTCTGAATGCTTCTCCACTACAGCACATATGCCTCATGCCATTTTTGTCTGTTTTTCTCCTCGTATGGGAATGAGGATGACACAACTGCAAACAGTAAGTACCTTACATGGTGAGTATGTAGATCTAGCTGACAGAATTTCACATTTTTATTTTCCTCTTGAGAAAAAAACCAAAACCTTCTAAAGATCTTATTCTTGGTGCTGCATCAGCCAGGCACTGCCTATGTAGTGACCTGCAGTGGCAGCTGGCAGCACAGGAATAGAGTCACGTATTTAGGCACTGTGCTCATTAGCTGCTAACCAGATAGAGAAGTGTCACAATACTCCTAAGCTACTCGTGTCCCACAAACAAACAACACATTATTGGACAAAACAAATGCACCCACTTGGAGGACAGCACAGGATACCAGTACTGCCATATAATCCAGAGCCCTGCAGTTGACAGGTTTTCCAGCACGTGATTCTGCCTCAGGCTGTTCTAGCATGGGGGGAAATCCCATCATTCATATATTTCATATGGAGCCATTACAGCTCATCAGCTACTTATCAGAGGGGGTCTGCTACAGTTGAGTTTTTATGCCAAAATTCCCATATTAGGCAGAAACAGGAGCCTGTGGCATCTCTTCTACAGCAAACCAAAATCTTTGGAGCAACCCATCTGATCCATGTAAGTTATTCACAAGTAATAACTTCAGCAGAAAATGCCAACCTCTACTTCCAGGCAAGGCAACAGAGCATAAAATCTCCATGCCCTGTGATCATTGCTCAGTTTCATATCCTATGAAAAAACCAATCAAGGAGAAAAGTGAAATTCAGTGTTTACCACATGAATGCATCCATGGATTCCCAGGAGGACATTGTGTGACAAGCAGCTAGGAAGCCATTTAAGCAGGCTCTGTTCCTCGGCAATGCTGCTTTTCCATGGGCTCAGTGATGAAGACACAAGCCTTACACACACACGCCACAGATGTGGCTCCATCACCAGCTGATATCTATTTTTAAAGCTGTCTCCATGTACACAGAAGCAAGTCCTCCAAGCCTGATTTTTCTCTAGCCCTTGCACTTTAGGTAAAGAACAAATAGGAACTTTTGCACAAGTAGGAACTAATTAGCTCTTCACAGCTCCCCTACACAGGTGAAATCAGCTACAGGAGGGTGGGACAGTCTCACACCTGCTGGCTGCAGCTCAAAGCCCAAAGGCAGAGCCCAGCTCTGATCTCTGCTGGTCCTGCTCAGTATGCAGGGCATCCCAGGCAGGAAAGGCTGCCATCTCCTCCCATGTGCTGCACTGAGTGCTGGCTTCTTACTGACTGTTCAGAGCAGTAAATAAAGCTGTTTGTGAAACAAAGGAAGGGTTTTCTTCATTCTCAACTTGGAAGACTTTTTAGTTGAGGGAATGTGCACGTATTCCATTGTTTTTTTCTCTGAGCCTTTCTAGCTATCAGCCTGACAACACTTAAGTAAGAACTTACCAGGTGGGTCAGGCCATGGAGCACACAGCCCCATATTCACTTTCTGAAGGGGCAGGTGGGTCTGTTCAGGGTACATACAGAAGCTGACTCTCTCTAGTGCTCACAATCACTGGATATTGGATGTTAGGAAGCTCAGCACTGACTACACCTCTCATTATCCTATAAACTTGGGATTTGTCCATGGAAGTATCTATTAGTTGGTATCTGCAGGTTCACAGCCTTATCTTTGTGACATCCTGCAGCAGCAGATTGCAGGTTTTCCTTACCTACTGTGTGAAGTGTTTATCCACATGTGGGACATCCCAAGAAACTTGGTGCTGCAGCCACCACTGAAGTGCTTGGTGATCCTAGAAAAGATACTGCTCCTGTCATGTACCTGTACCATGAAATGGTGTCCTTAGTCTGTTGTGCTGTGTTTCCTGAGTGGGAGGCATGCACTGAACCCACCAGCCCCCTCACACTCCCCTCATCCTAGCACACTTTCTTCCTTTCCCTAGGACAGGCTCACACTCTCTCCATCACAATTACTTCTGAAGCACCCACCAGCCCTGGTTAAAGTGTTGATGACAAGCATATCTCACCTAACATGAACTGAGAGCAGGGGTCTTGGAGAATGGAGAAAATACAGTGTGACTAAAGTATTTTCTGTTTTTGTGGTCAGCTCCTGGCTAGTCAGCCTCGGGCTGGAGTCTGGCTAAGAGAAAAAGAGAAGCCCTGTCTCTTTTAGCCTTAAACACTGCAGATACAAAAGGCTGGCTTCAGCTCTTCCTCCTGCTGGCCACAGGGCAGAGGCTTCTTCCTCCTGTCCACACTCCCGCAGGATGGTGGGTGGCCACAGCTGCAGTGGTCCAGAGCATCGCCACTACTTTCCAGTGGCATCTGTGCTCCTCATGGAGCTGCCAGCTGCCAGGCAGAGGAGTGGTGCAAGAGCCAGTGCCACCCTCAGCCCTGCTTTGGTGTTACAGACAGCCCAGTTTTTAATCCCAGCATTTCATCTCAGTTTTGACTTGGAGAGTCTCGCAAGCACTAGAGATCACTAACTCAAGAGCAGCAGCCCTTCAGACCTAAGCAGCAGATGTCCTCAGGCACACACCTACACAGCTGGAATAAGCCTGAATTTCCCTGACAAGCCACACAGACTGAAAAAAAGGAAAAAAAAAAAAAAAAAAAGAAAAAAGAAAAGAATTTTTTTCCCTTGTTTTTAATGCCAGCAACCCTCTAAGTGTAAATGCTAGATTTGCTAACAGGGACTCACTGTAAGCCTTGAGTAATAAATGAGGGACTCAATAAGGGGAAAATACGTTTCTCCAAAGCCCTTTGACTTTCTCCGAAGTCCTCCTCTTTGTGCAACAAAGTGCTTCCTCCTCTCTTAGCCTGAATACAGAGTCATCAGCAGCACAACTCAACAAGGCTCCCACCATATCTCTATCCACTAGCTTTTCTTAAGAATTTTGGTCTTTAATGCAAGGAAAATGTTACACAGGCTCTCTATCCCCAAATCTAATATTAATGTTGTGCTATTAATATTATATTTTGTATTAATGGTAGTCTACTATTGGACTAATACTAATATTAGACTTTGGGAGAAGGTTTTAAAATAAGCTGATCATAAGCACTCGTTTTACCTGCTCAGTAACTAGCAGGATTTACACCAGCTTTGATGGGATGGAATGTCACATCGCATCTCAATAATTGTGAGAAGCACGAGGATGCAACATCAAGAACTGCTTTTGAAGAGATCTGGACAGCGGGCAGCTTTCCCTTGCCATCAGACTGGGGGAAAACCCCACAAAACCAATACTTTTCCTAAGCTGCTGCAGACAATGGTACAGTATGTTTGTAACCCTAAGAAGTGGTGTGTTTTGTAGGCTTTTTTTCTTCCTCAAGCACGGTGAGAGTTAAGAAAAACAGACCTCTCTTGGCACTTTTGAGACCTCTCTTCCTGAAGCAGACAGCTTTGAGGTCACTTTTCTTTACAAAGTAAAGCAATGCACCAGTGCCCTTAGACTCAAGGCTCCATGCATTCCCATAGGTACACAGTATACAGCTAAACAACAACCAGGCTCAATACCTACAAGCAGCTGCCCTTGTGCTTCCCAATCCCACCAAACAAAAGCAGAATTACTATTAATTAAAATAATAACAACAATAATAACAATAATAAAGCGACAGCAGCAGCAAAGGAGCTCAGCAGCATCGGTCCTGCCAGGAGGGCCCGTCCCCAAAGCCTGGCGGCCCGTGCCATCTAGTGGTGACAAGTGCTCTCCCCACCCAAACTAGATACAAAAGCCTCCAGGATTTTACTATCTATTTCTTTTTTAACTGCAGTGTCCAGTTCAGGGATAAGCGTTTTCCACTCTCCATGACATCACCTGAGGGCTCAGGAGAAACGTGAGGACATCCTGGAAGCCGGGACAAGGAAAAGCAAAATCAAGTCTACACCCTCAATATGTGAATCTTTTGGAAAATGTAAAACTAAGGCTGCAAAAAGTGTCACTGCTAGTACTTCAGTGCCACAATTGTTAAATGAACATTGTGATTTTGCCCAGAGAAGCTGTCAGTGCCCCCCATCCTTGAAAATATTGGGTTGGATGGTGCTTAGAACAACCCTGTCTCGTGGCAGGGAGGGTTGGAACTTTATGATCTTTAGGGTCCCCTCCAGCCCAAACCATTCCGTGATTCTATGATTTTGGAAAATAGAAAGGCTAACAAAGAAATTCAGAAAAAGACCTGCAAATCAGGGCCATAAAGTGAAATTCACAGCTCCCTGCCATGACATGGCCTCTCTGCTGGCCTGAAGGATAGATAAACATTTCCCCACGTGGCTGTAGTACTCATGCTGGTTGGTGTTTGTCAATGTGCCCCCAACCCACTGACACCAGAGGTTGGTCAGACTGGTTCTGTTCTTGGAAAACCAAAAATCAAGCTGTGCCAGGATCGGAAGTCACAGCAGATGTGGTGCCACCCAGCCACCACCACGAGAGGGCTTTAGGGAATTATCATCACTGCAGAGATGCTGCAGACCTGGCACGTCCAAGCTAAGCACATCCTCTGCCTATGCCTTGCAGACAGCTGCACCAAGCTCAGCCCTCTTGCAGCCATCCAGAGGTCACCAGGCAGCATCTTCTGCTTCTCCTGAGGATCTTCTCAAAGCAGGGTCTTTCCAGAACCTGAGGGGAGCAACTCTTTATATTTCTAAAAACTGAGACCACCAATGTTGGAAATAAGTGGTGGGCAGGGACAGATTTTGATGCATTCCACCATGACAAGGAAGTTGCCTAACATTTTTAAACACGTTAAAGACCAACAGCTGATCATCTGGCATCAAAAGATTCATTTGCCACAGGAACTGTAATTAACCCAAAATAAACAAGAAGTTCTCACAAAGACAGAAGGCTCCTGATTAAGTCATTAAGTAAGAAGGAGCAGGGCACTGTGTTAGGGAGTTAAAGATTGACGTTAATAAAAATTCAGTGTTGACATAGCCCCAGTGGTACAACTTAGCACAGTTGTAGCAAAACTTGCTTTGAGCCACAGCCTGTGTTACTTGTGAACAAACAAATTTGCTGCCAGAAGGCTTTAGACTCCCCAAAAAAGATGGTAAAATACTCTAGTGCAGAGGAGAGGAAATTGACGTGACATAGAGCAAGGTGTTCTCCTTTGTAGCATTCTGAGGAAGACACAGGTTACATGTAACTTCTCATTTTGAAACTTGACTGTTACCTGCATAGAAGGCTGGATGTTTTAATAGACTGTGGACCGAAGTCAGCTGCCTGAATTGTTCAGCACACCCAGACCCAGGGAGAAAGGTTTACAGGCAACTACCTCTCAGGCCACAGATCCCACATCTTCTTACCCTTCTCAGTTCAAGTACACTGCCAGCATTTGGGACGAGTCACGGCGGCAGTGACACAAAACAAGCCAGCAAAGACAGGTAAACCACAATTAGTAGGTTATGTGTTCTATACTTGGACAGTGACCAGGGTGGCCACATTATGGCCCTACCCCATCTTTCCCTACATATTAGAGTCTCTTAGCTACCAAAGTTAAATGAACATTTGTGCTATTCATTTCCTGCTATGGAAAATGAGCCCTGTGAATAGAAACACGGAAAATAAAGCCCAAGATGTACTGGATCACATTGTCCCCCTTTGTGAAAATAATTCCTGAAGTGGAGTCCAACACTGCTAGACATGAATACTAGCCCTACACCAGATGAGAGCCTTCTCCCAGGCGCTGTGAAACAGTGCCAAAGTGTCTCACTTCCATCCAACTTTCAGAGATAACACTGTGATTATAAACACCCACAGATGATCAAAACATAAGAGCTTCTGGTCAACATGAAGAACACAGCAATATTCATGTCCTTAACATTTAACGTAAAACTCAGCATATTGACACTGCCAACTTCCAGTCTGATCACAGAAAAAAAATGTTCATGAAAGCAAAACCCAAACAAGATGTAACACTGCTTATATTTTATAAAGATTGTGTATTTTAATTACATACACCCAAGGCCACAGGAGACCCCTGACAGCACACGAGCACCCATAGTACAAGTTAAAACAGCTTTTGAGGCAAACTTATTCAATGGCACCTTCATTCATCCCATTGGAATGGGCCACAAAGGGGTTCTTTGGGATCAGCACCAAAGCAGAAAAGCAACCACGTGTTTCATGTGCGCTTGACACCAGTTGCCCTTCACTGATTGTTCTCACTTATATTAGCCCCCAACACAAACCACCACATACAAATTCAACTTTCCCAGTGAAAAGACCCAGGTGCTCAAGTCACATAACACCAAGACATTTGCAATACTCTGTTAATAGCCCATTTTTAAAAGTAAGAAGATTAGAACAACAGCAGAACAGTTTGTTCTCTCATATTTCAGACTTTCCTTCAGAATCTTTTAATGTCTCATTATTAAATAAAATAACCCAGGATACAATGTATTTTACTCAACAGAAGCAGTAAAGGATGAAGCATGTTTTCACTTCCTTCTCCTATACATCTTCATTTCCAAAATAAGAATTTCCTACTTCATCAAGACACTTACATTAGGAAAAACTAGAGTCTACAACCAGTCTTAGATCAAAAAAAGCAGAGTGGGGAGGTGGCTTGATTTTTTGGGGGAATTTGTTGTTTGTTTTGGGTTTTTAGTTGCTAAAATGAAATTACAACTTTCAAGGTATAAGGCAGAAAAACCACATTTACTAACTACTCTAAAAGATATACACAAACCTGCCCACTACAATGAAGTCATCTGCAGGTGTTACACCAGCTAGAATGTGATTTTTGACAAGTCCTCTTTTGTAGTGCTTCACACTCAAACAATTCTACAGACAAAATCCCACTCAAAAATGTAATCAGAAAATCACTCAGGTCAAACATTCATATCAAGACTGGTTATTTTATTTTTCATCTGTGCAGTCAGTTAAAAGAACAGTAATGATGAATACAGACAACCACAAAAGCTTTAGGTACAGTTTTTTAACACTGAAGAAGCAAATGACCACACTGAACACATTCTTTATGCTGGTCATTTCCAAATGAAACAGAAGGACATACACAGGTCTAGTTCAGTGTAAAACCTGATATTAAGCAGCAATGTGATCACAAATTGCAACACTGTCACATACAACACAGGAAATTACTGCTTATTCAAAGTTACATAGCTCCTGCAACAAAGATGATATGACTGTATTTAAAATAAGAACCCAAAATACATTCAAGGTAACGGCTGCAACAATAAGGCAATCGTTTTAAAAATAGATCCCACTAAACAAAACAAGACCAACCTGTTTGTTGCCTTCATAAGGTTTCAGACTTGGATGGGTGAGTTCAAAGTTAAGTGCTTACCCACCATAACGTTTCAGAAGGACATTGGTAAGAACACCTGAAGACATGAGTATATTGGACTGCCAGCAATCACAACCCAGGTCTTATCACAAGCACATGTCCCACACACGCAGCTTCGCTCTTACACATTTGCATCAAGTGCCCCATACAAAGATTTCACTACGGTTTCCTTCAAGAAAAATTAAGCATTGACAGAACACATTAGCATTTCAAAATTCTTCCAAACCACTTTATATTATATACCTTTGGCCTGCTACTAGTAAGATCATTAAAGCTACACACTAGGGAGACAGCATTATTGGCAGCTATGTCACAACATTAAAAAAATAGCATCAGCTGTTTAAGAAAAGAAAGAGACTGAAAATAACTTGGGGAGTGAAATGTACATCTACAGACGGCATGGAGGGGAGAAGGAAATTGTTTGGCTAGAGCAGATGAGCTACCCAGAGGTTTCATGTCCATCTTATTGCATATTTGATCAGTGTCCTCATTCAAACCCATATGGATTTCTCCTTCATTATCTTGCTCCAGAGTCTTGATTGTTGCACCTTCAGAGCTACCCTAAACTAGCCATATATATTGCCATAATTTCACATTTCTTCACAGCTCCTAGAAGCAGGAACTAAGTTACTGTTTCTTTGCCAGGGACGCTATAGACCTCAGCCTTTTGCTGTCTTCTGTACACTAAAGTCTAGATAAAGTGAAGTGCAGTGGAGTGTCAATATCCTATGTCAGTACAGAGCTAGTTTATTTGTAAGCTGTATTAGCAAAGCTTAAGACAAAGATGCTAATTTCTTCAGAAAATTGTCCCAGTATTTGATTAGCATTGCTAGGCTGGAAGTCTCACCATGTGACAAGACATAAGCACACAAGAAAATCGTGACATTAAGTTATGTGAGGCAAACTGGAAGCAGCAGGGAATAGAATCTGATTGCTTCTGCTCAGTTTGAATAAATGGGAAGTTTACTAATTAAAGGAAAAAAAACGAAAAGAAAAAACAATCAACCATCATTAGACATTCCCTTGCCAGCACGAAAGACAGAGGAGGAAACAATCAGTATTTCAACATGTTTACAGGATATGTGCATAGCATTGCCTAATCATGCTTCAAAACATAACCTTATGCTTAATATATACATGCTAGCAAATGAAACAGTCTTTTGGACTCCAAACGAAGGTCAGGGCTGATCTGTCTTACATATTTTAATACCGAAACATCTAAATGATTTTAAGAAGTGAATGGCCCTCATTGGATTTTGATCACTATCCAAAACTGACAAATTAAAACATAAAGGCACTAACAGAGTGCTCTTTTCCCAGATGTAGGCCTACTTGATGAAAAACCTAAATGCTGCTGCTTTCAGCCATATAACTGAACCAAACCACAATTTGGAAGCCACAGGTTTAAACTTCTTAACAGCTAAAAATACAAGATCGATCTTAAAGTCCTGATTAAGTTTTTATACATGGAACAATGATCCAAACACTACCACATATCCAAACTTTGAGAGAAAACTGAAGCTGTTCAAGATGAGACCTGTTGGTAGTTCTCTCTCATACACACAGAGGTGGTTACATGCATGCTCCTCATCTTTACAAAATCTCATGCATCAATCTTCAGAGTTCCTAGATACACAGAAGTGGAGCACTTCGTTGTGAAGTGCAATGTCAAAACAGCTGCAGAACTCATCCTCAGAGAAAACAGGAGCAACTGCTGATTACTGGTAAAAATCTGTAAGTCCTCCAGCAAACATGAGGTATCGAATTCCCTGCTGGAACACTGTCAGAGTGTCCCAGCAATATCTGACAAACTGCTAAGAGAGCCTTAACTGCTTCAAGGAAAAAAAGTTAGGTTAGATACCAAACACCTGACGTTAAGGTGTACAAGGAGAGCTAAGAGAAGGGCTCATTATCCAAATACCAAAGATGACACTTCAGAATATTAAACAGTGAGCAGTGCATAACCCAGACACCCAGACACCTTCCCGTCTTCAGCACAGGTTGGACTTGGAGTAAGGTTCAGGAAAAACATTCAGAAGCCTAGCAGGACTATTTAAACTATAATCCTTCTTATATACCAAAACCAAGAAAAAAGGTCTTGTTATCCAATTGCTTTCTTTGCATCTCCTTCTTTTTTAAAAAAGAGGAGATAATAAAAACCTCCAAATCAAGTGCACCTAATAGAGTTTTTCATATTTCATTTATACTTTTTATATATACAAGAACTTAACTAAAATTTCACTTTAGAATACATTCTAAAGCAGGATATTCTTTCAACTGATTTTTTAGTTCACATGCTTTCTCAAGGTTGAAAAAATATATATATTCATATACAGCTAAGGAAATAAAACTCAATTTCATTATATGTAGTTACAGTGCTGTAAAGAAAAAATAATTTATAAACTATTTTAAGTCTGAAATATTTACTATGTTCAGACTAATGCAAAGGCTAAGCCTATGGTCCAGGACCTGTTCTTCATCTGCGTGCTGAGACGTGAGACCGGAGATACAGGAGCTCAGCACTTTTGTGATGGAGATTTCTCTCTGCCCCTCCCTTCTTCCAGTACTCTGTGACTTGCTGCAGAAGCCCTCCCCGAACCTCTACTGCAGGAGCATCATCCATTGGTAGCTCAGAAGTAAAGGTCCACAGGGATCAATGGTACCTCAGGTCGGTTTCTCAGTGAGGTCACACCACTGAAGGACCCAGTGCAGAGGTGTGACCCATTCACAGTTTACACAGAAGTTCAGTGGATACTTTAAGTCGTGTCTTCCGTAGGTGCCCTTCGCTGCCGAGCCGATTTCTGCCTCCCTCTCTGAGGCGAGGGTGGAGTTTCCTGTTCAGTTTCAGCTTCTGAAGGCTCGTTGTCTCCCTGCTGGGACCCTGTATCACCTATCAATTCTCTCAGGAATTTGAATTTAGACAGGAACAATTGCCAGACCACATACCATCCTGCAGGAGAGAGAAAAGAGATACTGCTTAGTTACTTCATACAAATTGATAGTCAGCTCGCTGGCAAAGTGTATCACCAAAGGGAAAAAAAATTTTGATCAGCTCCCATCCTCTATTTGCCAACCCCAACAGCCCTCCACAGCACATCCACTCCTTTTTACAGTCCTGTAAAAACCAATTCGACTTCGTCAAGTTCGTCCTCATCCAGAATAACATTTAAGCTCCAGGAAAAGCCCTACACATTCCAAACTGAACTGCCACAGCAAGCAGGTGGGTGATCACCATCACACAGAGAAAGGTCTTAATGGTCAGGAAAAAAAGAAGTCCTGTGGTTATATCTCAAACAAGGACTCAGGATTCATTACACAGGGTCTGTGAAAGCACTAGAATTTCTCCCCTCACCCAGCAAACATTCCATTCTGGAAATCACATTTTAAAAGTTGCATTACATAATCAATATTAAGCACACTTACTCAGAGCCTCAAATTAATATCATATTTTATAGTAAATCCTATTCTGAAATGGACAAGGTCTTCCTTATGTTCACTAAAAGACCACATCCCCCAAATTCAATGAGATCCCTCATCGTGCCGAAATCCCACTAAGTAAAATTAACATTCTGCAGTAAATCTATGTTCTGCTCCACTGCTAAAATACTCTAGATCCCAAAATTATGCAAATAAAGAGCTGAGATGGCCACATTTCTAGAATCTATCTTAAAAAATACTTAGATCCACCTGCTCCTCCTCCTCTGTCTTGTCTAAGTGTTTTTGTAACTGGTAGCCAAAAAAAAATAGAAAAAGCAGATATAAATATATCTAAACCTAAGCCAGAATCTTCATTTTAAGAGAACCCACCAAACAGGAATACAACTTCTCTGTGAAATACAGTTAAGTGGAGCAAAATTTAAACAGCTCATTGAAAATAAATGCTATACAAACATCGTTTGCAACACCACAACCCATCTGCCTGCACAGAGCTATATATTTAATATTCCCATTCTCTGTTCAGAAGGTCTTGCCAGCTATTCAAGCCTATACTGCTGACCTATTCAGATATAAAGAGCCCTGTTTTACAGAGCTAGGGAAAACTGTCCTCCCAATTACACAGCTTCCAGCAGAAGCAGACTTCTGGGAATGGATAACAGGACATAGTAGAAAGGGGGGAGAAAGACTACCAACTAACTAATAAATAACTAAATAACACTTATATAACCACAGCACCTCTGTATTTCTTCCTCTTCTATAATCAGAGTCAATACAGGCAATCCACTCCTTATGACAAAAACAAGATCCCATCCTTCTCCTCCTTCCTGGAATACTTTTTACATCCTGCGGTTTTTTAATTTCAGTAACTTCTCTGCTCCTGAGGAAATTGAAGAAAAACTTCTATATGAAAACCTTTTATGATCTAAATTAATTCCCAGAACCTACACAATATTTCCTTTCCCATGAATACCTAACCCCTTAATGACTTATGATTAAATAGAATCTGTTGTCCCACAAATGTATTAAATTCCCTTGCACCTATAAAAAAAATTTGATGGTAGATGGCTGGGTTTGGCTTCTCTTTTCTTTCAGAACTAGAAGTAAAACTTGAGCTAGCAGCTCTTTGAAGGTTGCTTCCGTTGAAAGAGGAGAGGGAGGAGGATGAGGCAAAAATATTCAGGGCATTCCCAGAAGGGTTTTAGGGCACTTTTCAGAAGCCTGACTTGAGTATATTTGGTGTGAATAGATATCCCATTAAAGGAGGTATTTTAACTTACACTAAATAAAGTGAACTACATGCTTCCTCTACCACTGCAAACAGGTTACTTAACACCCAGAATCACTACGGGGTGTGTTTTGGGGAAATACTAAAGAACATAGGAAGTTCATTTGCACTATCAAGAAAAACAGCACTGATTTCTTTTCAGTGTTTGGTCTGAGTTAGAGAGCAGAGCAGAACGGTCTAAGTATCCAAAACCCCAAGTGCCATAAACAAGATTTTGGAGTTCTCTAGCCTCAGACTACAAACAAGACAGTGTAAATAACCAGCCAAGGGAACTGGTTCTAGCAGGCAAACAAACAGACCAGAGGTAACAGGCAGGTGAAACAAACCACAAGACAGCGGGTTGAAAAGAAAATTACAAAAGGCTAAGCCAAAGGCATTAGTGGGAGGGCAACCAGGCTTGAAAACCAGAACAAAAAACCTCACAAGGTCTCCTAGCCTGTACCAGAAACCTTTAGGTATAAAGTAATCAAAGTAGAAAGATTTCTTTCACTTGCTCTAGTTACTGTCCCAGCTTGGATGGAAAGGTAAAAAAAAAAAAAAAATCCCCAAAACAAACACAACTTGTCCAAATTAAGTTTGCACTTGCCTCTTCAGCTGAGGCTCCCTGTCCCTAAATAAAGAAGAATTTCCTTGGAAATAACCGGACTACTAAAGAATAAGTTATTCTGGGGATAGAAATAAATCTCTCCAGCAACAATATCAGCTAAATACATCATTAAACAAAACCACACAGACACAAAGCCTGGAGGCAGATTCACATTGTCTCTGAGAAATTAATAGAAAGTGCATTGTCTTCTGATTCATTCTCTTAAGAACACTGCAAAATGGTAACACCCGTCACTGTGCCATACTGAAGAACTGCAAGTTACATAACTGTGTTTAAAAAAAGAAAATAATTGTAAATTTAAAATACACACACAAGAAAAGGAAAATGAGCATCTCAAGGCATTCCTTTCTGTATGTGGCTCAGTTTTGCTTTGTGGGCTTTTTGCTGTAGAGCGCTTCCTGGACACGTAAGTGACACCATTGGTTTGCACCTCTAACACTTCCACTCTGTTCAGGTAAGCTGCTCTCAAAGAAGCAGGTTTAGCTTCACCACACAGAAAACATTTGATTAGAATCACTCTTTCAGTGCTTGCTTTATTTTCTTTAGCTATTTGATTTACCTTTTAAAATCATCATTAGCTTGACTGAGCCTGTGGAAGCCAAACAGCACACCCACAACCTGCCTTCAGCAAACAAGCAGTGATGACACACAGTCTATAACACATAATATTTCTACACTAACTGGTGAAAGAAGTTGCCTCTCAAAGCAGAAAGCCAGATCAAACATACATCAGCACAGTGCAAAGCAGGGGATCCAGCTCTTGATGTAGCACATACCTGAATCCAGTGTTACAAAATCTAAGCTACCAGCAGCTAGGCAAAACAGCAGCACCCAGCCTTGCAGAGTTTAGTACTTATTAAAAGCTGGGTGCCACCACCTCAATTAAAAATGCCACGGCCAGATGCCATGCAAAGACACATCTGGTACTGTGCCATCAGTATGTCAACCCCCCTCTAATAAATCACAATGCAATGTGTTTGTGAAGGTGGGGCTGTGAGTCAAAGCCTTTGACTAACTCATAGAGGATGTAGGTAACATCCACGCAATTCAGATGTTAAACAGATTTTATGGTTTGACTGAACTTCATCAAAACTGCTTTTTCTGTCACTTCCCACATCAGCTCCCGGTTCTTTGTAAAGGAGAAAGAAACAGTGATCCAACTACAAAGTTACTCCCACTCCAAAAGTGAGGGATAACAAGTCTCAGGCCCATCTACTTCATTCACCTTTCACTGCCTTGGATGCAACAGCTGAGTTTTCTTTATTGGAGCACATTTTCCTCTTCCATTTGAATCAGGAGAAGCAAACAAAAGAAAACCCCCAGTGTTAATATGGAGCGCTGAGTAAAAGCAACTTGATCTTTCTTATGTGAAATAGAAGTGAAACCAAGAAAGGCAGGATGGTGATGCAGTAACTGCAATAACAGCACAGAGAAAACTGAGCTTCCAGTTCTGACCCTGCTGTGGAATTCCTGTGTAGTTTTGCAAGATAATTTTACTTCTTTGTCCCTACTGATTTGAAAATAGGATCCTATCATGCCAGAACATGGGTACTAATTTAAAATTGGGGTATCACCATGGTGAATGTTTCCTATATTCAAATGCTGAAGTATTCATCGCAGAAAATCCTAAACAGCTACAGCTAACAAAAAAAAAAAAAAAAAAAAAAAAAAGCATGAAGCTCTTGAGATGCTAACCTGCAATTTGGGAGAACAGGGCTCTTCTCTGAGCTCTGTTAGATAACTCCTGCAGCCATGCCCAAGTCACTTCATGCACATCTCTGAAACAGTGCAGCTCTAGTACACTGCCCTAGTGGATAGCTTTGCTATGGAGAGGATCAGCCTGAAGGAAGCACTACTCTGACACTGGGATAACAGAGGACATCAGGTGACACGGTGCTTGGCTCTGCACAGCTCCATAAACCTGCTCCCACTTAATGCAACACTAGCACTTGCTGATTGAGCAAAAGGAAATTTGCCCTCTTCTCATCTCCCATTTACAACTGTTTGAAAACTCCACTTCAAATTAAAGGATATTTTCTCTTTACGAGTGGTCTAATCGAGCATGACTTTCCTCATCTGTTAAGGTATTTCCCAAGAATCACTCCTTGAAGATAGTTACCAAACTCTTTAAGCAAAGCATTAAAGAAAAGTTATGCAGGCAGAATTTAGGGCTGAAATGTTTTCCCATCTGCAACTGAACTCATACTTCTGAAGTGAACCACTCATTCATTTCAGCACTTAGAGTTACATGATTTTTATTTTAAGGTTGTATGTCCCAACCCGCATTTCATTAGCCTCTTTTGACAAATGAGATGAATGCTTCCATCTGTTCCAGTGAAGGCACTTTGGCAATTTCACTTGGCTTCATGCATTGCTACACTGGGAAAACAGAAAAAATACACAGAGGTAAGCAGTACCAGAGTTCACCTTGGCTGGTATTTTATTTTATCCTATATCCTTGACTATGCACAAGTTCCTCCCATCTCAGAGGTACATGGAATACACAAAAGCAGCAATAAGACCACCAGAAAAAGAAAATCAGAAAAGGTGGGGATAAAAGAAGTGGGATCAAGTTATCTTAGTTCCACTTTTAAAAGAGCAACTGAAAATTTGCTGTGTTTACAGTACCTCAGTGGTTTCTGTGTCAGATGTGATCAGTTTACAAATGCTAGCTGCAAGCCTCTCGTGCTTCTCAACTAATTCAGATTAACACTGAAAGTAGCAGTTGCCAGCATTCAGACATGTTTTAAAGAAAAGAAAATCGGGTCATTTATTCAAAGTACATTTACAGACATAAATGCCTAATTCACATTGCTGAAGAACCAGTCAAAATAACTTCTGATAATCTGTGCTCTGAATTTTGTCTTCTCATGTTGAAAAAAAAAAGGTAAAGTGAATGTTTTACTCATTGTTTAATAGCCCTTATCACATTATATGTGGAGGTACAGCAGAAATCCACATGATCCTGGATATTTAAGTTTATTACTCTCTACAGGCAATCACACCATGAGTTCTTTTATGAGCCATTCAAATCCAAGTCCCAGCTCTTTACGCTCTTGACCCGTTCTCTCAAGGCTGTTTCAACACGTCTTGTCAGATTGCTGGAAAATATCTTCATCATCAGATCAGGCTTACTCCAGATTATATCCAGCCCTTCCTGTGTCAGATTTGTCCATTAATTTGTATGTCTCACTGGCTGGCTTTTGCTCACATCCTGTCCCACACAGCACTTAGGCAGTTTCTCTGCCACCTTCTCACCTGGATGTTGCTACTTTTTCCAGCCTTCCCAGGGAAACTGCCTGTCACTAGCACAGATAAACAATTAAGTTCAAAGTACTCTTTTTTTTTTTTTTCCAGTAGTGTTCTTGACACTGTTTTCCTTGAATATTTTCTGTGCAAGAGAAGTTAAGTGGTATAACCAATATTAATTAATTAATAAATGCTGAGTGATGAAAAAAATAATTACAAATACTATAAATCACTATCAAATCCCACTGAATCACTTCTAGCATGGTAATAGTTCAAATCCCTCCCCAAAAAACCCAATTAATGTATCAGCTTCCTGTGTTCAGTACACCTGAAATCTAGGTGACTTTTAGCAATCATTTTATAAAGTCTGACACTGATTAAAGTAAAATACAATGAAGGATTCAAAGCAACGTATTTATGGAATTTAAGATGAATGTCCAATATGTAACTCCAAACAAGCTAAGTATTTACAAGCCACTTAAAAATAAAGTTATTCATTGCTTCTGCTTTCTTTAACCAAGAAATCACTAGGCAAATGATGATGTTATCAGCCAAAGTTAAAGCTTAGCATTCCAATTCCACTTGTCATATACAGACAAAGGCAGAAGGGCCTGAGGAAAACGATGCACAGTGCTTGCACAATTGTATTACACTTTCAGCAAGATAGTAAACAAAGACCTTGTATTCATACTTCCATATAAAAGCCCTAGCAATTGCCATGCTGCATCTTCTAACAGTTGAAAAGTGGCCAGTCAACACCTAATGAGGGTAGAGAAACATGAGAGAAACATGAATAAAGGTCTGCTCAGGTCACTGTTTAGTCTGTAACAACAGACAGTACAGGACATGCAGGAAAAGAGCATGAGACCAAGCAAAGTACAGCCTTGCAGTTCCAGTTATCAGCATTTCACAGATTTCCTCACCCAAGATCATGACCAAGACATTGACCTCTCTTCCAGGAATTTAAATGGCAGAAGTTTCAGCATGCAAAATATTCCTTATTAACGAGCTTGCAAATTATTTCCCCATAGTGTAAAAGAAAATTTTTTGTTTTCAGCCTGTTGCTCGACCATTTAACTTCATGTACTCCAACTCCTCTGCAATGATGACATTTCATAACGCTTCCCACTTCACTTTTGACTTGCTAGTCAGTGATATACCATCACCCCTTCTCCAGTCACCTATTTTCCAGGCTTGACAGATCTAACCTGTTTAGAGCTTCTTCATGCAGGAATAATTTCACAGCTCCAACAAAGAATTGCTATGGAAACCCTATCTTTTCAAAAAGAAACTAGGATTTCATTTTTTTAATGAGGTAATACACTTTAACAAGAAAATACACTGTGTGAGACACAGGCACATGGATGATTCCTATAGCAGCATAATGACATTTTCTCTTCTATTTCAGGCTTCTGAAGTTTGATTGCCTGTTTGGTAGCTACAAAGGATTACAGAGATATTTTGGAGAAATGCTTGCAATTACTTCAGCTAATCCCTTCTTTGGGATAATAGCAGCTCAGTTTGGTTCCATTATATTTCTCCACACAAATTACATGTGTAAAACTTTCAGTTTCTACATGCCTTACTTCATACACTTGACTTCACTTCCCATATCCCCATCCAGTCCCTTGATAATGCAAAATCTCTCCACAATGCTTTGACATTTTGACAACGATTAGCATTTTTTAAACTATTAAACATCAGTCTTCACTTTGCTCCCTCAGTTTTTCAGATACCCCTTGTAAACACACCTGTCGCCAAGGTGCCAGGTAGGCTTATAAGTGATTGTAAGTCTCACAAGCCTGACATCACCTTTTATGGCATAGCTTGAATTTGCTGGTGTGGTTTTTGTTTGTTTGTTTGTTTTGAGAGCTGCAAGTTCTCCATATTGGCCACAACATTCACACACTGCACTGCTGATTCCTTCCAGGAACTCCCAAAAGACCTGCAAGTCATCCCTTCCATTGAAATAACCCTTCTCTCTGTGTACTAAAAAAATAAAAAGAATTTTACAAAAAACAGCCTTGGATGAATCATCCAGTCCGACCATTCACCCAGCATTGCCACTGTAACCCCTAAATCACTAAACCATCTCCCAGCGCCACATCCAGACATCTCTTAAAAAACCTCCAGGGATGGTGACTCCAGCACCTCCCTGGGCAACCTGTTCCAATCCCCAACCAACCTAACAATGAAAAAATATTTTCTAATATCTACTCTAAATCTCCCCTGTCTCAGTTTAAGGCCTTTTCCCCTGGGCCTCTCACTGCGTGCACAGCAGATGGCCCTCACTAGAGCCTCATGTCAGGTGGTTGTAGAGGGTGACGAGATCCTCCCTGGCCTCTCCCTCTCCATCCACGTAAGGAAAAACCTTCTAAGAGCTGTCTTCAGCCAATTCTAGCAAACAGATGTCAGAACGTGAGGGATGCCAGTCCCAAGTTTACTTCCTGCGCTCACTGGCATTTCAGACCCGTGCATGTAGATGCCGCACAGGGTGACTGCTTTTTTTTTAGTGAGCCTCATCACTAAAAAAGCCCTCATTTCCAGAGAAAACGGCGACTTAAACAGCGAAGTAAGGCTCTGGGAGCACCTCAAGGCTGGAAACGACTCGGGAACAAAGAGAAGAGGGCGCTGCACAGCACACACGCTCCCCCACAGGCCGGGGCACGGTGCCCTTTTCCTTCCCGCAGTCAATCCGAGCCGAGAGGAACCAGCACAGATTGCGAGCCCGGCGCGGCGCTGCGAGGGCGGCCGGGGGGCACCAGCACCGCCCGCCGCAGCCGGGCCGGCAGCCGCCGCCCGCAGCCCGGCACTCACCGCACAGCATGAACAGCAGCACGCAGGCCAGCGTGGCCACGATCACCAGCAGGGTCAGCCCGACGCTCTGCCACATGGCGCGGCCGGGGGCAGCCGGCAGGACCCGGGCCGGGCCGGCGGCCCCGCTCCCGCTCCTGCTCCTCCTCCCGCCGCCGAGGAGCCGGCGGCCAGGCGGGGCGGTGCTCGCCGAGCATCGCGCTGGCGCGGGGGGTGCGCGAGGCGTGCTGGGAGCTGTAGTTTGTCTTCCTCGGCAGCTGTCGCAGCGGAAGGGCAATCCCCGCCAGCGAGGACTACAAGTCCCAGTGCGCCCTGCGGCACGGCGGTGATGGCGGGGGCGGTGAAGGCTGTGTGAGGGCGGGGGGAGCGGCGTGTGGGGTAAAGCCCCGAGGCGGTGGCTGGAGCTCCGAGTGGGGCAGAGTTCCCGTAGGACTCACGGAGAGGTTACTCAAGGCCAGGTTGGCGGGGCTCTAAGCGGCCTGATCTGGTGGAAAGTGCCCCTGCTCAGAGCAGCAGGGGTGGAACTGGATGATCTTTAAGGTCCCTCACAACCCAAAGCATCCTATGATTTCATTGCTCTATAACTTAGATTTAGGGATGGGGCAAACTGATTTCTTAATCCTCCTTCTGAGTCTTGCCATTACTGCCTTCCTTCTCCCTCTTGCCCTTCCACCCAGTGGAATCGTATAAAGGGACAACAGGAATATCCAGGCCTTAGTCAAGGAAGCGATTTTACCAGCGAACCCAGCATGGTTCGAATTCCACCTGGCCTTGGCTTTTGCCCTCTGATGACGTGGTGGTGGCACATCAAAGCTGGCCCTTCCCACTCAGAAGAAATCTGAGGAAATAATATCTCTTAGAACTGTGATATGATCTTGATTGTGATATGGACTTCGCTGTTAGCACTGGAATGAAGTGAAAATTTTCCTTTGTAGCATGCTGGTTAATGTTTCTAAAACTACTGGAAACGTGTGTAAATCCACTACTACAGAAGCTTAGTTTCCCATGGGCATGCCAACATTGTAGTGACACGTCAGAGAAAGCTAGTCCAGTTCTTTGTTTCTTTTATGTAGTATTTTAAAATCTTAAGTGAAGATTAAGCAAAGCTAAGAATTCTTTGTTTTCCTGGACTCTGAGCATGCCACATGCCTCCTCCTTCCAACATACCTGTAAACCAAAATTACCTGCATGTGTGGTCCCCCATCCACATCCTTAAATCTGCTGTGATTTCACCAAATCGACCTAGAGTTCTTTCTTTCCGATCCTAGCCTTCTTTTCCCAACATTCCAAGCCCTGTTTAATACTCTGCCTGGAGTATTAAACCACTTAGCATGTCTTTTGCAAGTATCATTTAATTTGAAACATGTTTTCTGTTATTTTCCAAGTTTTAACTTTGACATGAGCCTGATCTTTAATGTTATTACAAGTCTCGCCTCAGCACTTGTTACATATACTTAAGCAAGGTTTCTTTTGTATTACAAGCAAAGCAAAGTAGTAACAGTTGCTACCATATTATTTTTGAAAAATAAGCTTCCTCCTAGCTGCACTGTTCCGTTTCTCTGATTTTTTGCTTACCATCTGCAGTTCTCTGGATATGGGACTACTACCTTCTCATTTCTGTAAAATAGCTGTCAAATGTAAGGGCTACTAAAATAATCCAAATATGCCAGTCTATGGTTCCAAACTGCTATAATAATAGTAGCAATAGATTCATTCACATCACATCCCCAAGCATTGCAGAACCACACAGCATTCAGAATTGAAGAAAGAATTAATCTGGCAATCAGGTAGTTTTGGAGCAATAAATATACATGATCCATGTATATAGGCCTTAGATATACATGGTTATCTATCTATCTATCTATCTATCTATCTATCTATCTATCTATCTATCTATCTATCTATCTATCTATCTATCTATCTACACATGGATCATACATTCAAACATATATAGTACTGCCCCAGGCAATATGGAATTTCAGGCGCACAGTGATTCTTGGGGCATCCTGTGTCTTGTGCAGGGCCAGGAGTTGGATTTGGTGATCCTGATAGGTCCCTTCCAACTCAGCATATTCTGTGATTCTAATGGACTATGAAGTAAAAAATGAAAACAAGTAGTAATTAAAGTTCTAATATGTTCTGTACAGGTTGGACGCCTTCTAATCAATGTATGTTTAGTTTGGAAAACCTTAATTTTACTTATTTATGTTGTCCCTTTCTCTAGTTCATTCACCAGGCTAGTCACCTTGTTGTAGAGGGCCATCAGGTGACTTAGGCATTATTTCCTGCCCATAAATCTATTTTGACTAATCACAATTACCTTGATCCCCATGTTTTCAGAGATCACATGAATTCCAGGAGGATTTCCTCTATGACCTTTCCAGGGACTGAGATGAAGCTCACAGGCCTGAAGTTCTCCAGACCTTTTCTTGCTCCCCTTGAAGATAGAAGAGGTGCTTGGTCTCATCCATTCTCCTAGAACATCTCCCAGTCAGCAGCCTGTTTCAAAGCTAATTGAGAGCAGCCTCACAGTGACATCAGCCAGCTCTCTCAAGGACACAGCCTCTCAGGCCCTGGGAACTTAAGATCTCCATTTTGTGTATGTGTTCCCTAACCTAGTCCTCCTCCACTGGGGATAATTCTTCCTTGCTCCATTAGACTTTCCTTCTAATCCCTTGCCTGAGACTGCTGAATGCCAGTATGGGTGAACTCCTGAAATTGTCCTCAGGACAGACATGAAAAGGACTTCCTGGCATAATGACCAGGGAACTTCAATAGGAGATAGATGTATAGGTGGGATGTAATTGGGGGTTACACTGTAACTAAGCCATGAGATACAAGAAGAAACTTTTCCTCCTCCAACCATTTGGTCAGCACAATCTTTGTTATCCTATTTTTCCCAATACATGAAATAAACCCTTTCTTTTGAGCCACTTGGTGTCAGTTAAGATTTATATGCAGATCTCCATATGAATGAAAAAACCCCAAACATATTGCATGTATTTTACCTAAGACTTTTCTTCAGATGGAAGTTAAAGAACATGAATAAAGGCACACCTATCCCACTAGGTATCATTTCATGTGCTAATGTGCCAAAAATCTGTACAATAGCCATGGTGATGCACTTGGGATAGGTGAGCTGCAATGTGGACATGGTTATTTTTCAAAACTCCATAAAATCACACAAAAGAAAACAGAACTACTGTTGGACACATGAGGTTTTCTATTCACTGAAGTTCAGATAAAAGGTTACTTACACAAATCTAATCTTGGTATATCCTTAAGTGTATATGTGTGATGCAGAGTCACAAAATTGGATCTAGCTCATCCATTCCCTGAGGAGGATGGAATAATCTCACTCATGACATGATGACCTTCTCTCCATCCTCTCGTTACATGCTGCCTGCATACTATCAATATTCCACATTGAACACTCTTTCCTGTGATGCTCAACACTGATCGATCTTCCCCCATCTTCTCTCCGTGTGTACAACCACAGACACACCGAGATATATTTTGGGGGCAGGGAAAAGAGGATGCTCAGGCCATCAGGCAGCAGAAGGACTGCAGCAGCCCCAGACCGCACTGAGGGGGCACTCAGGGGGCCTCTGCCCAACAGTGCTCCAAACCACGGGCTAGCTCACTGCAGCAGCATTTGGCATGTTTCCTCAAAGCAACGAGGCCCCACAGTGCTGTGAATAAGAAAGATAAAGACTCTTTAGCTCAGGGAAGAGGGCTGCAGATGCTGAGGGCACAAACCTTATTTTCAGGGTGTGAGAGCTGATGCATCTGGACCAACCAGTTGTTTCACAGCAGCCAGTCAAGCACTGTTTGTGTTTGCATAACAGGACAAAGGGAGGGATCTTTTCCCTCCTTCACCTGGGAGAGGGCTGAGGCTGACAGACACATTTGAAATGTCAACTGATTGTTGATTGCCCCTTCTGGCCTGCTTGTGAGCTGGCATGTGGGGAAAATCTCATGCCTCCCTTTATTTGTAGCACAGCTTTAGCTGATATCGGGTCCTGCTGCAAGTGCTCAGCACTTCAACAAACCCACACTTGGTTACCTAGAGGGAGACAGCAGAAGGAAGAATGAAATCATTGACTAGCTGTAAAAACTTATATGTAAACAGCATAGAAATTATTCTATATAAGGCATTTATTCTTGTCCTGAAAAAGAATTTCAGCCACTTAAGTTTGGGGTTTTTTTTTTGTTTTTGTTTTTTTGTTTTGTTTTTTTTTGGTTTTGTTTTTTTTTGTCCTTTTCCAGATCCTTGCATCATTCATGGCCTCCTGTTTGTTTATTATCATCTGCACCCTGCATTGATGAAGTGGGAGTGTTGCCGAAGGCTGTTATTGCAAATAAGGCTTAGTAAAATGAATCTGGGCAGGAAGAGCAAGTTAAAGTAATCCAGGCAGTTTTTGTTCTACAGTGTCCTAATTTTTTAAGCCTTCTCTTGGCACATATAGTATCTCTGAACTGGCAACCATATCAACTACTGGAGCCAAAATAATGTATAGGAACTTGACTGCCTATCAGTTGTACTCTAGAAGCTGGGCAGATAGTTACAGTTCATGCAGAAAATGCAAATTGTAGCCCTTTCTGCTATTCAGAATATACTCATTGACCTTCCCACTGCTGATTTTCTTTTGGCATTAATACGCTTCTCTTTTCCCGGGGTGGGAATACAGAGTAACCCCTTCCTTCCACCCCTTTCTCTCTGTGTTACACTGTTACTCATGACACCGTGAACTCTTGTAGGCAGACATACGTATTTTGTGGATAGCAAGACCATGGTCCCAAGCTGAGACCTCCACAAGCTAGCCTAACACCAAATACTGGTGGCTGTAAGAGAGAAAATTGAGGTTCATCCTCAATTCCCAGCTGTTAACGCCAGCAGGCTCCTCGCAGGAGACATGCAGGCAGCGAGGAGCTACTGTCTTTTGTAACAACTCAGCTTCAGTATTTGCTTTGGAGCCCTCATGCTTTTCCCAGTTCTTGGCTGACTTAAATGAACAGCACAGACTATTTGTATAAAGATGATAAGCCTAAGAGGGATGAGAAAATTCTACTTATGTTAATTTATAGAATATACAAAAATACATAACTAAGCTGTACCTGTGACTGCAGCTGAGCACTTTTCCTGTTGCAAATGCTTTCCAGCTCTAGCCAAGCCCTGTAAGAGTAAATACCAGCAGTGATGGTTTGTGTCCGAGAGAGGGTGCTAAAACAAAATATTTACTACAAAAACTTCAGAGCTCCACAATTGCTCAATTCAGTGCTTCTACCTGCTTAAATTTATTTTGACTTAGTTTTCATTTTACTTGCTAGCAGTTGGCAATTTAATGAGGCATTGGCTTTACGGACATATTACACCAGCTGTAGTTTCAAAGCTGAAAATAACATTTAGAAAGAACTAACCATACCAGAGAAGTACAAGGAAACAAACTTCCAAATTTTCACTTCAGCCTAATTACTCAGATTTGATCGCAGGCAGTTTCATTACTGACAGTTCTGAGTTAATAAAATTAACAAAAGTTAACTGAAGGAGGAGATATATAGGTTCAATATACAGAAGAAATTCTTTACTGTAAGGGTGGTGAGGAACTGAAACAGGTTGCCCAGGGAAGCTGTGGATGCTCCACCCCTGGCAGGGGCCAGGCCCAGGTTGTATGGGGCCCTGAGCAAGCTGTTTTAGAGAATGGTGCCCCTGTTTATGACAGAGAGCTTGGAACTAGATGATCTGTAAGGTCCCTTCCAACCCATTCTATGATTCTATAAAATTCTGTCACACTGATCTTGTAACTCCCCATGGTGTCACTAGCAAAATTGAAATCTGCAGGTACATAACCATTGTTCTATGCCAAAATATTAGCAAAAGAATGGATAATAGAAGAAATGTATCCTCTTTCATCTGAGCTAGATGCTCAGAGACAGAAGAGACATTTTGCCGGTGAATTAGGTAGAGGCTGCTGGCAGAACAATTTTGTGAAACAGGCATGTCCTGAGTTTAAATCCCAAGCTTTGGAAGAGGTCATGGTCAGGTCAATAGCAGTGACTGCTAGCAGGTGACGTGGTAGTGGGAGACAGAAAGGCTTTTCTTTCCTGAACTGAAACTTTTTCCTGCTGGTTGAAACTTAGTGGGATCTAAGCATTGCTAGTAGTTGACTGATCAGTGATACCTTGTCCACCCTGTTTCCTACCAAGCTGTAAGCCCAGTGGGATCTGTCAGCTCTGAAGTCATTGCAACTCAAATGTGCTTTTCCTAAGATGTAGAGATACCCAAAACCTGACTGGACACCAACTTGGGCAGCTGGCTGTAGGAGACCCTGCCTGAGCAGGTTGATTGGACGAGATGATCTCCAGAGATCCCTTCCCACCTCAACAAGTCTGTGATTCTGTAAATTAGGTAGTTTGTGATAAAATACAACCTAGAACCACTCCTAGACCAGCAGTGCTCAAGCTCAGTCCCTGTGGTATTGTACTTTGAACAGTGGTGGTTGTGTAACAGCATTGCCCCAGAATGAAGTGTTGTTTAAACTGCCTCTTCTTACTCTGCCAGTTTTCAGGGAATTTCAGCTGGAACTAAGCAAGTCTATTTGTCCATATGTCAACTTATTTTTCTGCCTTTTATCTCAGGACAATGTGCTGCTCAACAATCACTGAAAGTTGACTGGCAGAGGTCTGCTCTGCTTAGTGCCTGGGATCTAAATAAATGCATGGCATCACTCTCCCTACAAAACAGATGAATCCAAATCCTGCCACAGCCCTTAAATCTCCAAATTCAGGTCATTAGAGAGGTGTTAAAAATATCCATAATGCTATTACAGCTTCTCTTAGATGCCACCAGAATCCTATTTGTTCTTCACTGGAGACACTATTGTTTTTCTAAAAAAGAAAGTTGCTACTGTAGAAGGAAACTAGTTAAGGAAGAAAAGTATCAATTAGTATGAATATAATTTTTCAGGAAAAAGGAACTGAATAAATTAGAAATATGACATCTTTACCAAACTTGAACATAGGTTTCCTTTCTGTTTTAGACAAAGAATAGCAAGAATAAAGACAAAAATACCTCGTATTACTATATTTTTAGATCTAGATTTGGCTTGGCACACTAACCCAGATTATTCTGGACTATAAAGAAATTGGAATAAAAATTGTGAAGCCACAGCACTGCAATGCACTGGGCCACTTCTATGTCAGTCAGCTTCCAAAATGTTCCTCCCTCTACAGCACCTAAAGAGTGACAAGTTTTTTGGATAAAGAGGACAATTTTCTCTTTAGTGAACAATTTCTCTGTGGGAAAAATAGGTATAGAAAGTATTTCTCCTCAGTATTTCATCATTGTTCGTAATGACGGACAAAGAATTAAATGAATAACCTATGGAAAAGATGAAGTAGGGGAAAGGTTGGCAGGTCAACCTCAGGAATTGGGGCTGTTAGTTTGGACTAACATGCTGGAATTTGGAAGCTTGAGCAAACAAGTTTGTGTCTGTAAAAGTGGGTTAGAAATTACATAAGTACACGCTTTCACATGAACTCTTGGCAGTATCATTTCTGGGCAGGCAGCAGCCCCGGGAAGATCACCATCCTCACTGCCTTTGGTGGACCTCTGTGTCTAGATCCAAGAGAAAGCAAGGGCTGAAGTAGCACATGGAAAAAGAGCTAATCAGGAAGGAAATATCAAATTCCTGAACATCAGTGCTACATTTTTGACAAATACAGCATGTCTGTACATCAAATACGCTTTAGTTTGTGAAGATGACACCAGTCTTGCACCACACATGCTCTTCTTGTCTTATTTCCACTGTTTGTCCCACTGATGTGGAAACACATCTCTGAGCTGTGGTCAACCAAACTATGAACACAGAATTGAGAAGGCAGAGATGGAAGTGCATGTATGGATATGTAATTTCTTGACAAATTTTCCTTTAGAAAATAAAAATAAAAATGAAAAACAGTAATAGTTTTTAAGAAATATTATTTTGATCTCTTTATTAAAAGCAGGGATAAAGAAGCAGGAATTTTTCAACCAGCTTTGATAGCTTAAATAAATGTTTTATAGTAGCTGTAATACTTTGTTACCACTTGGAACAAAAATGCTTTTTGAAGGTGTGAGATTTTTGTTTGGTTGTTACACCAAGCACAAAGCCACTTCCGTCCCTGACTCTTTTTCTGTTGTGTGTCAGAGGCTGAGTTGTGATGGGATCAGTAGCTCCTGCTCTGTGTGATTTTTGTTTCCCTCCTAGCCAGCCTGAACATTTTCTTAGCAGTCACTCCCTAACAGACAATGCCTCCTTGGCAATGCCACAGTTGGAATCACGGAATCATTTAGAGACCTCTGAGATTATTGAGACCAACTGGTCTCAAGTGGGGGATCTCACTTCGGCACAGTGTGTGCAGGATTCAGGGCTCCAGATTAGAGAAGTTCAGCTTGTAAAAACGAGTGCTGGGCCACAGAGCAAACCCAAGCTGAATCCAACAGATTCAGTGACCCTGTCTGCTCCCAAAGCGGCCCGACAGTGAATTGAATATTCCCGACAGGGTGGATTCCAACAAAGGCGAACGGCCACCATCTGCCGTGACAGCTGGGTGGGTGATGGAACAGCCCCGCTTGGCTCTCCCCTGCCCAGATCCCGCTCCCCTCCGCCTCCCCACGGCCCGGCTGGGCTCTGCCCGCCCCGCGGAGCCCCGGCCCTCCGTGCTGCCCGTGCCCGCCCTCTCACGGCGGGGGCGGGCGCTCCGGGCCCGGGGAAGGCGGTGCCTTATAGGGCGGGCGCGGGGCCGCGCCTGCAGAGCCGCCGATACCCTGGACAGCGCCGCGCCGCCACCATGGTGAGTGGGGACCCCCGCGTCCCCTCCCCGCGCACGCACATCCCCCGGGCCCCCTGGCCCTCTCCTCCCTGCCCCCGCTCCACCGGGGCCGGCGCAGAGACCCCGCTGCCCGCCCGCCCTCCGCCCCGCCGCTACCCCCGCTGCTGCGGGCCGCGTTCGGGCGTGATTTTTCGGGGGGAAGGGGGAGCACGGCCTCAGATGCCCCCAGCCCCCACGGCAGGCACCCGAGCCGCCGGCGCGGGTCGGGTCGAGCGGCTGAGCTTGGGCATTGTAGGGAAGGAGGGAGGGACAGAGGGACCCTTGGGGAGCGGGGGAGAAGGGATGGGGGACAGGGAGCCCCGGGGGCAGCCGCGCAGCACCGGGAGCCCGGCGGGAGCGGGGACAGGCACGTGGAGGAACGCGGTCCTGGGTGGTGGGAGGGATGGATGGAGAGAGGGAGCGAGAGATGGAGCGCAGCCCCTGGGCATCCATCTCCCCCGCTGCCCTGCGCCCTGCCCCGCTCCGAGCAGGTGCATTCTGCTCTACCCCGAGGTGCGTTTGAGCGTGTTACATAAACCGATTATTCCCGTTAATTTGTTATCTTAACAGAAGCTCTTGCTTTAGCCATGCAATCTGTAGTGGAACACTTCCTCTTTTTTTTTCTTTTTTTCTCCATGTAATGAATGAACAATGGAGTTTTAGATTAGTTCAGCATTTAAAAGAGTTAAAGTGGAACAATGAAGTCACCTATTTAGCGAGCAGTGCCGATTCCCCGCAGCACATTGTGTCTTTGCAGTCATAGTAACTTTCCCAAAGGGGCTCATCCTGTTTATAAACAGCAATGCATTAAGTGTACTGCCGACTTTACAAAGTAGGACACTATCAAAGAAGTGGTTTGCAGCCTTAAATTTTGAGGCACATTGGGATGAATAATTTGGCAAAGCTTGTTGTATCAGAAGCTTGAGACATGATTAATTGAGCCTAGTTTTTGTTTTATGTGATTTAACAACAAAAATACTTTTTTCCCCCCCAAAGAAGTCTTTGCATCACATATAGTAAATTCTGCCTTCCTTGAACCAAAATTGGTTTGGATCCTTCCTTCCCCCATAAATCCAGACATGAATAATATCCGAATAGTCATTCTATGAATTAACTTCAGTCCTCTTTCTAAAAGCCATGTGTACACCTGCTGTCAGTCTGAATCTGTTTCTCCTGTGTATTCTATTTGCCACCAACTCAGCTTTGGGATGATAGATATGACAAGACCCTACTGAAAAGACCTGAATTGGTGCAGTAGTTTATGCTGCCTAAGCCCCCTTAGAGTGACAATTGAATTGACATAATTGAATTTCTATCAATTTGGAATATAAGCACAAAAGCTATGACTAAATTACCACAGCTGCACAAAGACTTAGTGAATACCAGCCATTGATAATGTGTCCCTTGTGGCAGAGGAAGAAGGTTACAAAGATACCTGGTGTTGCAGAAGGTAATGTACCTTATTTATCAGTAATTGGTACAGGTAATACCCAGGTGCTCAGGAGTACTGAGGCAGCAGGAAAGAAAGGTAAAATATCCAGAACTAGTTAAAATCTTTCATTCTGATTTCTTCCAGGACTGAGATGAAGTCAGTTATACTGGTGCAAATCAAGGAATCATTAATTGGTAACATAGGCATTGGCAACCTCATACCAATGGAAATTATAGCTGAGACCTACCCTTAACTCCTTCTGGTTCCTAGAGCTGTTCAATTAACCTTGACATTTTTCTTGAAATGGCTGGAAGCAATAACCAGAAGTCGCCATTCAGAGCTACACGTGGGTTTGGATTAGCAAATTTTGCGCTTCTGTATGTCCAGTAATCTTAGCATTCAAAAGTTGCTAACATTTCCCAAGCTTTGTTACTCATACATAAAGGCATTCTGAGGAAAGAATTGCCAATCTGAGAAAGTCCTTGAAGTAGTATAAAGGCTGAAGGTTACTTTGGAAAGAGTGTCTTTGGAACAATAGCTCCTGAAACAAATACCTGAGCTATTGATGAAAGCTGTTGCAGTGATGCTAATGCAGGGTTAAAAGTTACAGCACATCGATTTCTAGATGGACCTGGAGCTTGGGGGCAAGGGGTCATGGGGACATTGGAGTATACTACCAAAGGTATCAGGAGCAAATGTAGGACAAATAGATTTTTGGCCCAGGTGGTGGGAACATTGATTGAGCACTCCCTTCACTTGTATAGAAATAGAGATAAGCAGGCTTATGTTGCTAGTGTCCTTTAAACTCAACTGAGAGTTTTTTCAGCATCCTGGGTGTTCAATAATCACTATTATTTGTAGAAAGTTGCATAAGAAAACTTTTTTGTTTGTTTGTTTTGAAACTACATTTTGCTGAAGCAGCAAACCACTGCCATCACAAAGCATTTAGTATTTCCTCATCATCCTCACCGTATGAGGGCAACCACAGTGGCTTGGTTCTTCTGTTTATGTAGTTCACTGCAGCTCTCCTTGCTTCAGTGAATCTAGGTCAAATTACACTGGCTCAGGATTTGGCTGCACCCTTGAACTTTAAACCGATTACACATTTTGATTTGTCAGTGTATTTTCCATGGGGTCAAATCCCACTTTCATGGGGTAAGAGGGTGTATAGCACTGCACAGTCATGGCAACTTATGCTTACAAAGAGACTAGGTAGCACTAAGGTAAGCATAAACATGAGGACTGTATTTAGATATTATAGATCCTTTGCCAGTATCTATACCTATACAAGAATCCAGTGGTAGAAGGAGAGACAGAAGCTAGAATATGCTTTTCATTTCCTTCAGAGGTTTTGATACCCCTGTAATCTGAAGTCAACACAGAAAGACACCTAACTCTTCTAAGCATTCATAAGTGTCATGGCCACCATATCAGGATATGGACCTTGGTGTGGGCATACACTGATTGCAGAACATACGCAAAGAGCCCTAGAGAGAGCAAAAAATGCCTCTTCTTTGTTGACTGTAGCCAAAGTAAACCCCTGTCTCATTGTCCATTGGTGTTTGTTAGTTTCTCTGAATACTGCATGAGAAGGATGATTGCAAAGGCGATGTTCTAGCCACTGAACAGTGGCACGCAAATTGGAAGAAAATGTTTTTCATCAGACAGAAATCAGCTCAGCACAAATACCTGATGAGCACCACATCCAGTGCTACAGCACCCACCAGATCTCTCCAGCTCCAGCAGAGTGAAGAGGGAATGGACTGCAGCAGCCCTGCCATCCAGAACCAGAGCAGCAAGGCAGGGGGTTGCCAGCTGACACAGAATTAATGGGCTATGAGAAAACATGCTGAGAAGCTGCATATAGAACAGGAAAGATAGGCTCTGCTTGCATAGAAACTCAGGAAGAGACACTGAATCCTTTGGCACATGGTGAAATTGATTAGGGAAAAAACCTTCCAGGAACTGTAGTAAGAGTCCACCAATTCATTTGCATTCATAGTTACAGATACACACATACCAAAACCTGCATGCCCTTGGTGTTGATCCCTCTCATCTCTAGGAAGGTCCTCTGATTATTGAAGACTGATCATTGTATCTTCATTACAAGCAGTCTGATCTGTGAAAAAAAGCACAGTCCTCTTGTGCATCAGGAACTCGATTTTACATTCATTTAACTTTATAGCATCGCTTGACTTTATTGAAGAAAAAGGTTAATCATAGGCAAACACTTTAAGTTTGAACCTCTGACTCGATCAAAAGTTGGGAAAAAACCTGCAATAGTATTTTCTTGAGGCATTAGTAAAGTCCAAAGTAAGGAATGTATAAAGGGCTGGTTTATTCCCTGATCTAAGCAAAATTCAAGTGTAAATAAATAGAATAACATCATAATTCTTCCCGTGTTTTGTTAAACACTGCCTGTAAAACTGATTTAAAAGCTGAGACATTATTAAGCATCACACAAAGAGTGTCTGAAGTCTAAATTCAATGATAAAATAATATGTCACAAGTACTGTCTGATTTGTAATTACAGAAGGTAACAGAGAAGGGAGGGAAATTATGGGGATGGAATTAAGTGCACAACTGCTTGTTCCAGCCAAGAGCTGCTGGGATGAGCCTGCCTGGTGAGGCAGAGGTGGAAAGGTACGAGGAGGACTGCCCAGCTCTAACAGAGAAGAAACAACCCCAGGACATGCAGCTCGGTCACATCATAAATGCCACACTTCAGAATTTGAGTACACCAAATTAATCAGCCAATTTCTGAGTGCCTGGCAACAGTGGAGCTTGTAAATCCATTGTCTGGATAAACCCTCCATGGCTTCCCTTGTCATATGCTAAATACATGGGCCACACTATCTGAGTGACTGCGTCTTTACCCATGGGACTGCTGCACAGCTGACAAGTAGAGTACAATGTGAAATGAAGTGAATATTTATGACTTCTGTGGGGCATCTTATCTACCTAATTAACAGCAAAAGCCACTTTAAGTTTTTGAGGAATAGATAAATTCAGATTTAGCAGTGTAATTAGAATTCTTTACATCTTCAAGAAATGACAACATTATATTGCTATTAATATTGGAAGTATTCTGACTTGAAAGTCTAACAAGTCTAACAAGAACAGAGTATAAATTTAAAATATTAAATCAATTAATCAATATATTTAATTAATTAATTAAATTAATTAATTAAAATAAAATATTAAATTTAAAATATTGAGTTCATCTAGATAATGACTTTTAAACTGCTCTGAACTTCCTTTTTTTAGTCAAAACTGACTGTGATAAAGTGGTAAAGGTCAGCACCCCATAGTGAAAGAAATCACAGGCTCTCTGGTAGAAATTTGTATACAAAGATATGTAATTAGAGAATAAAAAATTAAGATCATTACCTTTTCATCATTGGTTGGAGAGATTTTGATTTTTTTCACCCTAAGGAGGACAGATACAGAAATGAAGCAAGAAATAGCCCATATTCTGTGTCATCATTTGAAAACCAAACACAGCAAGAAATGGAAATTAGAAGTAGGGTGACCAAGTTTCAAATAAATGTCCTAAACCCAAGCATTAGGAGCCACAACCAAACCATTCTTCCCTTATTTCTTAAAGAACTTCCTACAAGATGCTCGTCAGTAGTCACCATTCGTGAAGCTTTTTAGCCAGCAAAGACAATGTGATACAGCAGCCTAACAGGGGGACTGACTTACACACATGATAAAAAGTCTGCAGCTGTTGTTATTTCCTCTAGGTGACAATAACTGGGGCAGTTTACAGACATTCTGTATCATTAGTGCATTACCGTGCAGCACAGTCATTAGCATTTTTATTCTGAGGGAAGTATTGGTCTGGGTGTTTCCATGGTGTAATGGGTTTAAGAGTCTGGGCTTTAAAATTCCAGTTATGTGTGGATTAAACTCTAGGATACCCACTGTTGGGGCTGATGGAGAAAGGGAGCTAATTAGCTTGGGCACCCTCTTATCCTGTGCCAGCAGACAGTGCACTGTTATTTGGGTTTCATACAATTTTAAGAAGAAGTGTCCTCGGAGTTCATTAGGGTTCATTTAGGGTTTTAAAAGAGGAAAATTGAGAATTGTTTTGGAGGAGGAGACATAAGAGGACTTCCATACCCTCTGTTTTCTTCTTTATTAAGCTTGAAAATCAACTGTCATTTCCTTTCCTCTCCTTGTGCCGTCTTCTTTAAACATGACTGAAGTCCAGAACATAAATTAGCATTTGAAATACAGAGTTTTGCCCTCCAGAATTTAAGGGAGAAATGCAAGGAAGAAAAAAAAGTTAAGGACCAGTTTATAGGAGAAGATATTTCCTTCTTTAATTGTTGTTTTGTGTTGTCAAGTGACACTTTGGAAAGCAGGCATCAGTTTCTGTTTCCTTATTTCCTTATATTACACTTGCATTTTCACATCCAACTAGAAGTAAAACAAGACTGTTTCTTGCATTTTTCTCTAAGCATGGATAAAACTGTTCCAAAAAGCAAAGTGCCTTCAAATTGGCAAGGAATAAATGGTTGGCAAACTTTTTGAGAGTGATTTCCTTGTCAGGGAATTGGCACATCTCTTGGTATGGCAGTTCTGAATATTACTGTCCACACCTGCTTTCTCTCCCATTGCTGGCTGCAGCCAGCCAAGTTACTTTTACTGAAGTTTAAAAGATTAGCTGTGAGGTTGTGCAAGGTCTGATCTGATAGGAGTTGGTATTTGTGCCAGAACCATGTTTTACTGTGCACACGATGTAATTTTTTTCAGAGTTTGTCAGTAGTCCATGCAATGCCAGGGGTAAAAATCATTAAGTCTTTATATGCTTTTATATTTATATACTTGTCAATTTATTATTTAAATACCTTTATATATAAAGTAAATTTACACAATTGTGACTGGCTACTCAAAATTATCCTTCTCCCCAAATTCAGATGCTTGTGTGATATGAAAAATACCCCATGCAATGGGATATTTTTTAGAACCAGCTGCATCTGTCCTCTCAGCTGTTAGTATTATGTGTCTTCCTAGGGTAGCATTTCAGTGTTGCTTTGCTGTTACACCAGACTGCACTGTGGATTTAAATCTTAAAATCAGCCCTTCATACCTAGGAGTACTCACTTGACTCGACTTCTTTCCGAGGCATAGCTTTTAATACTGACAGAAAAGTATGCATGAAGCCAGACAAAAACTCCATATTTTCAAGTTAGTGGAGGAAAAAGAAAAATCAAAGACTTAGAAAACAAGTGTATCAGAAACCAGTTCAGATTAGCAAAGTCTTCATAGGTTCCTTTCTTCTTCCCACTTCCTGCTGCTACTGAAAGCAGAAATGAGAGATGTCTTCCAGCCAGCAGTGATCATCATTCTCCAAGTAGTAGACAGCTTATTTATGTGAGTTACCTAAGAAATCCAAATCTTCTCCCGAAAATTAGGTACATCCACTGAAAAATGTGTTAGAAGAATCTGGATTCACCCTTAAAAGCAACATTGGAAATTTTTCCTGTTGGAAATACTGGAGCTATTGGCTTTATCTGGCAGCTTGATGATTAAGAGCCATGAGAAGGAGCTGTTCAATCAGTCCTTCCCCAGAACCAGGAAAATTAAGTACATCACATCTCGAGTTTTGTAGTGTTCTTTTCAGTTTCCAGGGCTCTTTTTTCAGGCAGAAATTTAGTTACATATTCTCTCTAAGATTTTTTTTTTTATGTGACAAAAACATAACAGGATCTTCAAGCTCTCCTTTGAAAGCTGAGATACAGCTTGTGATTTCTTGGTGCTGAAACACATTTGAAACTTTTCCTTAAAACTGGCAATTTGTGCAAGGCAACAGAAGAGGTAGCATTCAGCTTTATTGTTCAGCAAAATAGAAATACATCTCCATTTCAGTGAAAACTGAAATGGAAACCTTTTGGATTCAGTGCAATTATTTCTTCCTTGCTGCTGTAGACTTTGTAAGCCTGTATTTTAATAGTATCTGCAAAAACCCTTCAAAGATAAAAGGCTAGATAAGAGTTCTTTTGATTACAATAATTTAAAGAAAAACTAAAAAATATCTCTCATAACCTACTTGGAGAAAAAGAACCATTTTTTCCCATTTTACATTTACTAAATTTGCAGCATAATTTTATTTCAAATCTGGTATAACTAAAATGTCCCTTCAGGACTACATTTAATAGAATTTTTTTTCACAAAATAATTTCTTTTTCATCAATCATGAAGTAATTTTCTTCTGTTTGCCAGACACCTTTGGGAGATGTCAGAATTCAGATCAGAAAGTGGTTTGATGGAAAGGTACAAAGTTGAAAGCCAAGACAGAGAGCAGTGTCTTTAAGACAGGTGTAAAAGGGAAAGAAGACAGCACTGTCCCATTTCCCCCCCAGATGTGTTTTCCTGAATTTAAAGGAGTGTGAGTATTTCAATATTCTGGCTTGTAAAACCTCAGGTCTTGCTGAAGCTTGACAGGCATACAGCAAACACTTAGTAAACCTAACAGGTCCTGAGCACTCAATAGGATAAGGAACATCCTGATCAGCTGAAAATGAGAAACCCATGCTAGTCCCCTGGTCTTAGGAAACTTGGGGTTTCACGTGTTCTTGCTTCTTTTACAAAGGTGTCTCCCCACTGTTCCACCTCCAAATATGAACAGCACTGATAAGACACTGGAGTAATTCTCAGAGGCTTTCATTGGATGCAATAAGGTGGTTGTTTCGGCAAAGAGGATGCAATATTATTCAAATAATGAGTCAGTGTAAATTAAGAACACTGAAATCAATAGCAAAGTAGGTGATTAAATGCCTGTGACACTCCATTCATCCATCCGGCATTAGATGGTGTTGGAGAATTCGTTGTCTGAAATGATCATGCATTTGACTCCATAAGCCAGTTTAGGATATATCTTGATCAATACACAGCTGATCAGCTCCTCAGGTTAATAATGCAGGTAACTGAATTTAAATTAGGAGAGAGACATACACGCAGTCAGAATGAAGGAAGCTTTCGATTTCAATTAGAGCCCTCAAATAACACAGTGTTTATACCTAGCTGGGGAAAGTACCAGAGGACATCTTCAGACATCACCTCCTACTTTCTTTCTTATAGCCTTCATAAAAGAAATAATTCTAAATAGATGGATTTTCTTTAAAATCAGTGATACTTGGAATCCTTTTATTTTACCTGCTCACCTAACTCTCACAACTGTCACACATTTACTCCCTCACCCCATTTATAGATTGCACAGACTTAAACAGAGGTATATATTTCTTGTTATAGTTGGTTTTCCATGGGAAAGCTTCTTAGGACTGCTTTTTTGCCTGAAACATCTTAGTACTGTATGACATTAAATAAACTAGATTTACCATTATTACCTTTGCCACTCTGTCAGACAATGCATTTCACTGGCAAACAATTATTCTGTGTCTGCTAGTTGGTTTTTCTCCCTTAGTTGGTGTTTTTTGGGGGTTTTTTTGAGTACAGAAGGTTCTAATTTTATCTTTATTATCTTATCTATTTATTTAGTTTTTAAGGTTATCTGTACTGAAACTTAAATCAGCTACAAGAGCCATCAGTGTTGTTTCTAACTTCTGTAGAACAAACGTATTTATTGCTTTTACTTGTAAGAAATTGTCATCTCTTCAAATAGTTATTCCTAACAGCACACACATGATGCAAAGTAAGAAGTGATGCTTATCCTTCTTGGAAACCTAAGCTGGTGAGGATATTCATTTTCTGGAAAGAGATACTTGATCAGTGTGTGTGATGTATATCAGGTCTCAGATACTTCAAGCTGACCTTGCCAGCAACTCTAGTTTTTCTCCCACTCCACTTTGGAGCAGCATTGAACCTCATTGATGCTTAACTATCAAGGGAACCAAAATTTTTCCAAATGATGTGTGTCTTTATAATGGCTGTTTCTTCTGAGAAGCAATTCATTCAGTCTGGAGCGGTGTGACAGCGACAGCCACAGCGGTGCAGGGCTCTCATGGAGCTGTTATGGCACATGGAAATTCCCAACTTCAACGGTGCTTGACTTTCCAGGTCAGCTTAGGCTGATCCTATCAGATGATCTTCCTGAATGCTGAAGAAAGCTAGCTGTGTGAAAAGCCTCCACCAAGAAAGCTGATCTTCTAATACTGGACATAATTACAAAGGCACAAGATGTATTGCACGACCAGCAATACCCACTGAAGTACTGCATGTTTTCTAGTCATGTTTGCTTTACATATCGTTAGACATCATGACAGGCTTACCCTTCAGAATTTTTTGGGTTTTACTTTTCTTCTTTCAATCAGCAGTAAATGGTAAATGCTATCTACCATCAAGTGATAAATTAGGAGATAAATGTCTATTACAACTCACAAGCTTGAAATCTGCTTGATTTAAAATCTAAGGTACAGATTTTAGAAGTAGTTATTTTTACTGAAAACTTCATGCTTCTTTCCCAGAACAATTTATACTCCAAATTGAAAAGCTTCCTGCACTGAGTTTTGTGTCAAGATTTGTCACCCAGCAGTTAGACAGTTTTGTACATGGGTAATGACCTCGAAGTGAAATTGAAAGGCTTTGCATGTGTTGGAAGATTAAGGCTGAAACCTTAGAAGCTGGGATGTGAACTCTCTAATCCTCAGCAGCATGCTACAAACACCTCCCCCTCCCTCAAATTCTTTTCTTTCACCTTTTCCAGCTTACATCCCTATAAATAGCTCAGGAAAGGTTCTATCCTTCCATTTGGGCAGAAACTACCCAAAGTAATGGCACAGCAAATGACTGCAAACCAAGGAAAAACATTTCTCTAGTGGGCAAAAGAACACACCCAAGCTGTAAGAACAAGAGGAGCTGAGTGCTGTTACTTTTAAGGATGTGGCTAAAGCAAGATACAACCTGACCTATGTTACCAGTCCCTGCATGGGACCGATAGAAAACATGCACACACATACCTCAGACTTAGTTACCTTGCCTGAGTCCTGCACTCCCTGTTTTTGAAGAGAAATTAAGATACAATTAAGATACAAATTAAGACACAAGCACTCCACTGTTGGCAGTGGGTCCAGTGAGTCTGGCCAAGGAGAATGTTACATCCGTGTGGAATTCTGCTGGTCCCTCCATCAGCCAGCATGGAATTTACCCATAATGTGTTGGGTTATAATTGTGCTATGGACATGCCCCCTCATAAATATCCTGCTTCTTCCAGGGGCAAGGGGATGGGAATTTGTCCTGGTTTAATGCCCTTGTATAATTCAACAACTTGAGCAGGTTAGACAGAGTATGTATCAGGGTAAGTTTTGCCTTTGGGCAGGTACTTAGCCCAGTTTAACTCAGTGTTTATAGGTGCAATTTTCCACAAAGGAAAAACAGCTGGGCAGAATTCATCTTAGTAAATTTAATGTATAAATAAGACACTCGGTAGAGGGTTTGGGGGGGAGAAAAAAGCAAACTTCTAATAATAAGCATTATTATAGATATGCTTTTGTGAGTTTTAGTCCCACTTTGTTCCTTTCTCAGTTTTCTGAATTTACAGAGGTGAGTAAAAATTTTCAATTAGAGGTATTAGTTTTAAATATAATTCTGGTTTTACTGTTACAGTTAAAAGCTTGAAAGTACGGCTTTAACTTGTAGATTTATGGAAACAAGAACTTGGTGGCTGAGTTCTGTAAAAATGCAGGGCAGAAGGGGTTTGGTTTAGGGGATCTATACTAAAGAAGTTGCTGCAGAAGCTAGCCAAAGATATGAACACCTCTCTGTTCCAGCTGTGCCAGCTGCCAGGCACACAGCACCATTCCTTTTCTGCAGGTCACTGCCCTGCACAGCTCACCTGAACTCGGTACAGTGTATTTCAAGAGCTCCAGTTTGGATAGTTCCAATTAACCAATGCCTTTATCTGAGATAGTAACAGCTGTAGAACCAGTCCTGCCAACAGCCCTGCAGTGCCATTCCCAGCCCAGGGGAAGCACAGCTCAGAGGCCCGTGCATGGCAGTCCAACTCTCCAGCCAGCACTGTGGCTTTCATGGTACTTAAAATACCACAGATGTTTAGCTCTGATTTAGTTTTTCTGTATGTTTATAAGGAGTTCAGGGCAGTTAAATAATTGCTTCAACTTGAGACTGTTTCACTCATGAGGATGAAAGTGTTTTCAGGACCATTGTTACTGAAAAAATAAGGTATCCTATGTTATAATTTTCTGTTTATGCATGGAACCTTTAATTCAGGAACCTTTAATTTAAAACAGGCTTCTGTACACAGTCCCTAGCTATTGCAGCTTTCAAGTACTTCAGGAGTATGAAATTAATACTAGTGAATTTCACAAATTCATAAGATATTGCCTACATGTATTGTACATGGTTCAGTGATGCAAACAAAATCTGCTGTATTTCATTCATTTTCTTACATACAGTACTTGCAGCATTTTATATGTTAGAAGTGCCTTCTAATTCCTACATCCTGACAATGAGACTTTGTAACTGGTTTGAAACAAGTGTTAATTATGTAGGAAGCTGTCAGTTTTTCCAGCATCTCTTATAGTTTTTCTTTTTTTTTACATGCTTCAGAGGCTGTATTCAATCTTCTACCACTCTTTTGCCTGGCAAAAGTGTGTCTATAAAGGGAATTAAGACTGCAGGAAAAAGTCTGAATTAAGCAATTATTTAGTTAATATTTTACAAGTTAAGTTCTTGACTTACAGTTTTCTGAAGGGCTGCTGACAATTGCCCGTCAAAGATTCCAAGATGTAAAAAGCACCCTAACACTATTTAATTTTATATGTTTACACATTAGTACTTTAATTTAATTTCTTGTCTTTTAAAGAGCAAAACACACAGCCCTACTTTTAAGTGTGCCCAGAGGAACTAGAAATGCTACCCACACAGATTTTCAAATAGTCCAGCCTTGTCTCCCCTGCCAGCAGCTGAGGACCCCCCAGCACTGGCATGAGCTGATTAAGAAACTCAGGCAAAACTGCTCACTGGGGGAAAGCCCCAGCCAGGGAACACATTTTATAAAATCCTTTTTGATCCCCCTCCCTCTATCAGGAGGGGCAGGCAGTCCCTTGCACATTAATCCCTGCCGTGGGGACACAGTTGCAGACATCTGGGACGGCAACCAAGAAACCTACTTCTTTGGCACAGAGTGCCCTTTGTCCTCCTGCACTGCCAGGATTGTGGGAAAATCAGAGCTCTTGCTTTTGGATTTTTTGGGGGAGTTTTGTTTTAGTTTGGGTTTTTTTTTAACGTTCTTTGTCCAACAAGACATGAGATCATGTGCAGAGGCTGAGGATCTATTCATCTTAGATCGTGAAGTTTGTTGCTGTAGAAAATGAAGAGATTTTCACAGTGCTAAAAAGGATATGTTGTCAGCTTGTCCCTGTTTCTTTCTCCAGAAAAATGATCAATTGTGTATGCAAAGCACAAAACAAAGTCCTGCATGCATTATACTAACTTATGGAATCAGCTTCTCAGCAGCAACAAAATCTGTCTGCAAATAGTGAGGAAAACAAACTTATCATGATATGGCATATTGAGAAAACTGAGCTGCCATATAAACTTGTTGCTACACTTAGCAACAAGTGCCCTGTGCCCTTTTGGTTTATTTATTGTATGGGTCTAAGTGTAGGATGCAAAATAATTGTTGCAAAAACTGTGTAGTAGCACATGTGGCAAATTTTGGGTGAACACTTTACATCCAGTAAATACTTCTGGAATATTCTGTTCCAAAGCTAAATAATCTGGTAAATCCAAAGCCTTAAAAGGGTGATTGCATCCTTTGTTTTGGTAGAATTATTTTCCTGTGCTTCTCAAAGTGCAGCTGGCTGTCTTGCTCTTATATAAGGTGAAATTGTATACTGGTTCTTCAGATGCAGTTTGGTTGGGCATCCTTTATCAAGCCTGGTAGTTTGGTAGCAGGTAAGTTAAGCTGTGCAGGCTTTCATATTGCTGATGTAAAATTCATTCTGACACTGATCTGTCTTCCCAATGCCTCGTAAAGTCAACAAGAGCTGAACAGACAATTAAGAAAGCAACCAAAACAGAATTAACTTCTCTCTAAAAAAACTCATTGGGGTTTTTTGCTTGTAACTTTAAGACCTGCCTGTTCCAGAGGAAACTTTCTCTTATTCAAGCCAGAACCCATTCCCAAGGGTTGTTTATTGCTTGAGAAAGTGATGTATTCACTCAGGCTGTTAGAAGGAGGCAAAATTTTTATCTACTGCTTCATTTTTTAACTGATTTCCTTTTCGTTTATTCCCTCACCATCATACATTCTTGTCACATCATCACTGTCAGGAATTATGCTCCAGCCCAGGCCATTCTGTCATTTTAAATCTGATTGTTAGAGCAAAGGAAAATGAGGTCAATAATTGCTACCATTTTCTTGGGAACTGCCAGGCTGCATCTGAGGTCTCCCTAGAGAATCTTCTTTAATTACAAGTTAAGCTGATGTTCCCCTGTGTAGCAGGTAGAATTGAGCAGGATTACTTTTAAAAGGATTGCACTGATCTGCTTTGGTGACAGTTTCATTTTGAAATTCTGATAACAAGCAAGAGGATGGATTATAAAGATACAGTTCTTTATATGATGCTGAAAATTGGGCCACAGCAGCAACTCTTCCTTTTTACTCTTCTTTTAAGGCCATATGAGATCTATTTTTCAGAGCTGAAATTGGCTTGCCTTATTTTAGTGATTACTTAGCATATTCACAAAGAACAGAGCAAATAAAGTTTGGGAATTGTAGAAGGGAAATCATGCAAGCAGTCATTCAAGAAAGGGGATTTTTCACTTGGAAACATTGTGACCCTCAGCCTTTGATAAGATTGAGAAATTAAAAATGTGTAAAGGGTGGAATGCTTTCAAGCACTTCAATTATGAAAAGGTTTTGTAAAGTCAAGTAAATATTAATGCGTTCTTAAGTCACTTTTCTTCTAACCCATACAATTGTAGTGCAGAAACCTTCCAAATGCTTTTTCCTTGTACTTAAAAAAAACCCAAACAAACCTTGAACAGCTGATTAAATTTGCAAAAGCAATTTATCTCACAATAACTGATCTGACAGTAGTGTGACTGGTAAAACAAACAAGTCTTGCCTCATTTTATGTAAGCAGTTAATATTTTCTATGACTCCTAACAGGTTGCATAGTCCAGAAACAAGACTGATGTCTGAAATAGCTCACATACTTACACTGTTTTCACTAAAATTCTTCTATTATGCTGGTAGTTTATATACAGACATGAATAGGACGGGGCTACTGGATTCAGCGTTTTGAGCTTTTATTTTTCCAGCATTAATTTCATTACATTGTTATGACAATGAGAAGAAAGATGCGACAAGCTCGCATCTTTCCTAAAACTTCTAATTTTTATAGATTCCCACATTCTTCTGCCTCTTAGTGCTTTCTCACCTATGGTATTGATGGTGTTTTTAGCTGATTTGAATCCTGATGGAAAACATAAATCAGCTATTCCTCCATCCTTATTCCCATGTGTAGGATGAGCAGGTGCAGCACTGAGAAGGACTATAAAACCAAGTGAAAAGAGACCTCTTATTAAACAAAATTTAAAATCCCAAAGAAGAAGGGACCTAAATATTAGTGCCTTTTATCAGAAGTGAAAAGTCTGGAGTATGTTGGCTCCCCAGCTGAAAATGGTTCAAACTCTCATTTCCAATGTGAGTCATCAACCATCAACCCACAACCGATCAGGCTTGAGGGAAAACTGTTCCTCCAGCATCTCCTGGTTGTAAAGGCCTGTCACACAGAGCTGAGGTGCCTGCAAAGTTCCTGCTTTTGGCAGCAATCCCCAAAGCCAGGCAGTCAGCTTTTAGGAGTTTTACACCAAGTAAAGTGTTGCACAACTCACTTCTCAAATGTAACTGCACTAAAGTAATACATGCTGGGCTTTGGGCTTTCATCGTGCATTATTATAAATTTGTCAGTACGAGGCAGAACTTCCCTTCTGCTTCACTACAGCTAAAATCTGGCATTTTCAGGGAGCCATAAGAGCTCTCTTTCTGATACCTCAGTATAACGAGTTGAAACCCAGACTTTTGGAGGAGCAAGGAAAAAATAGAAAGCAGGGTATTTTTGTTAGCTAGGAAGAGAGAATGCAAACACAAATGCAAAGTTTTACAGTTTGATCTTCATTTTGTATCACAATTTTATAGAAAGGTGAATGTTAGAAGATCCAAAAGTAAATGTAATTTTATTTCTTTCCTTGCATTGGGTCATTATCCATTGTGTTTTCCCTTATGTGTGAGATAATTTCACCAATCCCTAAGCTGTTGTTTCAGACAAGCAGCAGCAGGAAGGGCTGTATGTAGATTCATACCTGGAAAAAACATGAAAAGATTCATCAGTGAAGGTGGATATTGTAGCTACAGATGAGAGGGATTACAGCTGGTGTGGGGCACTGTGGTTACAGCCACGAGCAAGATGGGGTGCAGGCATGTTTTGGGAAAGAACAAGCATAGCAGGTCTCCTTGGGTCGCTCTGCCATTCTGAGGTGACCAGCCAAAGCCTGGCCTCGGGCTCAGAGACCTGGAGCAGAGCGTGCTTGATGTTTTGGGGGCAATGAGCAAGCTCAAAGGGATCTGCTTCCTCAGGGTGAGGAACACTTGTACCCACAACTTGTACTCACAGCTGCCATGTGGGCAGCAAGGCAAAGGCTACACCTTTAGTAGGCCACTGTTTCTCTTAAAGCTCTCTGAGAAAAATACTCAGAGAGCCATAAGATGCCTAAGGGTGGGTTATTAAGATAGCTCTGTGTCTTGACTCATGTGGAGGCCACCCAAACTCACATTCCACAGAGGAAAGCATGGCAATGTATCAGCCTTCAAGCTGCAAAGTCATCTGCTTCCCTTTCACCAGAAGGAGAGATAACACAGCAGCAGATACTGAAGGATGGGGTTGGCTTTCTGCCACCAGCTGCTTTAGCAGAAAATGGGAATTAAGTCAGGGGAGGTCTGTGCCAAGTCCCTTCTGGCCTTGCTCTTTCCTGTGGTATTTTCTATCTGCCTGTGGGAGCTGTTGGTTTGACTCTGCTGCTCCTCCACTGTGGGCATTGACAGGGGATGTTTTCTGGCTCCACTGTCCCTATTCCTGATGTTCTGGTCTGGTTTGGCTGTGGAAACACCCACAAAAAGTACCATTGGCACAAATGGAACCGCAGAAAGGTGACATTATTCACCAGAGACGTGGAATCTGCATGGAAACTTGGTTTAGGTGCATGTTTGCCAAAAGATCAATTTCTAGCTTCCCAAAGCGCAGAGGCACATTATCAAGAGGAAGGATTTCTTCTTTGAGCAGCCTGGTCTGGTGGAAGGTCCCTTCCCATGGTAGGAGGGTTGGAACTAAATGATTTTTAAGGTCAAACTACTCTTCTACTTAACTTGAACTCATGTCTGACATCTTTTTATGACTTTTTTAACTGCTTGGGCTGGCAAATCCCCCTGATTTTTTGACGGTAGTCAGCTATTACCACTATCAAAGAAAAGGGAAAAAGTGGAACTGAAATAATTCATCTCAGCATCTGGATTGGAGTCCCTGCTGTGACACATAATTAAGTTTTCCATAGGGAGACAAGAGCTGTAGTTGCAGAAAAATAAATTCCAGAGTTAACTGCTGGTCTGAGGCTCAGGGCAGGTTTAGAATGCAAGCTGAAGGCCCACTGGAAGATTAAACAGAGAGCAGGTGTGAACTTTTGTATCACAGGCACACCTGGCATGCTGGCTGCTGCCTCTATCCAGGTACTGCTTTCTTATCTTGGCTGTGTTTGCAAGGGGAAGTACTTGTGTAGGTGAAAGATCTGTTTGGGTAGAGAGAACACAGAACTAAAATTGAAGATTAAATTCAGTTTGCCGGTGTAAGGCGCATCTTTCAGCATGCTCCTGGTAATTTAGGCAGTCAAATATTCTGCTTCAGGTTTGATGCCAATACTACTGGCAGCCTCTTGCTTCCCTTCAGGCACTGCTAAGCCCTGTGGTAAAATTTCTCTGGGCAGCAATAAGGAGAATCTGAAGTCATGCCACCCAGATAGCTCAAATGCCAGATAAAACCTCTGGCAATGTGTCTTTCCATGGTTACCAAACTTCACATCCATTCATTTTTTTTATATCAGAAATAGCTAGCCAGTCTTCTTGTTGAGGAACCCACTGAAAATTGCATTTTCTTTCAGGCAGTGCAACCTGAGCAGCTGCTCAGGGAAAATCTGCAAGCCTGCCTTCCCTTTGCAGCTGCCTTCCCCTATCTTTACATCCTCAGTAACACCATCATCAACTCAGCCCTCTCTCCAGTGACTAAATCAGCACAAGAGAAGGTGTTCAGCACTTCTGGCTGTAATCCCTGTTCCAACAGCTGTGCTCAGTTCCTTCCAGAGAAAACCAACCGATTTGATGAATCAGTTCCCCCACCAATTTGCTTTGTCAGATAACAGGCAGGCCTGCAAGCCCCCAGCCTCACCTCGGCTGCCAACCTGCAGTCAGTCATTTCCAAATACATGCAAAAAATAACCCTCAACTGCAAAAAAAGAAAAAAACTGTCACAAAAAGTGCTGAATTTGGTAATATCAACTAGGAAAATATCCAGACATTTGCACATATGCATGTAATCTTTATCAGTGGAATGAATAATATATTGCATAGTATAAAAAAATTAATAGGAGTAAAATATAATCTGGTTGAAAGACACTGAAAATCAAATTTTTCAGACCAGACACAGCTCTCATTAAGACCTTTTAGAAATATTGTATTTTTCTCAAACACAGATGGTGCTATTCTATGCTACCTTCAAAGATGCTCTTGAAGTTTTAAAAAATAATTTACTGACCACAGTAACAACATCTTTCTTTCTTGGAGCGCTTACAGTTTAATGTGAAAGCCTTTAGAAGAAAGAGGAAGAGAAACATACAAAGACTATTCATGTTTTATTTTCTGTGCTAAAGCTGGAATGGCGTTCCTTTTTTTTTTCCCATATTTTTCAGAGATTTTTGCATTATATTAAAATATATTACACAGCCTGCATTTCCAAAACAAAGATGCAGCTCTCTCTTTTCTTGGAATTGTAAAAGAATGACTATATTTTTAGACTGAGTAGCTCACACATAGTTCTTTTGTTAGTTATTCTTGTCTATTTTGTGCAAAGTAGGAGCATTACCAAATGTTGTCCACATAGTATATGGACATCTTTCCAGACCCAGACCACCAGCAGGACTTCCCTCCCTTCCCTTGGCCTTAGTCACTTCTGTCACACTAAATTACATGCCTTTGAAGGAGAGGTGGGAGGATTCAGGCAGTGAGATTGCTACAGCAGCAAAACCATTTCCCATGGATCCACCTCATGTTGGCAAAAGAGCCCTTTAATCAGCCCGGGTTACCCCAGGGGGCTGTGCTGCTCCTGGGAGCTCTGGCAGCACCACTCTGCTGGGTGAGGCTTCTGTGGCTCAGCCCCTAATCCTGGTCAGCCACCTGAGGGGAGAGAATGTCCCAGAATGTGGGACACAGAAATCACCATGTCAGGCAAGGACTCAGTTTCTGTCTCTTCAAATGATTAGTCTAAAATGCCAATAAAGACGATCTAAAATAATGTCTCTTCTAGCTCTTTTTCCCTCCCTCCCAGTACATCCATGGGACACAGCAGCAGCCTCATGCCCCATCTAATTGTGTTTCTTTCTCGAGCTCACTCCAGCTTGCTCCTACTCTCAGTGAGATTATCTAGCAGTGAGATCAATATATTGAGCATAAATTACACAAAGAAGCAATTTATTGCCAGCTCCTGGATGTCCTGCCTCCCAATTTCACTAAATATCTCCCATCTTATAAGACGCAATTCATAGAAACATCTGCCTCGCCTTTCTGCCTTCAGCTTTCTCTGCAGTTCACATATAAATCCTTAAATAAATGCTTCCTTTGGGGATTTTTTTAGTAAAAATTATATGTATCTGTTTCCTCTACAGATATAGCACACAAATCATAGAAGGTAAAGATGACAAAACCCTAGAAGGTTGTCTGAAGTGATGGAGAATTGTCTCTCACTGTACATCTTTGTTCAAGAGTAATTTTAAATGCTTAAAGCAATAAAAAGCTAAACAGTTTAATCTATAAGCAGTTCTGAGTTGGACTCAACTTTCCTTAATTTCATCCTCTATTTCAGCCATTTAGAGCCAACACTACCATTTACAAAATCTTCTTTGATATTTGTATATTTAAATATATGCATAGTAGCATCTAAGATCAGGTTCTTTAAACATGCTACTAAATTTGGATTCATTCCTGTACTTCACAGACACTGACTGTATACAGAGCAGAACTCTTCAGGGAATCAAAGAAAAATTGCCATTTAAATAATAAAATAAATCATGTATGTATTTTCAATCAGGGTACTTTAAAATATCACTGTTACTTCCAGGAGCTGTATCAGAGAGCAGAGGCTGACACCCATTTCCACTTTTTCTTTGAAGTCTGAAATGAGATCTTGTTCTGTACAGAGTATTCTAATTTCCAGGTAGCTCTGTAAGAAGAAGCAAATAATTATGTCAGATTTTTGAGGCAGAGAATGACATTCAAGGCTTTTGAATTAAAAAAAAACAACAAACCAACAGTAATACAAAAGGTTTCCAGATAGCATAAGTAAGATTGAAAGTAGTTTATTCATCTGTAAGAAGTTTATTTCAGAGAGTTTTTTCGTGTTTCTATTGCATCCAAGTAGTTTGGCTATAAAACTATAGAAAGAGCCAGCCTAAATCACTTGAGGCAGTGCTTTCACTGATCAATAAATAATGCCTACTGGCAAAACACTGATATTTTCAGAAATCAAAGGTATTTTTGACAAATTAGAGTTATTTTGATTTCTGCACTGTTTAGATAGCATTTACCTAATTTTTACATAGCTTATACTACTTTTGCTAAAACCACTAGAAAACCAGTAGATATTGGTCTTTCAATATGTCTTACAAAGATATATAAATATATAACAAGAAGTGATATATTTTTTACATACCCAGTGACTTTGAAATTGTGTTTTAGGTGCAATGGCATGAAAACTAATTCACTTATGTGCACCATGCTACCTATTCACTTACCTACATTTCTGTGCAAAAATACTAAAATGTCTCATTAGAGAGATCTCTGTTGCTTTGTCATCGTTGACTTTATACTCCCTCCAGATCTTTCCATTTGGGTGATTTCATTTGCTCAGATAACCTACTGTCTTTTAAATAGGTTTAGGTAAATAGATCTTCCACAAATCTGCCCAAAATCCTGCCAAGGAATATACATTGCTAATACCCAGAGCAATGCCCTGTACAAAAAAATAAACAACATGAAAGACATGTTGATCTTTAGCCTTGTAACCTAAATACCTTTGTTGATAAAGGCTATTACTGTGATTTGCCAGAGAGAAGTGAGTTGTCTGAGCACATGGATTTTTGGTTTTTATTTGCTTTTCTTTGGAAATGTGACAGGTTGTGCTGAGCAAGACATTTGCATGTAATCTGCCCAGAGGTACACACAGAGGTATTAAGGACATGTTCTAAAACCCAGAAATACAGTATAGCCTCTTGTAGCAGTGTTGACAGGAAGGTGTCAAGACTAGTCACATAAAATTACCTACCTTTTTTAAGAATTTCTTTTCCCAAACTATGACTACCATTTTTAAGTATATAAACAAATACAATTTCCATAACAATCTTACAAATCTGCATCTTGTAAATTTCTATTTTTCTTTGTGTAAACTAAAATAAGCTGTACAATGCTGAGAGACAAAGGCTGAAATATTCTTTGTAAGAAGAATATTTGTTTCTCTGCTGCACCTCCTAGAAAAAGTTCTACTCTCAAATTACCAATGAAGGCAAACCAGGCGCAGAATTTTTGTGGTGCTAATTAAGATATATGGGAACAAGTTTGTCAGCTGGTACAAGTTCTCACTGTGTCATTTAAGCACACTCATGAGGAGGTAGATTTAATTTCAGGCTGGCTCATCTGCTCAGCATGCTGTCTGCCCATCCTAACCAGGTGTAAGAGGTTGCAGGTTGGATCAGTGAAGGCAGTGACCTGTGTTGGGTGGGAGTGTTGATCTCCTGGAGGGTGGGAAGGATCTGGACAGTCTGGATCGATGGGTTGAGGCCGATGATGCGAGGTCCAGCAAGGCCCATGCAGCGTTACAGGCTTGGGGCAGGGCGGCTGGAAAGATGCTCTGTGGAAAATTACCTAGGCCAGTTGACAGTCAGTGGAAAGTGAGGTAGCAGTGTGCCCAGGTGGCCAGGAAGGCCAGTGACATCCTGGCCTGTATCAGCAATAGTCTGGCCAGCAGGAGCAGGACTGTGATCATCACCTCAATACAAGAACATTGAGGGGCTGGAGCAGGTCCAGAGAAGGGCAACAAAGCTGGGGAGGGGTCTGGAGCACAAGTCCTATAAGGAGTGGCTGAGGGAGCTGAGAGTGTTTAACCTGGAGAAAAGGAGGCTCAGGGGGGACCTTATCACTCTCTACAACTGTGTGCAAGGAGGCTGTAGCCAGGTGGAGGTTGGCCTCTTCTCCCAGGTGACAAATGAAAGGAAAGGATGAAATGGCCTCAAGTTGTGCCAGGGAGGTTTAGATGAGGTGTTACAAAAAATTTCTTCACTGAAGAGGTTGTTGAGCTCTGGAACAATCTGACCAGAGAAGTCACAGATTTGATCACTGTCCCTGGGGGTATTTAAAAGATGTGTAGCTGTGGCACTCAGGGACATGGTCTAGTGGTGGAGTTGGCAGAGCTGGGTGTAGAGTTGGACTTGATGCCCTAAAAGTCTTTTCCAACCTAAACAGTTCTATGATTCTTTTCTTTTATTCTGCTCCTCCTTCTTAATATCCTACAATTCCTGTTCCTCCATCTAACTGTTAGAAGCATTCGGTACCTAATTTCCATTTCAATACGGTTGAGAATGGGTTTGTCTACAGTATTTTAATATAAAAGGAATATACATGGTGTTTTACTTTGTTCTGGACATGTAAGATTTGTTTATGTAATGTAAGCATGAAAGCAAATAGCTTTGCATGCACATTCCTACAAGTCACTCAAATCCATTACAGTATTTTTTCCAAAGCAATCTGTTAAGTCTAACCACAAAACCATGAAGCACAGGAGTAGGTCTGTTTCAAATTAATGCAGCAGGTGTGCACATCACAGACAAGCAGCAGTGTGGCATTTCCCAAAAGGGAGTATCATTGCCATGAAATAATAACAGAATTACTGTATAGCTCAAGGGGATAAAAATGGAAGCAGATTTTTACACAGGTCCCACACCTAGAAATCAAGTCACCTTCTGTGACAGAAGCCATCGTTAGGCTGCTAAGGTAATTGTCTGAAATTCAGAAAATGCTTTTCTTTATGGGCTAGCCAGAACACCTGCCAAAAAGCTAGTTTAATTTCCTCAGTGCTCTGAAGTATGAGAAACCTTTTTGTATCATGAATCATCAGTTTCTTTTGAGGAAATATTTTTGTTTGGTTGGTTGGGTTTTTGTTTGTTTGGTTGTTTTTTAGGGTTTTTTGTTTCATTGGTTTGGTTTTTGTTTAGAAAAATATATACTTTTTGTTTTGGGGTTTTTGTTGGGTTTTTCTCCAAGAAAACATCAGTGCAGCAACATCTTACAGAGACAGAGGTTTATAGCCCAAGGTGCTGAAAGAACCTCTCATTACCAGTTGTTCTTACAAGATCTGTCCACTTGGAACAGTCTGAGGACCAAAATCAAGGGCAGAAGAAGCACAAGGAAGGAGCTTGGGAGTGCCAGGAGCTTGGGTTTTGCCCAGATCAAAACCCAGTCCTAGGAAAGGCATGGAAAGATCAGGGCTGGAACTTCCAGACTGCAGATATGGTTCTCCATAAGGCAAATCTGTGAATGGTGTCAGCAGTCCAGGCTGGCGTGGGGATATCTGTCATTCAAAGGTACCCAGAGCCCACAGCAGATCCTGCCCTGCAGCGAGGCTCAGCATCACTCTGGGTCCCTTTCCTCAGCCTGGCAGCATTTTCTCAGTGCTGAAATCAGTCCATCAAGCACAGTAGAATGCTGTTGGGAAGAAGAGAGGGAGAACCTGGCTGACCTCAGGTTGTTCAGGCACAGGCATGCAGGAAGCCACTGCCCAGAGCTGCAGTCTGGGAAGAGATCACCCCATCTAGTTGGGGAAAGGACTGTGTAGGTCATGGCTTAGCTCCCAACTCAGTCAAAAACAGACACAAACTTGCTAAACCTGCCAGTTTGGCAGCTTCATTGACCAAGACCTCAAAACATAATGTCTCCATAAAGTTACCTGCCTCTTCCTGACACCCTGCATGGCCTGAACTTCATCACTGGACCTCTAGGTTCTTCTGTAGGCTTGCTTTATAGGAACTTGGGACCTGGTTTAGAGAAATCTCAGTTGGCTCACCGTCACTTCAATCACTTAAAGATTTCCTTTTTTAAGTGTAAAGCATTGAGATATTCAGTTGAGGAAACATAATAAAAACAAAGAAGCATCTTTATCAGAGTGAAAACTACACCCATCACAGATGGGTTTACTGTGATACTTGCTGATTTTCATAAACCTTAATTTCCCTTCCTAAAGAGTTCTGGTTTGGGCAGTTTCCAGGAATGAGACCTGTGCTGGTATCCAGACAACAATCTGCCCTAAATTAATTTTTAAAGAGGTTTGGGGTTTTTCAGTATACATGATGTTGTGTACTTTGGAAATACTTGTGCATGACAAACTTTTTACAAATTTGTTGGAGTTTTTTTCAAATCATATTCTCTCTGTGACCCTGAGATTATGTCTTTTTCACATGACCTTTTCCATGTTTTTTAGGAGACCCTGAAAGCTTTTGACCGGGAAGTAAATGCATTTGTGGACTATATGTTTGGACCTCGAGGTAAGCTGCTCCACTTACAGCCCTTTAAGGAAATATTTCTAGGGATTACCACCCAAAAAGCTTCTAATAAATTTGCTGGGTAACTTCTTATTGAAAAATGTAAACTAGGCAGCATCACAGTATTATCAGGAAGACACCATTATTGTAGCAAATAGATCAATAAAATGATTTGTGATTCCTTGGTTTCTGAGAATATCAGAGAAATTCAGTTTTTCATCCTAACGTGGAATAAAGAGCCTGAAGTGCTGGATCTTTCTGAAAGTGTAAGGTCTGCTTTGGGACTGATTGTCATTCATAATCCAGTTTGTTTGGTCCAGCTACTTATTAAATTGCCTAATTCAGAAGGACGTTTGGAGCAAAAGTAACCTGCAGGATCACATCCAAAATTTCAATAAACCAATCGATTGGGTGACAGTCATCTTTTGACTTCCGATTATTGCTTTTCTGGAGCAGTTTGGACGAGAGTAACTTAAATAATTTTAGGTTGGAGGTGCCTCATGCTCTGTTAGGATTGAAAAAAGTAAGTAAAAAAGAAAGCAAACCTAAAATAGGACTGCAGCCAAGGATAAAGCACCAAAGTCAGGACTAAGAGAGCCAAGCAAATACAAGAAAGGGATGATACAGGAGCTTAGAAAGGACACAGCCTTCAGAGTAGTCCCCTGCAAGACCACCTTGCTGTTGATAGGGCTAGGTTTAACTTCAGGAATTGCCTTGCAAACTTCTACCCATGATAAAATCCAGAACTGCTGCTGTGGGGATGGATGCATGATTATGGATTCCCAATTTGTTGCACTAATGTTCTCCATATTACGGAAACAGTTCTTGCTTAATTGGAAGTAAAAGGTAAAGATGTGTTCCTAAACACAAGAAATTCTAATTTTTCTTAGCTGGCTGGCTGGCTACAAAATCTTTTCCATCATGTCTACAGTAGATATGATGTTTGAAAGAAAGATTTCCAGTGAAGAAACACTGAATAGCTTGGGAACTGCAGCAGAAGTGGTTAAAGCAAAATAGGTTTTATTAATGGCTGCAATACTACATTTTAATATTAACAAAGAAATGTGATCAGAAGAACAAAAGCACTATTTTTGGTGTTTTATTTTGGTTTTGTTTTTTTCCAAATAAACATGATGTTCTCTTTTGTTCCTCTTTCCTTGTTGGTCCAGAGAAATTGTCTGAAGGAGTAAGCCATAGTTGATCCAATTCTGAATAGCCCAGAGACCCCTTTGGGATTTTAGAAAGCCCTTCAATTAAACAAGTATTATTTGTATTGCTTGCCAAGTGCATGACCATCCTTCTCCAGACATCAGTGCTGAAGATAGTTTTGTTTGTCCATGCCTCTGCCCTCTGATCTTTAATTTAACTGGTGGTATAATGACACAGTATCATACATTTCCTGAATAGCATATCTCCCTCCAGTGTGTCTATCCACATAAATAATTCACATAAATAATTCACAGTAGACTGCAATCAGTTTTAAATCAAATGACCCCACAGATGAATATCTAATGAATTTGAGAGCTTCCCCAAACATCTGAAACCACAAGCAATTCCTCTTCTTTCTCTCTACTGATTTTCATTCACAGTACACACTTCATTCTGCAGCAAGATGGATTAAAAGGATAGATAACAGCGTTCTATTATTTTAAAAACCAATCCCTTATTTATTGTTTGTATTATAGTAACTCCTGAGATACTTGTGTCACTATGCAGGTCTTTGTCATCACTAACAGATGTGTCTGAGGGCACCAGAAGAGACAGAATGACTCTGGGAACTGGAGCGTGGCCATCTCTGTCCCATTGGGAGCACCAGGTTAACACAAGCTGCAGTACTGCCCTACTGCAATGAGGGACAGAATATCTGAATTTGATTTATAAATATTGGCATATTTTGTACCGTCATTCACTGGTATCAGCTGGGCTTTGTAGATAACATAACTCCGTGTTTGCTTTTGAGCTAGCAGAACAAGTCCTTTGGATTAGGGAACAGCAGCCATATACCTGCCCATTGATTTCATCTCTAAGTAAGGGTTGGTCTTACAATTTGGTGTTGGTCCCTCTTGTTCTTATGCTCAAGGCAATTTGAGAACGAGTGAAATAGCAATTTTCTTCTGTAAGAGATAATTTTTCCAGGGTAACCCTTTATCATGGACATATTTTATGAAAAATCCCTTTGCTAGGATCTTTTTTCTTGAGAAGGTGATTGGCCTCAAAAACAAAATGTAATCAATAATTATCTGCTGCTGTGGAATGCAACAAGTGCATCTTTGATTTGTTTTATGTGGTTGTTTTTAATTAATGGCCAATCACAGTCCAGCTGTCTCAGACTCTCTAGTTAGTCACAAGATTTTGTTATCATTCCATTCTTTGCTATTCTTTGCTAGCTTTCTGATGAAATCTTTTCTTCTATTTTTTAGTGTAATTTCAATCTTTTAATATAATATATATCTTGTCTCTTCTTTCGTCTTGGGACTCCTGTGAACACCACAGCCCTTCATCTGTGGAGTATTGTTTGGTGTCATGCAAAATTAAGTAATACTGAATTGCAGGAGCTAAATCTAGTTAACTAGTTGTTTGTTTTATCTGTGAAAGAAACAGAGGTGGTCAAGAAGAGATGTATTTTGCTAAAGTTATGATAAAGTAAAAGCACTTTTCCTTAATAGAGTCTGATCAGTAGCAAGGCACTGGGGCAAACCCATCTGCACCTCAAATAGGAGTGAATCTACTCAGACACTGACTGGCCAAAGCTATACAGAAGCTTGAATCAAAGTGTTTCTAAACCTCATTGATAAAGGCCTGATATGTAAAGAGCCTGGGAGGCCTGCCACTCCTTTAAAGGGAGCCAGGATTTCACCCCAAGGGTTTGGCACATCATGGCCAGTGACTGTGAATGAGCTTATTCACGGAGCGATCGGAGCCTGCGGGCGCCTGCTCCTTCCCCTGCTGCAGTCCTGTGCTTTCCCACTGTGACTTTATTCACTGCTTTGGTCTCAATTTCAGATGCTGTGCAAGTTCAATGCTGTAAAAATAATCCTTTCTCCTATTGACAGTGTAACTTTATAGTACTTGAACATGGAGATTTAACTGTCGGTCAACAGAAATACTTTTCATCTCTCATTCTTCTGATAACTTCTTTTGAAATACATTCCCTTTCCTCCCTCTTCCTGACACATAAAAACCTCCCTCTGCTTGTCATTCAGGGATAAGTGGAAGTGGAAACAAAACAGTCACGTTCCTTGGCTGCCCTTTATAAACCACTTTCTGCCAGAAACTGTCTTACTCTTCAAGGTATTGAGGTCGTGGTGGGAAATATTCAGGAAGGGTACATGTTTAAACAATTTCTCTTGAAACTGGAATACTATAGAACTTAAAAATACTTGGCATGCTGGCCTGAATGAGCACGAGTTCTGCTTTTGTGTGGATCAGCCCACATGCTTGTGGCCACTCAGAGCAGAATGAAAACTTTCTGAGGGCATACTGGGGCAGAATTTATTCTGTGTAGTTTAATTTGTATTCGGAATGCTTCTGAATATTTTTTCCTTTTTGAGCACACTTGCAGTTTTGCTATCTACTGATGCCAATTTACCGTTGTGCATGTAACCTTTATGCACCAAGTGTTGCAATCCTCACATGGGAGACCTTTCCTTAGATAGCAGTCTTGCTGACATGGCTGCTTTCTACATCATCATTTAGGGTGGCAATTAAATAAATTAAATCCTTATGCTCCTAAAACACACACTCCTAAGACATCAACACTCAAACACTCAACCTTTAGCTGTCCTGTGACTCCTGTGTCATGTTGAGAGCCCATAAAGGAGCAGAATCACTTCCAAAATATTCATTCCAATGGTTCACACGTGGCTTGTGAGCTTTAGGAGATTGTTGGAAGTGTTTCCTTCTCACACTGAGGTCATCCAAATAAGCACTGAGATGTGAAGACAGACAAGAGGCGTTCTAACTTGGTAATGCACAACAAAGCCAGGCTGCCATAAAAGGAAGGATTGTGCAGTTGTGACTGCTTTAATCCTACACCTCTCTGCTCCTAGAGGTTTTTGGGAGTCCAAAAAGGAGAGTCAAAAGCAGGAGAGCATTGGATTTCCATGGCAGTGGTGGCTTGGTTGAAAGTCTTTCCCGTGAAAGGGCTAACAAGCCTCATGGAATCCAAATTCAACAGATGAATGTTACAGCCACTGCAATGGAAGTGAGGGGGGAGGCAGAGGGAAAAGGTAATGAGAAAGAAAGCTGGTGTTCAAAGCCTGGCTCATATGCCAACATACGTAAAATTTCATTTTACATATACTTGTATGGAAGTATTTCTGAGGAAGGAATTGTTGGAAGTGGTACAGTACAGCAAAATTCCAATCAATTACTAATTTTTTGGGCACTTCTAATAGGTGCATCATCCATTGACCAGTCTTTTCCAATTTCAACACAGGCATAAAAACAGTAAAATGCTTTTTCATGCACTGTGAATACCTTTTGTTTTACAATTTTTAACACAATCTTGGCCTTTGTAAAAAAATATCTCTGTACTTTAAAATTAAAATATTTTCTGAGACCAAAAACATCTTTCTGTGAGATCTGCACAATGACTCCTCACGGACTTCTTTCTTCATAAGAATTTCTTCATAAGTAAGTAATTTTAGAATTACTTACCCCATAAGTCATTCTAAAAACCAGCCGTGATGCCCCCTTTTTCTTTCCACAGGTAAATGGCTGAAGAATGTTGCTATGGAAAATTGACTCTAGATTTTTCTCCGTTTTGGAAAAAGAAAAGAAAGCACACCCCTTTCACTCATGACATCCAGTTGTTCATATGAGAACAAAGTGGTGCCTCCATCTTGGCATCTGGGATTAGGCTTTACTCATATACACTGAACTATCTGATTACTCTCAATGGGATTACTTGTGTGAATAAGGCAAGCAGGATTTGACCTTAATATTTCATTTCAGGACCAGGCAACTGGGACAGAAACTGTGAGAAAGCGAGCCCTTACCCAGCCAAAAATCTTTGATAACCATCCAAGTAAACATTTGCCACTTGCTTTTCATATTTAATATTTTGGAAACATCTTCCCCTTGTATGAATGTTTCCTAGTCAATGCTGTATACCTTCCGGTATGGCAAGTGCAGAATTAAAATAACACATGAGCTGGCAACATTACATGCATACTTGGGATTTAACAGTATCTGCAAATTGTCTGTTGAGCAGATTAAGATAGGATTTAAATAAATATTAAGTGAAAACATTATTTCTTTAAAGCATATAGGAATGGGATTTCCCCTTTGGTTTTCACTTTGCTATTAAAGAGAGATGATTTAGGTGACCTTAAATTATTAGGGAATTCCATGCAGTTTTCAGCCCACATTCTCTGAGACTTAGCATGCAGTTTTGATAAGTTAAAACAAATGGATAGCTCTTGTGAGGAAACAGTGGCTGATTCCATCTCCCACTTTTAGCAGATTCTTTACATTATGTGTTCTGCCTTATTTTAGCAATACTTTACCATAGCTTTCTTAATTGCCTGCTCTGTGTGTTTCTTTTTTTAGATACCAGGGTTAGAGGGTGGTTCCTTTTGGACTCTTACCTTCCCACGTTTTTCCTTACTGGAGCATATCTACTCTGCATATGGCTGGGCAACAAGTTCATGAAGGACAGGCCTCCTTTCTCTCTGAGACCTCACCTCATCGTGTACAACCTGGGCATCACGCTGCTCTCCTTCTACATGCTGATAGAGGTGAGTGCTCTGCCATGCAGCACGGCTGGGGGAGGTGACCAAGGTTCAGTTTTTTAGCAGAAATATCTTAGTGACAGCTGGTTCTGCTAGGAAAGTTTACATCAACAGCAAAATAATATTAAAAAGTTCCTTCTCATCTTAGATCTTGGCATGTTTTGGTTGTCCTTGCTGAGCTACAGACCATACCTGGGGACAGCTCTTTGCTGCCAAGACCGTGTCCACAAGCATAAATTCGAATCTGCAGCAGTCATTCTACTCAAACGTGCCTATACCTTGTCCTTCAGCACCTGTGAAAATGCCTTAGATTGGGTTTTATTTGTATGACTGGCTGTGGAATGATTTTTCCAGGCCCATGCTTAAACATGAATAGATTTATAGATGAGAGCAAGTACTGATTTATTTATGGCATTGGCAATTTGCTGTTATTTTTCTGCTGTGTGGCTAAGAAGCTTTCTTCATACAGTCAGACAGTAAAAGACAGATGTTAAAAACTTAGCACTTCATCCAAAAGCAAGGACTGTGGGGCTTGGAGGCTGAATATGGTTGCATAGATTATTTCCCAAGTACTTATCAGAAAGGAACATGCTCATATAATTCAGGATCCATTTAGAATCAGAAGAGAGTTTTGAACGCATCTGAGGATTTTGCAACAGCAGAGGATTCAAACAGTGCCCCTCAGCAGACATGTGTGGTTTTACTTCTGCAGAGGGAAACAGAAGCCAAAAATCACTATTTGGATATTATTTGGGAGCTGCCCATTCTCAGCCTTTTGATAACTGTGATACTTTTAATATTAAGGTGTTAATATATATTACTTGAAGCCCTTAAAAACAAAAACTAGAAGACAAAAGCCACAAAACCTTTTTTGTTAGTTTTTCTTTTTTTTTTTTTTTTTTTTTTTTTTGCCAAAGGAGTGACCCTGGGCATGAGAAGTCCTGGCTGAAGAGTGTTCTTGATTTCATGTGTTTGATTTCAGTGCCAGCACGTGCCTGACACTGCTCTGTTACCTGCACAGCCTCGCAGCATTTCTCTCAGCCACAGTTTCCACCTTATTCTGTTGGTTGGACAAGAAACTTTTCAGAAGCCAAACAGGACACCCAAAGACTTCAAGTTTTAAATTAATTTGAGCTAAACAGCAAGTGACTGGCCTGATCAAATGGCTGAGGAGCAGTTCAAGTTTGTGCCTTTGTGCCTTGCAAAGGACTGTGTTACACAGAGCTTTGTCCTGGTGAATGCTCCAGCTGGCTTCAGAGGCTGCTGTGGGTGCCTGGGAGTGCAGGATAAGGTTTGGAGCAAAGGAGAAACCAGCACAATTGCTGGAAGGTTTGATGACTCCACAGTGATTGTCCTCCAGAATATAAATTAGTACTTTGATGTTTAAATCCCCATTTTGCTGGAAGGTATGCAGATAACTGGCTGCAGTAGCAGGACTCAGCAAAAAGGATTAACTGAATAGAAAACAATACTGCTGCCCCCTTCCAGTCCGATTTGGCCTGCCACAAGTAAATAAATGGAAGAACAAAGACAATTTTAGCAGGTCTCATTTGCATGAATTAAGTAAATTTCATTTTAGCCACCTTTGCATCCTGGTAGGAACTGTATTTATCCACCTCCTGTTGAGCTCCCTTACTGCTCCATCCTTCCTAAGGCTAACTTTGCTGCAGACAGTTGCTGAGTTGTGTTAGTCCTCAGATTAGTCCCTTGAAACCATGATTATGAGGCTGGAGGCTGCTGATTTTCACCTCCCAGATGGCAGCTGGGCATGGCTGGCAGTGCCAGCTCACAGCTCCACATTCTGCAGATTTGGGAGCCCAGGGAACATGATGGCTGATCTGCACTGCCAGCTGCTCTAATGCAGGTTTCTCTCTCAGCTTTGGACTGTCGGCTAGGCTGGTTTTACACTGTACAAAACATGCTTCCATTTTACTGGCTCTGTATTTTCTCTCAGTCTATTCCCTGGCTCCCATCACAGCTTCTCCTGTGAAGGAGCAGAATGGAAGTTAATACTTGCAGTATTGTACTGCTTGAGGTAGCCTGCACATTCCTGCTGAAGAAAAACAGGCAAATGGGAGAGCAGAAATCATCTTCGTTACCAAATAAAGTCATGTTGATTCAATATTTCAAAATGTCTCATTTCCAAAGCTGCTCTCTATGCCCCTTATTCTCTCAGTCTTTTGTGGACACTAAGCTCATTAAGGCAAGAGTTACCTATATTTAGCACATTCTGCACAGTGGTTCCTTATGTAAACACAGCTGATCCTTCCAGTGGCTGTGATCCGGGATCAATTCCTGGTCAGACACATCCACAACAATTGTTTTATTGCTCCATCCTCTCACTGCATCTAAATTCCTCTGGTCTCTGTACTGGGGAACAATCACAAAATAAGAAGCTCTACAATAGAGATAAAACACATTTCCTCCACTCACCCACACCTCACCAAAAGAAACCCCCATAACCAACAATCTTTCTTTGTTTTGTTTGTAAGGTGCCACACAGCATTTCTTGCAATAGCTCCAGAATGTAGGGGTTTCTTCTTAGACATTCGAAAGAAAAAAAAAATCTCATTCACAAGAAAGGGTGTGTCTCCAAATACAGGCTCTCCCACATGATGTATTTAATGAGAAACATGGTAAACCTGCTGGTGGGGGTGCCTGTGCTTCAATTCCAGATCTCCTCACCCTCATCTCCTGACTAGTTATAGCTGGCACTTCATGACAGTTGAGCTGTGCAACCTCAAGGCAAGAAGGCGAGGATTACAGCAAAAAGTCATAACAAAAGGGCTGTTTTTAAATCTCCAAGGGCAGATTCCTCTTTTGAGCCAGAGCTCCACGCACTGCACCGTGGGCATGAACTATCTGGGAGCCGATTTTATCTCTGAGCTTTGAGGTCAACCAATCTGCAAAGCCCTTGGAGGAACAGCTCCAGGGCAGCTCTAAGATGTGCCATTAGCATAAGGCCAGATACCCCTAGGACCTAGGATCCCCCAGGGACAAGGTCTAAAGATAAATGGCTCTGCCCTCATCCTAATGAGATATCTCAAAATTTTTGAGTCAACAAAGAGTTAGGTGCCCCCGAAGGCCTCCCAGAAGGGCAGCTTGTTGGACCTTTGGACCTGTGAGTTAGGCAGATAGATTTTCCTGAAGTTGTCAAAGGCGCTTGCCTTCCCCTGCTGAATATTGTGAAGTTGGCTCTTGGGATTGGAGCTCATTTTTTTTCAAGTACCTGAAGCTTAGACAAAGGTCCTGTGCTTAAACTGGGCAGGCTGCAGGTGGGCTGCTGAGGAGGCAAAAGACAATTCCTTCCATCCTTGCTGCTACCAAAGAAAGCCACATCAGAAGTTTGTTATTGTTGCGTACTTTTGTGTAAGCGCTCATAGACCCAGACTAACTACTGACCCAACAATTTCTAGAACATTGTCAAATGCTGTATAAGGAAAACCAGCCAGCACCTTTTTACTTAAGCAAAAATCAAAATATTTAACAATTTCCCTTAAGAAATATATGCCTTTTCTCTGCACAAATCTTTGCTTAAGGTGCTAAAATTACCAACTATGAGCAGTAAACCAGCTTACTGAGAGAAAACATTACATCTGTGCATATTTTAAAATTGTTTCACATGCTTACAAGCCACACTTCAGGGGTGCAACCTGAGGCACCAGAGGCCATACTGTCGCAAGTTCAGTGATAAATTAAAACTGGAAACACAAGAGACTGGTGCTGATCTCTGAATTCTGAAATTACTCAAGTGAGGATACTCTCTCTCACTAATAGGAATAGACATAATCTCTGCCACAGTCCTAGGCTGCTTTCCCCAGCAGTATCACCTCTGCCCTATTTAAATCAAATCTCAGCTGGTCATCAAGGTCTCACCCAAGTCCTTGTGTTGATCAGGCACTGAGAAAACCAGGACACTGGCACCATTTGGGTCAGATTAAAAAGGAGATCTAGAGATATGTGTCATTAGCAGAGGGGTGGCGTGATGTCTCAAGCTGCCTGTATCCCCAGGTAGCTTCTCAGACTTATTACAAATCCATGGGATTTGTAAGCAAGCAACCACACCCCTGTGGGGAAGCAGGACTTGCCTGTGAGGACCCCTCGTTTCAGAGCAAAGGAAAAAGAGCAGAGCTCACAAGTATTGCCAACCTAGTCCATTAACCTTTCTGGAGGAGCTGGGTAAAAAGTCTTCTACCTTGCAGGATTAAATAAAATGAAGAGCAGTAAGCCAAATGCACTTTAGCTGTTTCTAGAAGCTGAAAATTCATCCCACATTAAGTCCAGTTTCTGAATTCTAGCCACAACTTGCATATTCATAGATGCCAATGTGGTGAGAGGATTCCTAGGAGTGCCAGAATGATCAGAGCCAATACTTTTAGCCCTGTACACTACAATTGAGGATCTATCTCAGATATTACTAGAAAGTATAATGCCTGAATTAGACATAATGGGGCAAAACAAAAGGAACAAATCAAAAATAGAAGGAGCACTAAAACTCTGTTTTATTCCATCATTATAATGACTCACATTAGAAGGATTTGCTTCCTATCTGTGCAAGTGTAGAAAAGATGGAGCTTGTCTAACAAATTCCAAGTAAACCTTTAACAGCGCAGACAATGGGGAAAGGGGAAAAAGATCTTAATCAATTTGAACTGTCCCGGAATTTTACTGTAGAAATACAAATTCAACATAATCTTGCTTTTGGTATTTGTTTTGTTTTGATTTTCTTTTGGGGTTTTGTGATAAATTATTGTTTACTCCTTCATTAAGTGTCCAGAAGTTAACAAATGTAAATTAAGTACAGAAATACAGAAAGATTCTAGATCCATCAGTGTTGGTGCTTGAGGTGAAGGCTTCCTTTGAAGCAATTATTTAATACTGAAAGACTATTTGTACCTTAGGGCAGAAAGAGAAAAAGAACAAAGTGAGAAACTAGAAGAGATCAGGTGCCCTTTTCTATCATTTGAAGAAAAGGAGAAGAGGGAAAAAGAAAAACCTAGAGAGCAAAAGGTCACCGAGAGTGCATTGTAAAGCACTCTGTGAAATGTAAGGGCAAGAGCAAACTGATCTTTTGATCAAGTAAGAACTTTGTGTGAATGGAGTTAAATTACCAGGTGGTGTTCTTCTATCTTAATCAAATAATTTATTTGGAGAGCTGAAGAGCTGACTCTGCTGTCCTTGCTTGCAGTTATTCCAGGTGGGCACATTGTCTTCACATCTCAGTTTTCATCCCCTGTGTTCTTCTTGTCTTTCATACTGACCTTTCTGAGCTCTGCATTTCAGTAGAACGTTTAACCTGGTCATCAAAAAATGCAGTGCTCTGGATCTCTCGTGCACATTCAAACAGAATTCAGTAGAACCTTATGGGAAATCAAGAATAAAACTTCATATGATTAGGTTTTCCATATGTGCACAGCTTCTAATACCACCACTGGTACCACAAAATATGATGGGGAGATATTCAGAGCAGATGTAATCAAAGACTCATGGAAAATAAGCCTAGACAGGATTTCTTTTCGCCTGTCCCACTATCCCAGACAACAGCAATACTCAAAGTAATTACTATTCATAAGTAATTTTGAAGTCATTAGTTCACTAATCCTTCTATCAGGCTCCCATTTACTTAAGGAGTATTAAATAGAACTGGCTGGTAGTTTCTCAACAATATGGCTTTACATTTGAAAGAGTTTTTGTTGATAAAAAATTCAAACAATTATCTCAACTTCACTTGGGAACAGGCTTGTATTTTTTGTCACCATGTTATGAAATCTCTGACCTAAAAACAGGAAGAAAGCATAGGACCACATATTTCTTCCATCTGGAATAACCAGCATCCTTTTAGCTACAATGGTCCAGGTGGAGGAGATATCCAACTTGGGGTCCAGCAGTACGTTCTGCAGGTCAGGATAGCAAACTCCAGTTGGTGATTACAGAATTAACAGATCTTTTTGGGGGAGACACCATGCACACAATTTTTTGACCTCTAAGCAGACCCATGGAGAGCTGGAGAGCCTCACCAAGCAGTAGCCCAAAGCACACTTTCACAGTTCTGTCCCCATGGAAAAGATCTTGAATGCATCATAAAGAGGAACAATAAAATATTTCCCCCATGACAAATCTTGTGGGGTGTTTTCTATTCAGCACCTGGGTTTGTTTGGCACAACACCACCACTAAGTTTTTACATTTGGGGAAGCCATGGCACTAACCAAGTGGCACTCCCAGATCCCCTTCCATAGGGCTGCTCTCCAGCCATTCCTCCCCCAGTTCATACTTAGAATTTAAAGGATTGTGTTATATGAACATATCCAACCACTCTAAATCCATCCACAAAAACTAAAAGATTTAGCAACTCAAATTAAAGAAGACAATAAGTCATAGTTAAATGATTTATTCAAGAATGGAGCTTTATACCTTAGCTAAGGGAACTTTGTAAAATAGGTCTATATGTATTAAGTGTTTTAGGGGTGATACTAATAGTAATACCTTGCCTACTTCAGTGTGTGCAACAAATAATAGACCAAACTATCAAAAAAATTTTTATCATACAAGAGAGAGAAATCAGAAACAGATTCACAGCAAGTTCTCAAAGTCTTACAGAGACAGTACATAAAAGTATAGATGTAGAGGAAAGTTTTGAAGCGAGACTTTCAAACAAAGAATCATAATTACTATCAAATATAACTTGTACCCTTTAAACTAATTAAACTTTTGCAACATTAAAATTGCTGTGTTGTAATATAGTAATGCTTAATACAAACAAAAAAGATGCTTTAAACAAGTAATAAACAGATATACAGCAGTAAAGCTCTATAAAACACAAAGTAGTTAATAAACAAAACAGTTACAAAAGTTTCTTTTTAGTTGAACTGAGAAGGGGACTTGTGGGAATCCTTAAAATCAGAGGGTTTTGGGAAAGCTGCCAAAGGTAGACCTCAGAGATAGCAGAGATAGAGATATCAAAAGATAGAGGGGATTCTCCTTTCTTTGATAGTTCCTGCACTTGCACCATCTCTGAGAGACTGATACACCATCAGCTCTACAGAGTTGTTACTGCTCAGCATACAAAAGGGAATGTGACTGAAACAGTACAAGTAATGTATGGGTTTGGTATCAGAAAAAAAGAGACCTTGTACCAAAATGCCTTGTATCAAGACTGGCTTCTGTTCCTGATACGCATCTGGCTCATTTGGCACCATGGAGCGGACTGCTTACCTTCCACAGCCAACAGGAAAGTCATGGCCTAGGATCACCAGGATCCCACAGGAACCCATAAAAATTACTCGCTGCTTTCCAAATTTCCACACTTTCCTTTCTTTTTTTCTTTTCCTAATTAGGAAGTTAGCTAGAAATCTTGAAAATTATCTCGCAAAGCAGAGGAGTCAAAACTCAAAGTGAATTATTTTTCTTAAAGGAGACACAGCAGTATATTAGGTGCCTACAACAGAGAATAGAATTGTTGAGCTACAGAAAAGTTGATGTGAAAGACTAAGATTAAAATAAGTAAAAAAAAACCTCCAGTCTAAGCTACTGCCATTTGAAATGCAGACACAAACCAGAGGAAATTCTTCTGCCAAGTAAAATGACTGGGGAATAAGCAAACAGAATGATCTTAAAAATCTGGCATTTTTAAAATCATAGAAGAAGGAACAAAAGAAATTAAATAAAACCATGCAGTCTGACAGAATGGTATTCTGACCCCAAAGCTTACTCCCCATTTGTTGACCATTTGTAAGGAGTTGCAGATTACCTAATTACCAAATCAAAAAATTACGACACAAAAAATTGAAAAGAAGTATTGATGTTGAAAAGAAATATTTTTATGAGCCTCTAAGGGTTTTTTCATCTCATTTTCAAACATGCAACCTTTGAATGAAATACTTGAGAAAAATAAACGCAAAATCTCGAGATACTACGGAGCTCACCTGTTCAGCACTGAGAGGAAAGCTTCATAAAATGTGTCAAATTGGAAGACTCATTAAGAGTCTTCCATCGCCCCATCAGGATGATTGACTCCAACTCCTGGCCCTGCACATGACATCCCAGCAGTCACACCATGTGCCTGAGAGCATTGTCCAAACACTTCCTGAGCTCTCTTGGGCCTGGTGCTGTGACCACTTCCCTGGGAGCCTCTTCCAGTGCCCAACCACCCTCTCGGTGAGAACTTTTTTACTGATATTCAACTTAAACATCCCCTGACACAGCTTAATATTCTCCCTTGGGTTCTGTCACTGGGCACCAGAGGGAAGAGACCTGTGCCTGCCCCTCCTCTTGCCCTCACAAGGAAGTTGTAACTGCAGTGAGGTCTCCCCTCAGTCTCCTCCAGTCTGAACAGACCAAGTGACCTCAGTCTCTCCTTGTAAGGCTTGCCCCCAAGGCCCTTCACCATCTTTGTTACCCTCCTTTGGATGCTTTCTAACAACTTGATATCTTTGTCATATTGTGCCTCCCAAAGCTGCCCCAGCCCAGAGCAGAGCAGGACAATCCCCTCCCTTGCCTGCCTGGCCATGCTGTGCCTGATGCCTCCCAGGACAGGGCTGGCCCTCCTGGCTGCCAGGGCACTTCTGGCTCATGTTCAGCTTGCCACTGACCAGGAGCCCCAGGTCCCTTTCCATGGGGCTGCTTTCCAGCCTCTCATTCCCTTGTCTGTCTGTACATCCAGGGTTGCCCTATCCCCAGTGCAGAACTCTGGTTTTTTATCCCAGGGACCATTCCATCTGTTACCCTCCTAGTCTTGTGATGTAATTTAGTTTACTAATCTGCACAGTGTCAGGAAGATTTGAAGCCTGCATAAGCATTAGGTCTATTTTTTCCTTCAACTTTTGTTTTTCTTTCTGTTCCTCCTGTAGCTGTCTCTGGAGCTGTTCTATTTTAAAGGACAGTAGTAACTCAGCTGCTTTCCTTCTCCGTTTTCAGTCCTTGTTTGCCTTTAATATTATCTTTTCTGTAGTGGCAGGCAGCTTCTGGAAAGATATCTAACACTGCAAATGATCACTTTCTTCTTCCTAGCCCTTATATAGCCCCTAGCAACTTACAGATGTTCCTCCACAGCTTTCCAATCACACCAGTTATCCTGAGCCCATTTGTCTGAGAACTTAGGACTTGGACATGTTCCATGCTTTTGTGAGTAGTCAGTGATACTGCAAACCTACTGACTACACCAATTTTTGGTGAATGCCTGTTTTAAGGTCACTTAACAAATTGCTGGCAAAGGTACCATCAAAAACAGGTTTAATATAGAAGTGAAAGCACAACAGAGTTCTTTGGCAAGGCTCACTCTACTACTTACCAGATGGTTAAAAAAAGCAAACAAAAAACCAGCATCAATTAGTCCAGACCAAAAATATCCCCAAGGTATCTCCATGGAAGACTGCAGCTCCTGACATGTGGTGAGACACCACCTTCCTTCCTCAGGGCTTTACCCAGGACCTGCTGGGCAATCAACTGGCCCTCACTCCTCACCTTTAATACACAAGGACACAACATGCAAAAGATTTTTCAAAAATCAATCCACTGTAATAATTCACAGACTGGAACAGTTGTGAAATAGACTGATCAAAATATTGAAAATTGCACATTTTCCAGCAAATTGTGAACCAACATTTTACCTACTGCAGCACAAAATTTTGAGGCCAAGTTTCTTCAGCAAAGCAGAAAAATGTAAAGGAATATGTTTGTTTCAATTGTTACATATAATTTATCTATAAAACACTCATTAGCTATATACTGTCATCTCTCGCTGTAATTTCTATGGGTTGTTTTGGCCACCTAAAACAGCTAAGTTCATATTACAGGAACAATGACGGAGTGTGAATTCAGAAGAAAAATAGTAAAAGACTGTAGTTCTCCAGGTTTCAGTGCATTTTAATGTGAATTTAAAATAAGCATTCTAGGATACTTTCTAATCCTCTGGATATAATCAATAATGATTTTTTAATGTATTTTCTCTAGGAATTAATTTATTTTGATCACTGAGGATGTCTCTGCTTCACTTTTATATAGACTGTCACAGATTAAACACAGAACAGCTCTTTTCATTGTGAACTAGAGGGAAAAGTTCTGTGCTGACACACATCATTCCTGTGAATGTAGCTCCAGAGCTGGCAGTGACCCACTTCTCTCAGGATCTTGCAGTTCTGCTTACAGCATAGCACTTGGATGCATTTCTCCCACCTTCACTCTCTGCAATGTCTGCAGAGGGTGAGAAAGACTCCAGAACATGAGTTGCTCAGTTTGTCCCCAAACCCACTTTGCACTTATTTGAGAATAAGCAAGACCTTTTAAAAATCAATGGATTCTACATGGCATTTATAAGCAAGAGATGATGCTCTCTCTTCCACAAGGGCTGCTGAGTGCTTTAGGTGGCTGTTGCTATAAAAATAGTCCATATTGGAGACTACCATATGGTTTTCTAGAAACCTGCTCCATCCCAGTGCTGCACTCTGATATTTCATTGCTCTGCTTCCCCATGTGACCTGCGCAGAATCTAAGAAATTGCTTGTGTGCTATTTCACCCCTCCACTCAGCACCATGCCTGCTCTCCTTCACTTCCTCCAACATTTAACAGTGGAGGATAGAGACATGTATGGCATTAGGAAGTGTTTCTCCCATTGCACTACTCTGCATTTGCATCTGTTTGCTTCCCTGGCAAACAGGGAATTTTTCTCAAGGACAGCTTTGCACAAGTAGCTGTGTGCAAAGGACTGCTTCAGGACAAAGATACACTATTCCAACATTTTCTTTGGAGCAAGGATTTAGAGGTGCATTAAATAATGAGAGATTTTAATGGATGCCTTGAAGGCTCTAAAGCCAGAGAAAGAAGAAATGCATCACTTCATCTCTCCAGCTTAACTGATGCCTTTCCCCTTTCACAGTACAAGATATTACCCACTTGTCTGGTTCAACAGCATCAGTTCATGGAAGGAGTGGGTACCCACCAATGAGGACAGAACAACTGCAAGGGGAAAAACCATTCCATCTGTTCATGAATGTGATTCCTCTGTTTTCTATTCCAGCTCATCCTTGCCACGTGGGAAGGCGGCTACAACCTGCAGTGCCAGAACCTCCACAGCGCAGGGGAGGCTGATATCCGGGTGAGAGACAAAAGCAGCTCAGCCCTCAGCATCCTGTCTGTTTAAACCGTCTCTAACTGTCCTAGGCCATATCCTGAGCTCTGATGAAATATCTCTACTCTAGAGAAGGATAGATTTCATTGTACAGAGTATCAAATTTAGATTTTTTTTTCTTCAAAAGAAGAATCTGGCAGCAAAATCTGTTTAGGGTCAAGGAAATGGTAGCACCCTTAAAAAAACTGAACAAATTACTCCAAAATGAAGCAAAACCCCACCCACAAGACTGCACCTTTGGAAAAAAAAACCCAACAAAACAATTAGAAAACCCTTCCTCGAAGTTTCTATTTCTTAAATTATATTTTTATAATTATCTATACAATTTCTTAAAATATATGTGTTTTTTTACAAAACTGCTTCATTGAAAAGCAAAATAAAATTTTGACAGAGCTTGTGCTTCTCCTTTTCTAGCATATTAATGCCTTCTGAGAAGTTGCATGCCTAGGGAGTGAAGAAGTACAGTAATATTTAAGCAATTGCATGGACAGATATTGATCTCCTGCTCCTTTGTTCTTGCTTGTACAGGTAGCCAAGGTGCTGTGGTGGTATTATTTTTCCAAAGTAATTGAATTCATGGACACTATCTTCTTTGTGCTGAGAAAGAAAAGCAGCCAGATCACCTTCCTTCATGTGTATCACCATGCCACTATGTTTAACATTTGGTGGTGTGTTCTGAACTGGATACCTTGTGGGCAGAGTAAGTCTTTGTTTGCTTCATCACCTGGGGTCTAACTCAGCTGCAGCTGGGGAGGAATCACATCACCATGCAATGGAATTGTGTCACTGTGCAATGCGAGGGCACCTTTAGGGTTCAGCTGCTGACCACCTGCAGAACACAGGAAAATGAAAAGCATTGTTGAAAGTGCAGGCCAAAAATACCTGAGTGTTAGGCCTTAGACTTTTCACTTAGCTGCCACAAACTCATGTATTTACTTCTCTTCAAACCACTTTTAAGCATCACAGTACTGAGTAGCACAGAGGAGCCAGCACACACAAGACACTTCAAAAGTAGATGCAGGAAGAAGTCATGGCCCTGTTAAAGCCTTTATCAATCACAACTAATTAAATCACCAGCCCTTTTACAGGCTCAACTCTTGTATACATCAATCTCTGCTTTAGCAAGATACGTTACTTAGTCACTAATTAAAATATCAGTTTGGGTTTATTCTGTTTCATATGAAAATACATCCTCAGAAGGTTATAGTAGCTGTCATCATCTTCCCTGTTAGGAAGGGATCTATGATGCCACAGGCTAGTCACTTGGCATTTTATAAGAAGTCCAAACAGCAGAGAACTACTTCAGCTGTCTCACAACAGGCACGCTTTTCAAGGGCTTCACACAGCTAGAGGCTTCCTGTGGAACTGCTTCCAAAGTTGAGAGAAAACCCAGTTTTCTTGCAACCTCTTAGAGTGAGTTACCTCAGCCTGTTGTAACATTTGTAAAGAAACTTGTTGTGGGTCTTTTTCAGAGCTAAAAGCAGAATTCACATTTGTTGTCACTTACTGTGGACAGCACAAAATCAAAGTAAATCAGTGTTAGAGCTAGAAGCAGGGATCAGAGATTTCATAGCGATTAGGAACTATTTCTAGAGGTGTAAACAAATCAGTGGGGGTTTGTGCTTTGTAATGTGTGGTCCCCACACTTTACACTAGCACTGCACTACTATAATTAAACCAGCAGCTAAGTAATTAATCAGTGGCAAAATCAGAACAACTGGTGAGTCCCTCTTGTAGTTGTAGCACTGCCATCAAACTCACAAGCACACAGCAGAGTAGTGCTGCTGCTTCTCCACAGTCTGCAAAGTACAGAGGATAATTAATTTCCTCTAGAACAAGTATTCACTAAATGTAACTAATAAGAGCAGCAAGGTATTATCGGGGATGAAATTCTATAAATGTGCATCTAGCAGAAGAGCCAGTGAAGAAAACAAGAGTGGTGATCAAACAGAGTCACAAAAGGCTGCTTTAATTCAGAGTAAAGCCCCTGCTACTGCATCAGAGAGCAGGAGTACAGGTGTCTCCCAGGGTCCTAAGCTACCTACCAGAAGCAAAGTCATCAGCAGCATTGTTTAAAGCTTACAGGAATAATGGAAAGACTAAGCAAGAAGAGCTTTAGGAGAGGGGAAAAATAGCATGTAAACTACAGAATAGGAAAAAGTGGAGGAGAAGATAAATACCAGATAAAAACACAAAATTCAGCATAAGAACAACCCTCTAGGAAGTACCATTTGGTTTTTCAGTTGTCCCTAGGAGAGCACCTCTACACATCAGGAATGTCTTTAGCAAGAAATAAGCATGAAAGTAATATGTTGTCATCTTATTGCAGGGATTCCATACTGTTGTCTCCTTATCACAAAAGTTTCATACCTTCTTGGTGTTTCTCATGGGCATCTCCTCAGAGCACTGACTCTTTCTCCTTCACAAAGGAGCAAACTGACTCCAGCTCCCTTCCCAACCGGCCATCCCACTCTTTTACAGCACTCTTCTTCCCATGGGTTACAGCTGTGACCTGTTAAAGTCAGGCCTGTTCCTAATCTTTGATAATTGGCCCAGCTGCAACTCCTTAGGGGTAAGACTACTTTCTGCACTACCTTTATTTGCTTATATTCTGTCCCCCCTACACGAACACTTACATTTTCAAGAGATTCAATATAGAAGCAATACAACAAGCAGTAATATCCTCTCTCACTTTTTAGCAGTTGGTACTTAATTATTTTTTCCCTAATGGATTTTTGTAGGCTTCTTTGGACCCACTTTGAATAGCTTTATCCACGTGCTTATGTATTCTTACTATGGACTGTCAGTCATCCCTTCCATGCGCAAGTATCTCTGGTGGAAGAAATACCTCACGCAGGCACAACTGGTATGTATCTGTTTTAATCTCATTTTTAAGTACCAGAAATCCTTCAAAATGTGAGAGAGGATGAAATGAACTATAGGTAAGCATTGTCATTTACACAATTAAGCCAGTTAGAATTAAAGTATAACTAAACTATCATACAGCATAAGTCACTAGTGCAGCTTAATAAATTTAATGAAGGAAATTATGTTCAGATGTGTTATCTGTAGATAACAAACAGTAGAAACTCTTTAGTCCACAAAATTCTGTTCATTTTGAACCATTGCATAGGAAATAACTGCTCTTTAATTGTGGAAAAGACAGATTTAAAAGTCACAAAAAATGTCTGACGGAGCCAGGTCCAAGACAGACCTCCCCTGCTGGTCAAAGCTGAGCCCATCAGCAAAGCTGGGAGCCCCTCCATGACATTGTATTTATTTAAGGGTGAAAAACATAGCACAGCAGCTGAGAGAGAAGACAGGAAATGTGAGAAGGCCTCTAAGTACCCAGGTCAGAACAGAAGGAGGGAATTAGCACCAAAAACTCCCCTGCAGCAGCAGTGAAGATGCTGGTGAAGCTGTTCCCCTGCAGCCCACAGAGGACCTCATGCTGCAGTAATGACATGTCTGCCCTGAAAGAAGATACAGCCAGTGGGGAAATAGGCTCACGTGGACCCATGGAGAGAGGAGCCCACCCTGGAGCAGATTTGCTGGTAAAATCTGTGACCCCATGGGGGCCACATAGGAAATGCCTGTTCCTGAAGCCTGGACCCTGTGGAAGGGACCCATGCTGGGGCAACTTGTGGAGAACTGCAGCTCATGGGAAATACATTGGAACTCTCTCCCATGGGAGGGATCCCACACTGAAGCAGGGAAAGAGTGTGAGGAGAAAGGAGCAGCAAAGCCAAAGCAAGAGAGGCTGGCTACAAATCCCATCCCCCTGCACCACATGGAAGGAAGTAGAGGACTGAAGCTCAGAAGTGAAGTTAAACCTGAGAAGAAACAGGGGTTTAGACAAAGGTGGTTTTAATTTTATTTCTTGCTATCCTTCTGTGTTATTAATTGGCAGCACTTGAAACTAATCTTCCTCAAGTCTAATTTGTTTATAACAGTAATAGGTAAGTTTTATCAATTACTCTCCCTAACTTTATCTCAATCCACAAGTTCTTTTCATCTTATTTTCTCCCCCTACTCTACTGAGGAGAATAAGGGAGAGAGCTGCTGGGTGTGCAGCTGGCAGCCAAGCCAGGTTAACTCACAACACAGTGGTACAACTGCAAAATGCAAAATGGTGTAAACAAAGTTTAGGCAATACAGAAATTGATTTCTAAAAGTCTGTTCCACCTGTTGCTGTACCTGAGGAGCTGAGCCATATCAAAAGTTCCTATCAACAAGATATAAGGCTTGATATGAAATAAAGTTTCTTTTACTTTTATCTTAGAGCCTGTTCATATTATTTGGAAGTTGAGATTTTTGCAGTGAGCTTTAAAATGCCTATGTAGAAATTTGCCTAGCAAGGGCTGCTTCTCTGAGACCATCCCTGCAGGTGAAACACACTTCCCTGTTGGAAATGCACCTTAGTACACTGGTTTGAGGGCACACTTATCTGGCTGAGGAGAATTAGTGTGGGCTGTGGCTGACAGTTCTAAATACAGACAAGTCTCTGCAATTGCTTCCCTGTCTCATTTTTGCTTCCTTTGTCCCCTCCTTAACTCCATTAATGCAAGTGATAACCTATCTGAACTCCTTGGACCTGAGTTTTGCATTTTCTGTTCAGAGTTCTAAAGCTATTGCCAGGAATCTTCAGAGTTTCCTCTGGTTTCTGCCCAGCAACAGAGACAACAACTGTACCTGTGACAAGGACTGGAAGATAGAACAAAATCTATTAAATCTGAGAGGAAAAAAACTTCCTTTTGTCAACTAGACCTATAAACTTACTTTTAGAAACCTCTGACCCCTTAGGATTTTATTTAATTTCACAAGAGCACCATTTTAACTTAACCCTCACAATGCATTCAGAGGTTATAAAGGGATACTTTTCAAGAGTACTCAAACTTTCACGGAGCAGGACTAGGGGACATTGCTGTGTCTGATTTAGCTAGCACTGGCCCTTTCTCAGCAAATACACCTGCATTGTTGTCTCTCCACAGATCCAGTTTCTGCTCACTATTGTGCACACACTCAGCGCAGCTGTGAAGCCATGTGGATTCCCATTTGGCTGCCTCATGTTCCAGTCCTCCTACATGGCCACACTGGTCATCCTCTTCATCAACTTCTACATTAAGGTAAGCAGTCTTCTGAGAGCTCTCTGACAAAAATGGGGAAAACAGAACTTTGTGGATAGCAGTCTGGGTGGACTCAGATGTAGAATGACCATCAGTGCTTAAAATATGTTGGTCTTAAAATATATACATCATTTAAGAATAGCAGATACAGTCACATCTGAGGGAGAGAGAGAGAGTTATTCAGTAGTGATGACCTCCTCATTGCAGCTCAACCCTTCTACACTTGTATAGCAGATCAGGTACTGCATTTAGTACCTAGGAGGTCTGAATTTGCTTTGGTGGGCAAATTTTTGAGTCTTTCTCCTCCTTAAGGAAAAAAAAAATAGAGCTCTGTCTTTGCCTTGTTTACTTCATCATCTTTAGCAGGGAGTGCTCTAGCCTGCCTACATACATAAAGCTTTTAGTGTACAAGGCTTGAAATTTCTTTTGACATTGAGGAGTATTACAGTAAGGCTAGTAAAGTAAAATCACCCCCAGCAGTGAAAAGGCTACTGTACTCCTAATGCAGTCTGAAGCAAATATATACATCTGCATCAACAAACAGCAGACAAGCTCCATTTACATTTAACCACAAGCAGTGTTTTGGCGGACTTTAAACAAATCCAAATATTTATTTTGGATTTTGCTTTTATAGACATACCGGAAAGCACCTTCAAGAACAGCTGTAAAGGAAACCCCTGCCACAACAGAAATCAAGAATGGTTTCCATAAGGACTACTTTGCTGCTGCCAACGGATTGCAGAATAATAAGAAGGCACAATAAGTATAGTGTTTCCTATGGTTTTTTTTCTAAAGAGAAAAAGAAGAAAAAAGACTGAATTATAAGCTTTAGCTTAAAACCTATTTGATTACATTTATCAGTTCTTTGTACCAGACACTTATTAATGTACTGCTGTTTAGGTTTTAACAAAATGAGTAGAATTACTTGTCTTGTCAAAGATCAACATCAGAACAAAGAAAGCCAAGATCTTTCTCATATGAAAAAGAAAACCTTTCTGATCTCTAATGCTGACACAAAAACGCCTTATGAAACACTTGATGGATAAATCCATCAATGCCTTCAAAAGGTTAGGACTCTGTTCAGACTAACATGGTGAGCACTTTCTGTGCATGTCAGAGGTCTTGAGGCAAGGCTTCACAGTGCACCCAGTACATCCAGCTGAACTGCAGCCAAGGCCAGGAAAATAAAGGAGGGGTGGCAGGAAAGGTGAGAATTGTACCTCTTCCATCACCATACCCCTCTTTTCTGCTTCTCAGCAATTCCCCAAAGCACACTAGCAAGGTAGCATTTGACCCTGTGGGAGCCCTGGGGAAGGACATGGTAGAGGGCAGAGCCCAGGTGCACCATCCCACAGTTTGCAGGCAGTTGTGGCTCCACTCTCACTTGCTTTACACGAGTGCAACCTGATTCAAATGCCAGGAAGGCTGGCAGGAGCTTTCTGTTTCAGGGAGCAGGGCTGGTAGCCCCTGGCACTGGCCAGAATGGAATTCTGAACATAGAGCCAAACAAGTCACTTTGGATGTGCTAACTTAACAGAAGTTCTAAGTAAATGGATTTTGAAAGAGATAGGGTCATGCAAACTTAAGGCAGATAAATCCTCGAGTGTAAATGTGGGTAAAGTTAATCCTATACAAACACTGCTAATTCAAAGCAAACTGTCATGCTATGTATTAAGAGACTAGAAGATGCAGAAAATCTGTGAGTTCAGCAATGAGCCAAGCAGGTTATACAGGAGTTTCTGTGGCAGGTGGACCTTAGTCAGACTGGTCTCTGGCTGGAGAAACAGACAGGATCAAGGCACAAGCTGCTGGAGGGGAAGTAAGGAGATACATGCTGTCTGCAGCTATAAAGGTGTCTCCCAACAGTCCATCACCATCTCTGTTGCTACAGTTCACTGCATTTACCCCCACTTAAATGCTTAGAAATGAAGGATACCCAGGGTTAACTTCATGAGTCTGCCCTCACCTGTTTCTCATTTAGCCCACTTAATTTTCTCTACCAAAAACAGACACAGACTTTTTTTCCTCACAGTGAAGTAGTTCAGATCTCTTCCATTCTCGTGTATAAAATTCTCTTGACAAAAACAACTTTCAGAGTCACTCCAGCCTAGCAAATCCCTTGAACTGAATCAGTTCTGTAAAGGAAATATGTCCTCTCACTCCTGTCACCTTGCAGAGTCCCACGGCAGGAGGAGGACAAAACACATAGCCAACACAGAGGGCCCAAGCAGGCACAGAAGGCTCACATGTAGAGAAGGCTGTCCCGAATCCTGCTGTCCAATTTTTCTCCACTTCTAGAGGGCCAGTTATCCCCTCCAGATACCCCATTTAGATGATCTGCTGTCAGGAGATCTTGGAGACTGCAGGCATAAAGGCAGGAGGAAGGTTTATCCCAGGGAGCAGTATGGATACAGGGCAGCCAGCCTCACCAGGAGAGACCACAGCCCAGAGGGCTCATGGATAGGAAGGAAAGAGGCTGAGGAAGTGGTACAGGAGGGGAAGAAGAACCGATGGGGTTGTCCAGTAAAAGCAAGAGGAGAAAATGGGATGAAGAAGGGTGTCTTTTGTCAGAATTCTGCTTGACTGTGTGCTTGAAAGTCCTGTTGAACACCATCTGTCTCTAGCCAGTTCCAGCTCCATTGCAATGTGGACAAAACTTTTCTGCTCCAGCAGAAAACAAATTCCCAAAATGCTACAGCAGAAACAGCACCTCTTAGCAGCCTGACTGCTGAACTTCATCGTCGTGAACTGGGTGACCAAAATAACTGCAACATTCAAACCCTTTTACACCACCACACCAGCCTAGATCTAACTGGTGCATATTCACATTTGCTCCCCTCTTCATGAAGATGGTCATGAAACCTCACTTACTGAAAGTCAGTGTTTTGTTTTATTTAACACTCAATATGGGGGAAAGCAGCCACTCAAAAGACAAAACCCAAACAAAAAAAGCCAAGAACCCTGCATTCACAAAGCCTGGACACTGTATGCAGATGCTATTTCTCTCTGGCCCTTCCAGAAACTTTACAGGCATCTCTGATTGATACTGTAAAAATCCCAAGACATAAGAAATTAGTAGGTTTGACTAAGGGTGTTTTACACAGCCCTGAGTAAAGGGAGAGCTTCAGAGCTCTGTAGAAATCAGTTTAATACTGGAAGCCAGGGTAAAGGCAGAGGAATTTGAAGGAGCTGACAAGATAGTGAACAAGCAATGAGCAGGACCCTTCATCTAAGGCAGGCAACACGAGGGTTGTGCGGCCCAGCATGGATTTTAGGCCGAGTGGAGTCCGTAATCTTTTGATGGCAAAGCATGCATTTGACTATCAAGGTGGAAAGCGTCAGCTGTGCTAAGTGTTAAAGTTTACTATGGCAATCAAACCCAGAGATATTGTCTTTTGTTCTCTTGAAACCTCATTCAAAAGAAAAGGAAATAAATGCCTTACTTGAAAATTCAAAGGGCTGGGGAAAAAAACAAAAGAAAATGAAAAAAAAAAAAAAAGGAAAAAAACCAGATGGTCTCAGACCTTGCAGATCCAGATCAGCCAGGAAGGCTGGAATCAGGTACATTTAAAATTCTACAGATATGTCTTAACACCTTCAAAATGCCGCAACTTTGAAGAAAGAAGCATTGACTTTTTAAACTGATTTTCCTGTAATACATAACACTGTAAATAAACAAATTTTACTATCAGACTGTCTCCACTTCTCCTTAAGGCATCAAATTGGGATGGTAACTGGTTACTTGAGACTGCTTTTGTTCTCCAGCTTTTTCAGAAGCATTTTAGGGCATTCACAACAGATTCAAAATCAATCTCCATAACTTGATACAACACCTTCCCTGGTATTAGTGTAAAGCTTCCATACAGTTTTTTTGGCCCTATACCTATAAAAATGTGCGCTTTTCAACAAAGGTAAAATTGAAGTAGAGAACTCATTTGTTCAAAGCTTGTACTTGCCCATCAAGACCTCATTTGATTATCAGAGTGTTTTCACTTGGAACATGATGGCTGAAAGCAGGAGAGAGACAATAGAGAAATCAAAATCTCAAAAATAAATCTCAGGATCTCAAAAATAAAATTTCTTTCAGATTGAAAATACACAATAGCTCTCAGCTGTTCCTAGAAACATGTCTATTTTCCAGTGTATTACTCTCTTAGAGTTCTACTGCCTGCAGAAGCAGGACCTGTCCCTGTGTGCTCCAGCTAACCTCAGCATGCCTTACCAATAGGAGGGTGGGCAGTTCCTGGGCCAGGGTAAACACACACAACTCCTCTACCCATTTCCAGCCACAAAGGATGTCCTTTTTTCTGGCTTTACGCAGCCTTGACACAAATTAGCTGCAGCCTTTGGATGGGCCACAGCACTGGCACAGAATGTGCAGGTAAACAAGCACTTGGCACAGCATCATCCCCTGAAAGAGATGCAGCATAAATAGCAGGGGTTATAGTCAGTTTAATATTAAACCCTATTTAGAGCTTAAAATGCATAAAGAAATTGTCCATAACCAGAACTTTTCCATTTCCCATTTCTTTTTCTGGGTATTGATGCATAGTTTTTGCACCTCAGCACCTACATCTTTGTTGTTCTGGTTCAGAAGTGTCAAGGTGTCACAGACATATTTTATGAAAAATCCTTTTGCCAGGATTTTTTCACCTGAGAAGCTGAGAGGCCTCAGAAACAAAATGTAAACCATAATTATCTGCTGCTGTGGAATGTGGCAGGTGCATCTTTGATTGGTCGCCAAGTAGAAGCAATTCACATGAGACCAATCACAGGTCCAGCTGTGTTGGGACTCTGGTCAGTCACAAGACCACTCTGGGCCACAGGCTGCCTAACAACAACCCCGGCCCTTTTCCCTGGCAAACAAAACTCACCATTCCAGGTTCCTGATGGCAGATCGCAGGAGCCACTTGGCACTGTCAAAGCAGCCGGAGTTGGCACTGGTGCCACCTTGGGTCTGGGAGGCATCCTGCGCAATGCAGAATTTCAGCAGCCAAACCTTATCATTTCATTCTTTTCCTTTCTTTGCTAGCCTTCTGATGAAATCCTCTCTTCTATTCTTTTAGTATAGTTTTAGTATTAAATTTTCTTTTAATATAATATATATAATAAAATAATAAATCAGCCTTCTGAAACACGGAGTCAAGATTCTCATCTCTTCCCTCATCCTGGTACCTCTGCAAACACCACCACATCAAAGCAACTGAACAGGTTGAAAATTGAGCTTTATATATCTGCACTGAAAGCAAGAAAATAAAAGAAATATCTGGATTAATGGCACTTTAAAAAACATGAATTGGGAAGGGCAAAGGCAACCTGCCAAGGTCAGCTACCTACTTTCCAAAAGGTAATTTTAGGATAACCCAATTACACATCTGTTTCAGAAACCAAATGGACTTCAGACCATCAGGAGGTTTAAGGTCAAACATGTTTAATTGACCCAGCAGTGCAGGAAGTGGTATGAGATGGGCTGTCCAAAGTCAGAACATGTAATTTCTGTCCCAGATGTGGTCTCCAAACACTTCTACTGCCTACAGATGGAAAGACCAAAAGGAAAGTCCAGAGTTTTCACCTTAGGCAGTTCACAGGTTATCAAGCTGGAACACATTGAGCCTCTCAAATGCTAAAATGTTTCATATGAAGGGATAGATGATTGCAGGGGTAGAAGGTATTTAAGCAGTGTGACATCCCTTTCTGCTCTCCCATCCCATCATTAAAACACCCTTTTGGGGCTCAGACTTCTCCAATAAAAGAGCTAAAACCAAATGTAAGTGCATACAGATACATTATGGCAATTTTTACTAAGTAAGGAACCCTGATTTTTCCATTATCCACACCCTCTGAAGTGCTCAACACTCACTTTCCAAGCTTTATGTGCAGATGCAACACTAAGAGATACAGAAATGCACTCTAAGTTATCTAGCAAAGATACTTGATGAAAAGTATTCCTAACTTTTTCCAGTTAGAGGACACACCAAGAGAGCCTTCTGCCAACACACATGACGGGTGAGGAAATGTAGCAAAACAAGTGTTTCTACACATCTACTTCACAGTGCTGATAAAGCTTAAATGCTTAGCAGCTTGAACTTAAGAGAGCAATGAATCCATCCAAAACATCAGATTAAAAAATTAGAAAAAAAATAATCAAGCATTACTGTCATAGTTTGGAAAAAACCCATACCTTAAATCAGAGAGAGACATCCCATCTCATCCTCTTCCTATTTCAAACCTTCCCTCTGGGCAGCGAACTGCTTGGAGATGCAGATGAAGGAGCCTAAATAGGCCAACACCCAAAGGAGATGATGTGTCCCGAGGGTGTGAGTTCTCAGCGCTGTTTCTGTGGCTTTGCCGAATTCAGTGTGAGGAACAACCCGTGCAGGCAGCTCATCTCGATTCTTAGGTCTGCTTCATATCAAGCACCTTGTTAGCCCAGGTTGCATCATCATTTTGGGCCGGGTGGTGGGGAATAAAAGCAAGGAATATAGGCATTTATGTGGGAATGACTGGAAGGCTTACCTTGAAACTGAGGAGTGGGAGCCACACAGCACAAGGGATCCCTTTACATTCACCAGCGTGAGCTCTGGATCCCAATAAGAAGCAGCAGAGCAGTTCAAGCCTTATCACACTCCTACAGCCAGGACCTCAGGTTACTACTGAAGTAGTGAAAGCCCCAAATTCAGGAACTGGCTCATTGAAGCAGTAGGATAAGTGATGGGATCAGATTATTCAGGCTGATATCTTAAAGCCCGTTTGGGTTAATTACACTGCTGGGGCCATCAGAGTACATAGTGGGACTGGAGCCTGCTGAAAACTCTGTTGCCAAGATGCAAAACTAGTTTTACCAGACTCAAGCACAGCTGCTCACAGAGGTTACAGCTTCATCTCCCAAAAGTCATGGCTGCTTCAGCTGAGTGCTTTGAGATCCTAGAATCAAACAGCAGCTGCAAGGACACTGAAGAGTAGCAGGAGGATGCAGTGTAGCCAGGTCACTAGGGCCAGCCCTCAAAGACACAAGCAGAAGCCAGTGGTTGTAAAACCAGCACTTTAGCCCTTCACATTAGGAATAGCAGGAATACCAGTAGATCTGAACCTTTGGAAAGGGCAGAGTTGAAGAGGTCTTTTCTTTTAAACCACCCCAGGGAAAAAGCACCCAGTGCATCTTGATGTAGATGATAAAACTTCAGCTCATGCCAAGCCTAGTTAGGACTACTTAAGATAAAGAAATAAGTATAAAATAGTAACGCAATGGCAACAGCAGCTTCTTGCCATTCTCTGTGCTGGTGCTACCCCATGTGACCTTCTCAAGTAGGAAGAGCATCAGCCCTACTTCAGTTATGAAACAAAACCTGTCAGGGTTTGGGCTTTTGTAACAAAGGTACATTTTGTGCAGGGAGGATTCCCTCAACTCTAACACATACAGCAATCTGAGGTTGGGTCTCTAAGTTAAGGAGATAGAAACCCAAAGCCTGGAAATCTGCCATGTTCCCACAAATTCATTAAGGTGCACTAGCACTAATACTGTTTTTGCAGGAATACACTCTCTTGTGAAGAACAACTATCTTCTGGGGAACTCTGTCACATTCTGTCACAGCAGAGGACAATATTAATAAGCATGGATTATCTGATGCTTACTTTCCAGAGACCTCTGATGCTATTTCATCTTATCCTAGCATTGTTCAATGTATTCTAAACTCTCCTTGGAGCCAAAAGTCACTAGTGGCAAAAAAATTTCTCCTGCTTCACTTCCCATTTTCTGTTCCGTTCTCTGTATTTCTTGCCCCCTGCAGTCTCCCGTTTGCCCACAGACATCTGGACAATAGATCCCACTCTGCTTTCAGTTCTGCAATCCAGAACTGAGTGGCAGTGGTGTCAAGCCAGCAGCTCCCACCCTTATGTGCACCCTATACAAGGTACACAGAACTGTAGAGTACCTTCCCAGACACTCAGAGTGCATCATTTTGAAGGAAAGAGTGAGATTATTGTTCTATGCAAACAACTTTTTACTTTGAATCAATTGTTAAGTGCTTTTACACTTGATAAAGGTGTTGGCAGAACAAAGTAAGGCAATATATCCATCAATTTGATGGCTATATCATTATCTTTAGTTCATTTTTAAATTTTCTTTGATATATAAAGGACCCAACCTTGCAATTTTCAGAAAAACTTGTTATCAACACAGGGGTCACAACTGCATCACTTAGCACTATATATTCTTTTTAGGCCAAAAAATGGCTCAATATAATGCTTTTTCCTCCTCTTTTTTCTTTTCATTTAAAATAGACTAGCATCCTTCACAGAACCATCTTCTCTATGCTGCACACAAAGTGCTCAAATGCCACGAGCAATAATGAGTTCAGGGGTTTGCTAGTCAGAAGGAACAATGAACACGTTTTCTTCTTCCTTCTTCGGTGAGAGTTCATACTGCAGGGAAGAAAAAAAAGAAAAAGGTAAGACAAAACATCACAAAAATTTATACAAACGTTGAAACTGTTCAAGATAAGAAATTGCAAAGATCCTGGAAGCACATTTAGATTCAGCTCTTAATTCTTAAGCACCTATCCTGGAACAAGTGCTGCAGGATGAGCAGCTCCCATGACACAAGTGCTCTTTTTTCAGCCCTGTTGCTCTTTCAGTGTCCTTATTCAGGAACACCTGTGTCCCTCAGCAACTCAACGCTCATAATGGAAAATTTTCCCTTTGGAAAGGCCCAGGATTCCAACTTTAACTGCTAAAATATGATGAAAGCCAAGGCTGAAAACTCAGTCTGCTGTGACCACAGGCACAGTTGTTCCTTCAGCACAAGGAGCTTTCTGTGAAGTGCAGGCACATGGCAACACACACATGGCAGTAATCCACCAAACTTACTGCAGAAAAGCTAAACTCCCAGAGGCATCAGATCAGCACAGAGACCTGGAACAGCAGCAGTAGCAAAAATACACGTCCATGTGATGGGGTGAATCAGATGGAAACTAAGCATTGTATCAAAGTTTGCAAAGTATTTGTCCTAATTTACAGAGAGGGAGAGCTTAAGAACTTCAACAGAATATTTAACCAGGATGTAAGTTAAATAAAAAAAAATGTTTTAAAAAATCAGACTTGAATACATCAAGGCTAGAAGTTACCAGACCTAAAGAGCAGATAAGAGAACACATGCAAGGTGCTGTTAGACTGCAGAGCCCTTAGCCACAGGTTGTCATGGATGTATAACTCCAAGGGCAAATGCATTGAGGGTCACAAACTACACAGAAAATGCCCCAGAGTGTGAGTCCAGGAGAAACATCACTACCTGATGGCCCTTGTCTTTATCTTCTCCCCCAGGAAAGTACTGTGTGACCTCTTCCCCTCGTCAAACATTTCTTTATCAATGGTTTCCACGCATCAGGATCAGAGGTCACATAAAGAACAAGCCCCACAAATTAGCCAACCAAAGGCTTCCCCTCCCAGGATTTCAGCTTCATTTTGTCACTTTTGACACCAACCAGCCAGGCCAGAGCTCAGTCCCCCATCCATAGGGAGCCGCTTTTGCATCACACATACCGTTGTATTCTGCACAGCGTCGGTAAAACTCTTTGCTGTTTCACCCAGGGCCGAGTCAACTGACTCAATTCTGAAAGAAAAATGATCTTAGCTGGTTTTTCATGAAGCACTTACTGGTGGAGTTTGAACAGATATATTTACCACCAAAAATAAACCTGAGAATGGTAGGTTTTTGCTCAGCATTTATGCCAACAGTGTCTTTTATACAGAAAATGTTCACCTCCTTCCACCTCCTCTGACCCCTAGACAGAGTCATGTTGAGAGTGTGCAATTGCACATTATTCCAGATCCTGGTACAGCTCTCCTGAGCAAGGTTCCTCTCCCACACAACTTCCCATACAGGGTTCCCTCATTACACTCTAATCCCAATTGAAAACCCTCACAAGGCTGCAAAAGCTCCATCAGTGGACACCAAGTGTAGTGGTGTTCACCAAGTGAAGATGCCATAGTAGGTTTAGAATCCTTTCCCATCTATCAGCAAGGGTACCACCAGTGCCCTCTATGACCATCAGAGGACTTTTGAGCATGCAGGACAGCTGGCAGAGATGTACCTTTCCTTTTGCTGGCTGTAGAACGTATTGAGTTTGAGCAGCTGCGCGTTCCAGAAATCCTAAAAAGACCCCAAAGAAACCCTCTGTTACCTGGGAAGAGGCACCCTTTTGGGCTGGCACACAAGAAGCTGTACACACCAGTGCTTCCTTCTCCATGGCTGCCAGAATTTGAGTATCCTTCTCAAGGTTGGCAAGCTCTTCAACAACAATCTTCCGGAAGGTCTCAAATTTATTCAGCCTAGTGATGGAAAGCAGAAACAATTTTGCCACTTTAACGTGCTGTCACACAAGGTGGACAACAACCCCTTCAACACCAGAGCTACCTTGGGGCAGAGGAAAATTTCACTGCTGAGCTACATGGGGCAGATTTGTTCTCAGATATGTCACAGAGCATGCGAATAGCTGCACCGAGGGCACACTGCAGATAAATACGGCCCAATAGCCTGTCCCAAACAGCAGCCAGGAACAGAGGACTGGGGCAGAGCACACACATGAATTCCCAGTGCAATACTTGCACTGCATGCTCTCTCAGCCTCCAGGGAGTTCAGCAGAGATTTCCTGTGCTGAAGACCTCTTTAAGGTCCCTTTCAACCCAAACCATTCTATGATTCTATTTTGACACAAACCGCCTCTCTATGGAGGCTCTTCTTGCCTTAGGTTTGATAGGTATAGGATGCCAGCAATTTCTAAACCTTAAGAAAAGGATGTTGTGACCACAACCTATTGACTTGGGTTTGCCACCATTCCCAGCTGCATTGAGGTAGGAAAACTTTGGCACAGCCCTGCATCCACTATCCTGTGATCCTGGTTAGATCCAAGTTACTTACTTGGCAACCAAGCATTGAAGTATCTCACTGCCATCTACTCTTATCTTCCACCACAAAACATCTCATTTTTTTTTTTTTCTTTTGGAACTCCAACTTCTCCATGTACCTTAATGACAGCAAATTCTGCTCATAGAGGTCCCATTGATACCAGGGATTTTTGGCTTTAAATGTTATTATTTCATACTACATTTGATCTAAATCCTAAAAAGTGAATGTGCAATATATACAGAGGCCTGATACATCCTATACTGTACTTGTAAGTGTAAGTATCTCACTTATACCAAATTCATAAATATTAGAATTGATTTTTTTGTCTAGCTCCAATCTAAGAAATTCAGGATCTGAGAAATTCCTTTTCTTCTCCTCCACTTCATTAAGCAAGTCACAACCTGGCTTCTTTCTTAAAAGATTTAGAAATAGAAGTTACTAAGCTGATGACAACCAGAAGACAGTTCACAGACCACTCCATCAACTCTTTGTAACTCAAGCTTGCTTTGCATGAATTAACCCATCCTCTCCCCCCACAGGAAAATTAGAATGAATCCCAGGAGTTATACATCTGAAACTCTTCTTGTGTAAAAAAGAAAAAAAACAAAAAAGAGAGACACACAAGTTATTTTGCCATACAAACCATAAGCACAATATCCAGCTCTCAGTTTGGCTTTCCCTATCAACCAAAATTGACACAAAATTGAAGCTGTTTTCAGCCAGCACCAGACCACTTACCTGCACATATGTATCTGGTTCAGCAGGGCTGACAAGTTCTTCTCTGAAGATCTCAGGGCATCCTGTGTGTTGATCTCAATCCTTTTGTACCGGGACTAGCCACAGGATGCACAGTTAGGGATAGGCAATGGCCCGAGTCAAAACCTAGAAGTCTAGCTTGCAAAACCTTTCCCTGGAAAACATGTTCCTCTGCAGGAACTTGCCATTCATCTTTGCAAAACCCATCTTAAATCAAATTTAATCTGCAGTAAGATGACACACATCAGTGCTGCAGATATGCTCTGATTTAATTCAGTCACAGTAGTTACACCAACAAGCCTCAATGTAACCTATGTGGCTTCAGGACAGTGTTGTGCTAGGAAAAATCTAATTTAAATTTTCTTTATGTCTTCCCTGTAACATTACTCAGAATATACAAGTTCTGTAGAATACTTCTAAGAGCTCCAGACTAACAGACACTGCCACCAAAGCCCTACTCCCGACCACAAACTAAAAATGGGATATTTGCACCAACTCTCCCTGAAATAGAAAGGTAATTTCACATAATATGATCAATTGCCACACATGTTGAAAGAGCTCACATTACCCAGAACAATTTCTTCAGTTGGCCAATAAAGCTTTCAAAGGCAAAAATCACTCCTGAATCACTCAAGTCTTCGTGGAGCATCTTGGAAAAAACCACATCGTCTAGGCTATCATCCATTTTCTGACCTGGGAGGAAGCACATGCCCAGTTAGCATTATGCTGGAAGACTTGATGGAATATAAATCTTCCTGCTACTGAAGAGATTGTCATTTATGTGTGCAACATCTTCTGTTAGAGAGCTGGAATTTGGGGCTTGTTCTTCTAGAGCTCACAAACAGGAGGGAAAGTGGCTCAAAAATTCCCATGCAAATACTTGTTAGAGAGCAGCAGGGAAGGATAGGCACAATAGAGCAACACAAAGAGCTATCTACAGAGACTGAGGCAAATGAACAGAATAAAGGCAGAAAATAGTCAGGCTACCACTGCTTCTGTCTTCTACTTATCCATCGCAGGGAAAGCCTGATCCTCTTGTGCTCAGAGTTAGCAGTATTTTGCAGTTACTTCAAGCATTACCTGCATGCTTTTTTCCCAGCTCCTCTGTTTGATGGTTTTTTAATAATTCTGGAAAATCATACTCAGAGTAGCAAGTGTGGATGTCATGGAGCAGCTGACCAAGTGAAACCCAAATTTCCTTATTCAAACCTCTACATACACAGTGTCCACTGCCATTGGCAGTGTTGCAATATCTTCTGATAATTTTCACTTTTGGATTGTGGAGAAGGTGGCCTCTCAACAAATACATCCCTTCAAGCTTCCATGTGACTATGATTTCTACCACAAAAAAAAAAAAAAGAAAAAAAAAAGAAAAAAAAAAAAGAAAAGTTGAAAGCATTTCAGCACTTCACCTTAATTACAAATGGATTTTACCTTTCTGGATCTCCACTTCCTCTTTTACTGAATCAGAAATTTTCTTTGGTGTATGGTTAATCTCAGAGGGCAAGTGATTTTTCTCCAAACTAGAAAACTTAGGCTTTTTTATGATAGTGCCACTCAGTATATCTAGAAAAACAATAGAAGATGTTTCAGAAGAAATCTGTCCTTTTGCATGAGGTATATGACAGTGCCTGCTCAAGGAGAAACCACCACTGGAATTACCAATGCTTCAGAAAAGGAGGCAGCCTCATTTTATGGTCTGGCATCACATAGGACAGGATAAGACTTCACCTGCAAGCATCTTCCCTAGCAAAAGCAGGGAACTAGCCTGCCTGGTGTTACACAGGTATTTGGAAAGTTTCCATGTCTCCAACCTAAAGATTAAGAAATTTCCTTTCTTGGCCTAGTGCTATTCTCATCATCAAAAACCTCTGGTGTCCAGCTTCTTCCCAATGCCTTTTCCAACCCAAGTTCTCAAACTGCTTATGAAGGAAATTTTTGAAAATAAAATTGAATCAATCCAAACAATCCGAATCAAAGCTGCAGGGGATTTACAGCCTCTACTTTAGGGAAAATTTGCTAAAACCCAAAGAAACAGACTATACCCCCCATCCTTTTGTCTCACTGTGCACTTTTTCTGAACTCAGTAAATTGTCTGACAAATCATCTCCCTGGAGTCTCCATAGGGCAGAATGGAAGGTGGTGGGGCCCAGAGCAAGGGGGACAGTCAGACCAAGAGAAGCACCATGGAGTAGATTTAAAGTTCACAGAGAGAGTCCAAATGCAATCAGAAACCACACCTGAAATTTCTGAGCATAACCCTGTGTGTGCCTTTGCATGGAAACAACTCCTCTCCCACTGTAAGGCTGTACAACAAACAGTGATAAAACAAAGTCCTCAGCAACTATCTTTTCCCCCAAAATTAAACAGATGTGCTATTGCAGTGAGGGTATATTCAGAAAATGCTGGACAGGCAAAAGATACATTGGGAACACAAACAGAGCCAGCTCATGAGAAAAGGGATGCTTTTGTCCAAGACTGAAACTTCAGTGACTCACTTCATAGCCACATCAGTAACTCAGACTGCTAGAACTACATCAGCACTGAGAATTGTTAGGATGGAAACAACCCCATTGCTGCTTGACTTATTTGAAGTTCAGTTGTTTCCAACCACAAAGAGACTGTGCTGTACTTTTGGGTTCGTTTATGAAAGTTCAGTTTCATTTTTTAAAGAAGATCCTGATATGCCACTAACCTATTAAAAAACTACAGCAGTAATAAGCATTATCCAAGTCCCCATTTAACAATGCTTATAGCAATGGTTTACATCCATGTTCTTAGGTATAAAAAAACTCAGCAACTTGAAGGGACGCTTGTTTTGTTTAAACTGAAGTTGCAGTTCACTTCTGAAACATTACAAATTATCTTTTGTGTGTCTCTTGGGTCATTAGCTTGCAAATCTACACTACAAGTCCCCCTATAATCAAGGGGACAGGTTTTAAGAGTTCGCAATGAATTCAGGAATGTATGTAAAAGCATCTTACCACAGTCTGTCGTGACATTCAAAAAAGAGAAACAAAATTTAGCAAAAATAAAAGCAATCTCAAGAAAGTCAGAGTTATTTTGTCTTTGAAAGAAAATAACTTTGGCACCACCTCTTTCTGCTTTTATCCAACTCTTCCCCCCTTGTTATCAAGAGTAACAAACCTGAGTCCTTCCGCTTGCTACTTTCTTCCTCTCTTGATAATTTGCCAGGTGTACTATGAAACTTCTAAGGAGAGAAAGGTAACAAAATAAAAGGTGTCCACCCTGCAGACAAGCTGCCAGGGTCTAGTCTTGTTATGGGAAGCAAAGGGACACAATCGCTGGTTTCAGGCAGAGGCAGCCTGAGAGCAGGCTGGGAGGAAGCAGAGCACTGCAATCTGCACCTGTGTGGCTTTTTCCACATCGCTGGAAGGGCTCCTGGCAGACACACCAAGCAGCAGTGGACTCCCTCCAAGATCATCTGAGAGCACTTCATCTGTGTGAGACAGTAATAAATGACACAGGCAACAAAGTTTGAATCCTGTATTGGCTGGAAATCACAACTTAATGACAGAAAATAAAACCCAAGCCCTCCATCCTCTTGTTTATCTTGTCACACAGGGAAGAGGTGGTGGCTCAGACTCAGTCCAAACGCTGTTTTCTTAGTGGTTGCCAGTTCATGCCCTCATCTCTCAATAGCATCAGCTTATCTTCTCCTTGTGCAAGAGACTATCTATGCAGACAGTATTTACCCCTCATAGCCATCACAAAGAAATATCACAAGGCAAATATTTATGGGAAAAATGTGAAGGAAGAGTGGCAAAATCAAAAAGAAAAACCAAAAAAGTACAGACCCACACATATCAAAACCCTTCTAATGCACTGAAGAATATTAAAATAAAAATACCAGCAAGATTCACTGTGGGTAAATCATCTTCCTTGGAGCTCAATGAGTTTTTCCTTAGCATCTCCTTTTGAGCTCTTTGCCTTGATTCTCCCTCCTAAAACAAAACAAAGTCTAAGCCTTATTTAAACATTACTACAGAAGTAGAGGTTGGGGTGCTGTTTTGGAGGGAGAGTTTTGGATGAATGATTTGTTTTTTAAATACACTAAGAGTGGATACATACATTAAATATGCCTAACATACTGATGGCTCTATCCAGCATCAAAGGAGACCTGTGCCCTGAAGTTCAATGCATGCAAGAATTCTCCCTTTAGGCATTGGAGATGTACATTTGATGATGTTTTTCATAAGCAGAAAAGAAGCATTGTAGTCAAGAAAGAAAATTTTCCAGGGGAAAATAAAAGATTTTAGTGTGACTACTAGTTCTGGCGATTTTTTCCCAGACTGCCTGTATTTCAAATATGTATATACAAATATACATACATACACATGTATATATATTTGATATGCAGCATTCAACAGTTGTTTCTGTGAGGTTTACCATGTTTTCCTAAGACCTCCTCCATTAGACCAGTATAGTCTCAACAGCACTTAACAGACAAATCTCTCCATCAGAACATTTGAAAATTAAAATCGCACCAGTTTATTTAATTCTCACTCACTGGTACACATTTTACATCCTTAATGTTTTTAAATCTGAGGCACTAAAGCATGACACCTTCTTACCTTCTTTGACTCATAGTCACTGCCACTACTTGCAGAAGACACTGGAAGCACTGCAAGAAGAAAAGCTTCCCTGGTTACTGGCAATGTAAAGGGTGTACTTTGTGCAGTTAACTGAGTTAGCCACAATGCAAACCATTTCAGTTTTGGTTTTCTATCCATTTACAAGATAAAACTTCCCAACACTTCCATTAAATTTCAATAAAACACCTTTCTCTAACAAAGACAGATGCAATGATGCAAACATACACAACTCACTGCATCCAGAGCAGCCAAAAAAGTTAAAAAAAAAAAAAAAAAGAAATGAAAGGCAGGCTCAGCATCTTGTCTGACAGTCCCCAAGTCCCAGGCAAGACATGTGGGCTGACACTGCAGTGACAACAACTGCCCTGGAAACCCAGTATAAAGAATGATTTGAAGCTCAACTTTCTTTTGCTTTTTAATCTGTGCAGAATCCAACCGCTACCTGAGCAAGCATCATTTCTCCAGGAGGGGGAGAGAAACATTCCACCTCATTCAGGACAATTTGGTTTCCATTTGGTGGTCACAGCAGCACACAGCCCTGGAGCATGGCTGCAGGGGAGGTCTGCTGCTGGTCAGGCCCAAGCAGAGAATACTATCAGAGAGAATCACATCTGACACTCAGAGGATGATTGGCTTATTACTGCATAAACAGGGGAGCAGAAGGCCCTGGTCTGCAAATTGTGAGGATTTTCATGGTTTACTCGGTGATGTTTCTGGGGAGGTGAGGAAGGGAAACTGCAGGGAGGAGGTGTGATAACTTCAGAGAGATCTTCCTCCTAGTGCAGTCAAGAGCACCAACACGGCCACCAGCTGAGGGCCCATGGGCTCTTCAGCACCATCACAGAGAGTGCTGAACCCACACAGTTTGTTTAGGTGCCAAATGGCCACCTGGGCATTTGAGCCCCAATTTGGGAAGGCGACAGGAGCCCAGTTCAAGCACAGAAGTTTACAAGGCCTCTCCTCCATAGGGTACCCCATGCTGCTGGCCTCAAGGCTGCTCTCTCCCACTCAGGAAAGCCAGGATTTGGCCAAACTCTCCTTTTTCAAACCATCACCAGCATTTACTTTTCTGCAGCACAGTACATCATGCATAGCTAAGTGTCAGAAGGGCACTAAGCTTACCTTTTAATTTACTTCTCACCCTGGGTCTTTTTCGGGTATAGTCAGCAGATTTTGGCACTGGCTGTATCTGAGAGTCAAGGATCCAGCTTTTCTCACTCTTATCAGGGCTTGTATTTTCATTGTTACTTTCAGAGAAAAGGTGTTTCCTGTAGCTGGACTAAAGACACAATTCAGTCCTTCTCACTCAGAAGCCCCTCAGCCGTTCTATTTCAGCTGCTACTAAGTTATCCCATTTCTTCCTCCCCATAGTACAACGTGAAAAGCTGTGAAATCTGACAAAACGGCCACAGCCAGCTGTTGAAACAGCTGCATGAAAACACCAAGAGGCAGATGCTTGACTTTTGCCAATACGGGGTTTTTACAGTACCCTCCTTCCTTGTCTCTCCCTCTCTCCTGTGCCTAAAAGAAGAGCACTCTTGCAAGGAGAAAAGGCTCACTGTATCTGAGCTGCATCCAGTGGCACATTGGGAGGAACAGGTAACACAGACAATTCACTAGCTGGTCTGGCAGTGATGGTGCATCCTGATCGCTGCTTTCAAAATGACAGACAGTATTTAGAGGCTGTCAGAATCACATTTCTCCAACTATGCACTGGGTAGGCCTTAAACTTCAGCTTCTTTGTGGGTGGAACAGATCCATACAGGTAGAAATACACAGCATTCAAATAGGCAACAATCAAAGGCTCTGGGGATGCAAAAGCATAGACAACCTACCCGCCTTCTCTCAAGAGTGCTTGATTCCTTGCTCTTGCTTCTGGTTTCATAAGTCCTGCCAAGTAACAAAGACCCAGATTAGAGTAGCAAGCACAGCAATAACACACCACAGCACTGTGGGATGGGCACAGGCAAACAGAGGGGGCAGGAGGCCCCTCAAGAGCTCAGCAGAAGAACCAAACTGTTAAAGAGCATACAGTAGCCAAATTTTTCTTTGCCTGGATTTTGAAAGCAGCAATTCAGGAATATCTAGAAATCAGCATATTTTAAAATAAATGTTAATCTGCATACATAGAGGTGGCGAGTTCCTGGAAGCTTGCTATGACTGGAAGGCAGCCGAAGCAAGGCAGGGAGTGTAAGCATTTTTCAAAAATTAAATCAGTCATTTTTGCACATGGTCAGAAAAGGATGATGTTTAAGAGTTAAAATCATATTATTGTCAAAGTTGACAGTAGTCATTAGTCTCTCCAGTAACCTTTATATTCTCAGGTACTAATTAAAATATTGGTATCAATTACATCCACAGATAGTGTGGTACCTAAGGAAGGAACTACTGTATTAGAAAAAAAATCACATAGCCTTTTGGATGCTAACTTAAAAGATCTTAACCAAAGCTATGAACCCTTATTCACATAGCAAAAGGTTCGTAAACACTGAATGTATAATACTGTACCTCTGACTTTGTGAAGAAGTTTTCTGGGCAAGAATCTTTCCTTTGGCTTCAGCAACCTGAAAGCAGAGAGTTGTCTTAGAGCCCAGTTACCGCATAAAGTACTCTATATATTGAAAATAGATCAGAATTCAGAAACGAAATGGATTACCACTCCTGCTCAGAAATGTCACTTTTTAATGGAATTTGCATTTGTTGAATGAAACAGCGTCATAAATTATAATAGACAAACAGCTGAGCCTTTAACAGAGTTCGTTTCTCTTTTCTTTGGTTTATGAATCATGCTCATTTGAAGAACCAACATCACGAGACATGCCATTTAAATCAATAGCAGTGCTGGCAGCAGCACTGTAAGCACGGTGCAGGGTCCCTGGACAGCCCGGGGACCGGGGCTGGGTGCCATGGAGCAGGGATTTATGCTGACACCCAGTGGCAGTAGCTAGGATCGGGCCATGTCCAGTTTATAATAGAGAAATTTGGGGGACTCCATTCAGTACCCATTGCCTCACAGTTAGCAGCATCAGTGACAGCTCCCACATCAGGGAAGAGGCTGAAAGCCAAAAGGTTTGTCCAGCACAGCCACCTTAGTGGAAGCTGTCAAGAGCCAGTTCACAGCTTCCTGGGAAAGCCCACACTGGGCAAAGTTTCAAAGCAGCCAAAGTGATTCATTTTTATCCCCCCTCTTTTTTTTTTTTTTTTTTTTTTTTTTTTTGAGAGTCTGCAAGTGTAAGTCAAGCAGAATTCTCAACAAAATTTATGCGAGGACTGAGTTTTAACCAGGGATTCCCAGCTTGCAAAGCACAGCTTGAAGGGTATTTCAGTCTCTTCTATTTAGCCTAGGAGGACAAAGTGAATGCTCAGCAATCTGCTTTTGGTATTCAGTAAAGCACAGAGGTTGGCCTTCAATCACAGAGACATCCCACGGCCTCCATGAAGCAGCAGCTCAAATGCCTGTTGGTGTTATCTTGCATTATCCACCACAAACCTCACATAGCGATGAGCATTCTTGCCACTCAAAAAAACCCTATTTCCATCACACAAAGAAAACAAAAATCCCAGATTCCCAGTTGTCTGTCTTGCTATAACAGCGTGTTCATCCTCACAGCATTTCTGCAGTAAAGGATGTCCCCTGCTTCAAGTTACTAAACCATTAGGTGCTGAGTTTCTGTCTCAAGTTTACCTTTTCACGACTTGAGGAGTCTGAGTTTTCAAAGTCATAGACTTCCTTCCTGCAAGGCAACATAAATATGGCAGTGATGTATAATAGTGAAGAATCACCCCATAGAATTCCATTAAAAGCAGGGAGGTGATAATGTGGTTTCTTTCTGAGCCCCTCTCCTCAGACACCTTCTATGCCTAAAAATACTGTTTTCTAAGCTTCTAAAAAATACTTGCTCCTTTTCTTAGTCTTTTTGCTGTCTGTCTTGATACTTGCTTTTTAAAATAGTAACTGTTTTAAGAAATATTCAAAACTTAGAAATTAACCTATCCCTGTTTATGTGGAGGATATTTTGTTCTCACATCACCCATAGTAGTACATGGTAGGAAGAAGTAATGAGTGGAAATATAACATCAGAAGCATTTTAAAAATTCCTTTTAGTTATCTTTCGAAAATTCTAGTATTTAATATTTGTTCTCTAATCTCTTGTTTTCACACGCTCCAACATTTAAACTTTACTGTAGTTTTATAGCTCTCTCCAAATCGTAACTATTTCAAAAAAATACTACGACAAAATTGCTAAATATACAGTACATCATCTTTTTACTAGTAAAAGAAGGGGAGAACTAAAGAGCTGAGATCCTCGCCAAAGCCTCCCAAAGGAAGGAAGCACTCATTTCAAGATGAAACACTAGAGGGAGCAGAATGACCGAGCTAAAGTTCCTCACCCCTAACTTCTACACTGCTGCTCCTGTTTTAAAACCGGTATTTGCTGCATCAGATTGTCTTAAAATACACAAAACAAATAAACTTATGAAGTCCTGCATCAAGTTTTCCTATTCTGACCTACAGTCAGTCAAAAATCATCTAAGCACTTGGGGTTTTGGGAGGTTTTTTGAGCTGAGAGACTGCGGGCTGAAGGAGGACTCCCATGGAAGCCCCAGAACAGGAGCAGAGATGCTCACACACAGCTCATTTGCCCCCCAGCTCAGCAGCAGGCATTAACTTGAACACAACACTTGGCAGAGTGTAGGAGGAGGGCTCAACAAGGCAGACTTCTAGTGCTACAGGTTGCATAGAGCCCCCAAAACCTCAAGTGCTTCTTCCTGCAGTGCCCCCAGCCTCAAATGCAAACAGACAGATGTGAGGGGGCAAGGGAAAGGGACAACTTGAAAGAGGAGCCATCCTGAAACCCTAGGAAACATGATTTCAAGGAACTGGCACAATATGACTTAAATATTTGTGAAAGAAGGTGGTGTTCAGAACTCAGCTCACTGGAGGATTATGGTTGGGCAAGGAAAAAGCCAACAGGCCATGACATAGTATCACAGGAGTAGAGGGCATTTTTGGCAGGCTAGGGTTAGCTTCTGAGATCTTTATCACTTTGGGCACCCAAAGGGTCCTACAGAGACAAGTTTTGACCCTTCATAGCCTCATTTTGTTTTTCTGCCTGCACTAGGTACAGTCAGGCCACCCCCCATGGGGACACTCTTCCTCCCTGAGTGCTAGAAAAAGTCTAAAATGATTTGGTACACCAGTCCCTGCATGGGCACAGGGCTTGGGTGTCATACCTGCCTTCAGCCCTCTTCTTGGCCAAACTTGATCTCCTGTTTCTCTTTTTGCTGGTAACATCCCTTGGAAAAGGAGAGAGTTGCAGGATCTGAAACAACAGTACCCAAAGTCATGTTCTGGTTCTAGAGCCTGCCAAAGGCAGAGAAAAGGCGTGCTAGGAAACTTCCCTCCTCCCTCTACAGCAATTTTCCAGGTGCAACTGTTGCCTGTGGTACTTTCCTACCACAAAGGATGAGATTCACAGAGCTGAAACTGGGGGCTCAGGAGGGTGGGGGGGAGAGAAAGTAGCTCAGAATCTTTGGATTCACTGTAGAGTGCTGCAAAACTAAACCGCCAGTAAAAAATATTCTTTTTAAAAAAATTTGAAACTAGCACCTGGAAATGTAAACCCAAGAACAAGTCTAAAATGTGATTTCTTATATAAGTACCCAAACTCAAAAATATTGCTTTGGGAATTTAATTTTTCTCACATAGTGCATTTACTTATTTAATACATGAACACACCGATAGAACTTTCCAAGTGCAACTACAAATGACTCTCAGTTACTTGGTAATTTACCCAAGTTGTAAGCTCCTGCATGGGAGAGTCATTAGAGCCCAGATAGAAAACTGAATAAACACATCTGTAGACTTGTCTCCATTCAGGAAGCAAAAGTTCCCTCTTGAGGCGGGTGTGCAAGACTTGTGACATGCAAGAATGTCCCACACACCCCTGCACTCCTGGACACAGGCACTGCACATCGCTTTGGGGCTGTGGATGTGTTGAATAAACTCCAGTGAGCTTGAATCACTTGGCTGGGCCCCTCTAGGATGAGATTGGCAGCTGTGCCTCTGCAGCTCACTCCTGGTGCCAAATGGCACAGCACATCAGGTGTGACACTGGGGGCTCAGGACACTGCTCAAAGCCATGGGTGGGTCAACCCATACCAGCTTTCTTCTGCAGCTCCACCAGAAAATCTCTTTCCTATCTCTTCTCTCAGGGGGACCCCCAAGGCACACATACCTTTGGTATCTGCTCATCCATGGGTTCTTCTTCTAGGGGCTTCTCACTGGGGACAAGAGGACATGTAAAGGAGCTGCTCATCTAAAGATCAAAATGTTTGTGAAGTACTAAGTGGGGGGGGGGGGGGGGGGGGAACCCCAAACTTGGACCAATTAGCACCAAAGCAACAGTTTAATGTCTAGGGAAGAAAGGTAATCAAGAGCTCTACAGAAGTCCAGCTCCTTAACTACAAGGAATTCTGTCCTGCAAAGGTCTGGGATAAAAAGGTGAATTCAAGCCAAGGTGAAATCAAATTCACATCACTTTTCCACTAAGTCATGGTGCCCATAAGGAACAATCCCACACTGGGCAAGCTCAGGTTTCACAGCTGAGGTTTAACTGTCTGTAAATCAGCTGTGGGCTCACCTTGCATTTGGACTAAATCCATGATGAAAAAAAAGTCACACCAAAGCAGCTGCCAATCTAGTAACCAAACTGTTCAGCAACTCCAAAGCATTGCAACTCCAGGCAAACAGCCTTGATGTCCAGGTGGCAAAACAGAATCTTCAATGTAATAATTGATGGAATAACCTCAAAGTTGCATGCATTAAAACCTCAGGGGGGGGAAAAAACCAAACACACACAACACAAAAGAGCCACAAAAAACTCACTTTGGAACTTTCTGTCAGCAAAACACTCACCTAGGCTTAGCTTTCATCCCTGAAGATGGAGTTTTGGAGGTTTTTTCTGAAGAAAGCAAGGAAACTATAGTTTTACCCTCTGAAACTACTATGAAACTTGATCTATTTTTTGCAGTAAGACCCACAAAATCATAGCCTTCAGCATGTCACCTGGGTGACATTTAATTGGGTCAGACCTAAGGTACTGAAGGGAGCCATGCCTGACCTTGGTTAGCATCTTCCAGGTCAGTCTGCTGGCTCACTGTAACCATGGCAACACCAGAGTTGACCATTTTCTGCTTGGAGACATGAAACCATGAACAAAACATGCATATGATCAATAAAGAAGTGGGGGTTTCTACAAATAGACTTTTTTTAGCGGTAGCCTGTGGCAAGAGCTGCATCGCAAGACTGCCATTGCCCACACATAAAAACCTTTTAAGCTGCATATAGGTGATATTATGGGTTTCTCACTAAAAGCATCCTCTGTCCTCTTACAAGAGGAAGCAATTATTTTTCTTTAAAAAAAAAAAATTTGCCAAAATTGCAGCTCTGGAGATAAGTATTTGAGTTGAATAGACACAAACCAGTTTTCTTTAAAAGAAGGTTTTGGTCACACCTGTAAAAAAAGCAGACTGGAAGAAGGGAAAAGGGGAACAATGACCGTTCCATTATACACCACACACTTACTGCTACAGTCCCTGTTAGCTGCTGTCTGTGCTGAGAGGCTGAGTTGTCTTTCTGAGTCTCCACATTTTCAGAGTTTGAAGGATCTTTCCTCGTCTGTGCGTTAGAGGGCGCGGGTGTTTCTGCAAAACAGCAACCAGGGGGAGAATTCCATTGCAGCAATTGAACACACTCACTGCCCCTTCTTTCCATTCCCACACAGGCATGCATAAATTGCAGCAGTATAACCTTTAGGCACGTCTTAAACTCACATTTAACACAACAAACCCAAGTGTCTTCAAAGTACCCAGTGAAGAATTGCAATGCTAAATAAAAAACAGGCTCATTAATACTGGACGAATGTATGCAAGTCTATCATCTTGCTCCTTATATTGCTACATTGACTCCTGAGCTCTGGAAGACATGGAACAAGCCTGTGTGGCTGACTAAAGTAGAGGGATCTTCCACCATCTATGCTTTCCTCCACTGAATCTCTATCAGGTACTGCAAAATTTGTTTCACTGCAGACTAACTACCTTCTGCCCTTTATCCTCCTTGACTGCTTCAAGTACTCATCTGCATCTCCACAAGCTGGAGGACTTCCATTGTAGCTCTTTATAGGCTGTAAGTGGAGTAAAACGGGAAGGACTACTGAAGAAGTTACTGCCCCAGACATTTAGAGGTGGAAATGGCTCTTTCAAGTATGGAGGAATCTGAAATGCACAGGAACTTAGAAGAAATTAAAAAATAAAAATTTCTTTTTAATATTCTAACAGAAAGAATGTGACAGCTATCCAAAGAACTCTTCAAACTTCACTTGTTTTCAAGACAGTGGGTGATAGCAGTAGGAAGACCTGTGATTTCACACCCTTAGAAGACGTGGAAATATCTGCCAGGTTACACCAAGAAAGGATCCACACTAAATGTAATCACTCTCAAACCTGAAATACAGCCAGTTTTGGAGCAAGAGCAAATCCCACCCTTCAAAGTTAAAAGACCACCATACAGAAAAAAAAAACCACACCTTCCAAAAAATTTGATACCAAAGTTGAGCTGAGGAAGCTTTTCCTGTTTAACACCAATTTTGATCACATACACCTCCTGCTTTTTTGCTATAAGCAGCTTTTCCTTAAGGCTGTGACCTATAGTTTGTGGGGGTTTACAGAAGAATTTAATGAGAATGAAAGAAAGGAGTTACTCTCTCTTTTTCTTGGGAAGTGCTGGGCTTAGACCTCCCTTTGGGTCAGACACAGAAATCTGCACTTCAGGCTCCAAGTTACCTCAAGAACTCCTGAATTTAGAACGTAATAAAACTCTGTCAAATGATCCTGGAAGAAGATGCCTTGCAGAAGATGTTCACTGGCAGCAGCCCAGGAACACCACCATTTGATGATGGAAAACTTCATGTGCCCAGTTCAAGGAAACACAAAGCATTGGCTGTAGGGTGGTGAGAATATAGAAATAAATGCTATTCCAGGTGCAGCTAAGGGTCTGCTCTGCCTTAAGGCAGCTGCTTTTGTAGCTGGGGCACAGACAGATACAGCCCTGCAGCACAAGGTATTTACAGCAGCAGGTCACCTCCTGCAGAGGAGCTGGGCTGCTGCTCACCTCTACCCACAAATAGGGATTGCAGCACTTCTGCTCCCCCAGCTGTTCTTCCATGACAGCTCCAGGCACCTCCAAGGCATCATCCACTGCACTTGGGGACAGGGAACTGGAGCACATCATTCACTGAACGTCACCTTGTTCAGAAAAACCAGAAGTTGCCTCCCTGCAGGAAGTTTTAGTGGAGGCTGCCCCACCATGTGCACTGTGCAGAGGAGAGCTTGTTATGTGCCAAGGTGCAAGCACTGGCCCATCAGAGAACCTGTGCTTTCAGGAGGCCAGAGGCCACCCCATGGCATGGCCAAACCAGAAACCAGGCATCAGGCAAGCCAGAGGGGAGGACAGGAGGGTGCATCCCACCACACCTGCAGATGGAGAAACATTCTGCACACCCTGCACATCAGAGGCCAGCCAGCAGCTGAAATGTGCCTTGGCAGGCCACCTGCCAGCACACAGATCCTGCCTCCATGAGCATTCCCTGCTCGTGCAACCCCAGCAGCACATGGCCAGGGTGCCCAGTCCTCACTCCCTGGGCTAGAGGGACTCAGCAGCTGACACAAGCAGAGCTACCAAGCTAACAAGGCAGGAACAGAACAAGACTGAGCTTGGGCATGGCCTGGTTTTTGTTGTGGAGTTGTTTTTTTTTTTTCTTTTTCCTTATTTTAAGTGAAGTTAACTGTAAGCTGTGGACTACAAGTGAAAATGATAATATGGAAACAGATATTTAAAGAAAAAACATCCCAGAAAAAAAAAAAAAAAATAAATTCACCTGCTTCATTCTGCATAGCTTCCTTCCCAGAATGGACAATCTCATCTTCAGACTCAAATATCTGTTGGTATGAATTAATCTCATGTGAAAAGTGGTCTTACAAAAAGTAGTCTTTATCTAGTAAAGTCAGTTACTTAACACAAAACTAACAGTTGCTAATTGCCTGCAACAAATCAGTGGATACTAATTGAATTGATAATTTAGAACGATCTTAGCTCCTTTAAGGGCAAATGGCAGCCACTATATTAATGCTTATTTATTGTCATGTAAGCTTTTCAGCAAACACTACAGACTGTGAATGAATTACAAAACAAAAATTAACTATATTAACACTTGGGGGAAAAAAGAAAAAAAAAATCTCACACAATTTATGTTTTGACATTAGCTAATAAAAAACCTTGAGGTTTAAAAGTACTTTACTCTTTGTCTTGAACTCCTGTCTACGATTTGTATTTTTCAGCACACCTCCAGGTTTTTATGTAACAATTTGCTCATCCTGTGCAATGTAACAGTTGGAGCCATATATGTCCATACTGAAAGTTATGTAATTAAATCCCATAGGCTTAATTTTCTACTTCAGAAATTCAGGAAAATTATAACACAAGGAATTAATTTAAAAAATAACTTTAATTAAAATTAATTAAAATTAACTTTAATTAAAATTTATTTTAAAAATAACTTTAACCTGCCAGCTTTTAAACCGTAAGTTCAAGTATCTCAAAACTTCTTTCCTAAAACACCTAATTTCTCTATGTAGAGTATCATAAATCCACAGTGGGAAGGCAAATATATAGTAAAGAGACACAGAGCAAATAAAGAAAGCACAAAACACAAATCCCACAAACCTGAATGGTTTTGTCCAGTGTACAATATAGTTAAGAAAAAAACCCCATATTAGAACTTACCATCAGTCTTTCATCTCCCAGGACTTTTCTAAGTACAGCTAATATTTCAAGCTCATCACTGAAAACCAGTTTAAATTTTATTGCTTCTGTTTTGTTAATAACAGTGGGTATCTTCATAAAAATTTTAACAATCTTTTTTCTATCCTTCTCTGCGTAAAAAAAAAAAAAAATCAATTACATTTATTTTATATCAAGACATTTTTCTGTTAATCCCAAGATGTCTGAGTAATTGTTTGGGATTTTAAAAACAGCCTTTTACATGTTGTGTGTGTATTTCCAGTTAGTCTGTTTGCTCATTTCTTTCCCTTTGAGTCTTGGTTATGCTGTTCCCCAGGACACCAACAAATTGACACCTCAAGGTGTCCTGTTTGGGTAGGGAAGGGGGGTTATTGTGCAGAATGGGCCCACACTCTGTCCAACAATCAGAGCTAGTGCAGGATGACCAAAGGACAAGGCAGAGAGGGAAGAGAATAGGCAGGAACACCTTCGGGATGGTGGGATTTCAGGTGTCCTCCATGTGTCTCATGGACCCCCAGTCAAACAGGATAATGTTAGGAAAAATCTTACCCTTCACACTGTAAGTGTTGACATTTTCTTTTGACAGCCTCACAGAGTCCCAAAGAGCTCCCTTTGAAAACCAAAGGCATCGTGTCAGAAGGGCTGAGGGAGTGCCCACTGGCTTAGGCTAACCCAGGGCCACCTGGGCTTTGCTGTTACCTCATCACAATCCACATAGAAAGTCACACTCTGGCTGCCAGCATTGAAGTCAATCCAAAACTCCTCCAGTTTCTCATCCGATGGCTTCTTTGCCTGGGGAGGAAGAGCAGCACTGCTGTTGCCCTAAAAGCCCCATGGCTGCTGTATCAGTCACAGCTTTCTTTAGTGAGAGAAAACTGGAAGGCATTACCCTACATAAACATCCATACACCTTGCAGAAACAAGAGTTCAGATCATGCTGTGGGGTAAGCCAGCCCACTGCTCACCCAACCACACCCGTGTCAGATGTGCCTCTGCTTCAGCCATGGGAGCAGAAATGCACAAATGCTCCCATGATTGTGCCAGGAAAGAAGCTGTGGAAGCTCTGTTTCTGAGCACTTGAAATAAGCACAAACTGTGGAATCAGCTTCCATCTACATGGGTTTGATTCAATATGACTGTCAGGAATGGTGCCACAGTTTATTCAACAGAAAACCAGTGAAGAAAAGTGCAGGTTCTGCAACTCTTCTCCAGAGGCATCAGGCTAATCTTGTTTTCTGGCAGTCTGGAAACAGCTCTGCCAGAGGACTCAGTGTTGTCCTGTCCATCTGTTTCTTTTTAGAACTCTCTTCTGTCATCACCATGAAGAGAAGCATTGCCTCTATCACTTGGCTGATACAACAGCAAAGTCAGCAGCATTAAGTTGGGAGCTAAGTGACAAACAAGCAAAATTTCCAGCTAGAACAGCAGGTTACACCCTACACTCCAAGAATTGAGCTCTTCAATGAAAAAGAGGCGGGGAAAAAAAGGCTCAAAAATTTACCACAGAAAGCAACATTTCAGCAGCCATAAAACACTGTAAGGAAGGTGCCAGAGCTTTAAGAGCTATTACCTCATTCATGTCAGCAAAAGCAGATATGCAAGGAAATGAGTAGACCCTGGAAGAGAAGCAGACTTCACATGATACATTCAACATTGAGTCTGACTTCAATTATTTTATTTTTAATAAGATCAGTAACCAATCTCATTGTTCAAAGAATCATTTCAAATTTTCTAGAGGTAAATTAAGCTTGGATAAGCTGAAGAATATAGTATTTTAGTAGTGGTGTGTTACCTTAATTGATTTTGCTTTCAAAAGAATCACCATAAAAATCCATAAAATTTCCTTCTTAAAAAAAGGCTTAATTTTACATGTGATGTAAAATAATTTTTTATGTTTAAGCCAACCCTTTTCACAATTCCATTTATTCCCTCTGCAGTGATGATGGCACCAATTTATTCTGTTGGTTGCCAGCTTACCTTCTTTTATCTCCAAGCCTTTCATTTAGGAGATTAAGAAATTTTCTGCAGTCCTTCAAGACAAATGACACATTATGTTTTTTAAAATCAGGCTATTTCTCCTTTGCAAAGTTATTCTATTGTGTAGAATAATATTTGCTGTGTAACCCCTACTGCCCAGTTAAAAGCTTTAAGCTGTGAAACACCAAAGACCACTGGGAAAAAACTGTCAATTTACTACAAAATGTTAGATTCAACTTAAGACCAGTAAGAACTCAAATATAAACCCTGTAAATTAACTTATTGATGCATTACTTATATTTTTATTTTACTTTTTATAGGTAAAATAACTTAAAAGTAGGAGCTATTTTAACAATGCCTCATTTAATATTTATCACATTAATAAGAAAAAATAAAGGTAAAACATGCCATCCACAAATAACTTTGTGCATTTATAAAATCAGTTTTGTAGGAACTTCATGCAAGGACACACTGGCTTAACTCAACCAAAACTAGCCCCTATACACACTTGTCAAGTATGTTGTTTTCAAAATAAGGACCCTCACCGTCTCAAATTCTCGATCCTTGATCTCTTTGAAAGCTTCAGCAAGATACTTATCTTCAAACCATTGGTGAACAAGGTCATCCCTCCATTTTTTTATTATTAGCCTACAAAGTGCTTCTGAAAGGGCAACCTGAAGGTCATAATCTGCCAGGTAATCATAAGCACAGGATAAATATCATCCCTCTGGCACATCAGAGAGTTATAGCATTGCTACTCCTGCCATTTTATACTGCACAGTCACACCCATCCTGCAGCCTCGGTTCCCCCTAGGAGAACAGGGGAGGCTAACAGCCAAGTGTTGGCTCAGGCAGCCTCAGCTCCCCCAGCTCAGTGAGACTGAGATATGGAGCACTGCAAACCACAACACATGAGTGGGAGATGTGCTTGGGAAGGGGATGAGAGCAGAGACTCATCACTAACCCACCAGAATTAGGCTACATTCCATATACCATGGTAATACTCTAGGAAGTGTTATTATTAGGAGAAAACAAAAAAGATTTCACTCAGAGGCCATTAACCATGTTAGCTAAATTTTGTCCGTATCATGACAAAGCAATTCAAATTTAATCTTTTTAAGACTAACAGCCAGCATATTCTGTAAACACATACATAAAGCTGACTTAATTACTTTTCTACATAAATCAGTTTAGCCTGCCTGATTAGTCAATATGCATTATTAATATCAACCAGAAAGAGCTAATGCATTGCTGTATTTAACTTTTTTTTTTTAATTTATGTTTTGTTAAAGCACATTTTACTTGCTTCCCTAAAAATCAACTCTTGACAAAAACCTAAATTATAATTCATCTATAATAAGCATGTAGATGAGGTAAAGCTAGAGAACTTACCACCAACCTCCAGTATAGTTTTTGCAAGGTCTTTCCTGAAACAGCATAATGCCACAAGTTAAAATAGAAATAACTAACTCCTAATGCAGAGAAGAGGGTATTGAGAAACAGGAGGGGAAAATCACTTACGTGAGAGAGCACATCTCCTCAGAGAGAGGGAACTTCTTTCTCTCCTCCCGTGGGAGACTGTCAAGTATAGAGTTGAGGGTCCTCAAGGCCTTTCACCCCCACAAGAGAAGGGGTAGAAAATGAAGGGAAATAAATCAATAATATAATTTCACATATTTTTATATAATTACACAAACTTTTGCACAAATATATCCAATTTTCTCCTCCTAGTAAGAATCTTACCTCCAGGTGCAGAGAGCAGCAAAGATTTGCTTCTGTCACTAGGCGCCCTAGTTCAGGCAAAAATAAATTCACTAGCTCTTTCATCCCTAGAAAAATAATTTGAAAGGTATAGCTAGAAATGGGTGGTGTCCATACAAAAATAGTTGAAGCAACAACAGTTTGTTTTGTTGAAGGAATAAAAACATCCCAGCTATAAATTCATTTTAAGACAAAGTTTCCAACCATCTAATCCTAGATAGAAAGGGGTAGTGGTAACTTCTATCTAAAAAAAAATTGCTCCAGATACACTAACTTCTGACCTGAGTAACTATTTAAAGAGGCAGAGAAAGGGGAAGCTAATTACTAACCACTAGAGTATTACACTGTCTTGATAAGGTTTTTAGGGTGAGAGAAGTGGATGAGAATTTTGGTTGATGATCAGAAGTCTGGATTTATTGATATATGATATATAATGCATTATAACTATACTAAAAGGAATAAGGAGAGAAGTTGCAGAGGCTGCTAAGCTAAGAATAGAATAGAAAAGAATGAATAACAAAGTTCTGTGTCTAGCAGAAAGCAAGGACAAACTCTCCTGTGAGTGGTTAGCAAATCTAAACACACAGAAGACTAATCACTGCTGCACTTGTTGCATTCTACACTAGCTGATAACAATTGTTTACATTCTTCTTCTGGGGCCTCTGCTTCCCAGAAGATGAATAAATCTCAGAAAAAAAGATTTCTATGAAAAAACGTCTGCGACACTAGAGAAAACCTGAATATACAGGTTTTGTCAAAGTCAACAGAGTAAACCAATAAAGTATTAACCAGAAGATGCTTGTGCCACTCTACTCCTGCTAGAATAGGGTACAAGGACAAATAAGCACACATTACCTGACCTACAGTGCAGTGCTTAATTTTTACATGGATTGTGAGGCTGGATGTCTGGTCACAGATATTTTCTGAAAGCACCTGCTCCCCCCACCCCTCATAAAACCAGCCACAGCAGAAAATTTTGCTGCTGAAATTAATGAGATAGGCAGACATCCCTCTATTGAATTCAGAAGGCTGAAGGAGTTACCACATTATTCTGTGGAGATGGTTGCCTTCAGCAAGGGAATGATATCTGAAGCCAGAACAAAGATATGTGCAAGAACAGACTGTCTAGACTGAACCCCTTTCAGAAGCCACTTACTCTGATCAGGTGAAATGCTTGGTGCTGACCATTTAAACAAGATAACAGAAACAGATTTTTTTCAGCATGTACATAGCAAGAAAAGAAAGAGAAACAGACAAACGTTTTGGGCTCCAATATAAATGTTAACGAAAATAAACTGAAGAGAAATCGGCTACAGAATTTTTAAAAAATATATTGCAGAGAGGAAGAAGTAGGAAGCTGAAGAGAAAAGAGAAAGGGGATAGAGTTCAAGCAGAATTAAGAAATACGCTCCCAAGATTAAGATTCACAATATTGAGGAACGGAAGGAATAAAAATACTGACCTTCATTACTGCATTTGCAAATCACCTGATGGAAAGAGTAAAAGAAGCCTTCATTGGCACAGCACCACCCAAGAACAGCCGTACATGAAGTGTCAAACTGTTAATGCATGCCTTCCTTACCCCCCAACTTTCAGATGCTAAATGACATAAACCAGTACATACCCACATCAGAATAACCTAAAACACCAGTGCACCCACATCAGAAAAAGCCACCTGATCCAGGTATGTCACATATGGTCACCCTGATTATACAATATGCAGGGAGGGTAAAGGTAGCCAAGCACCCAATTCCCCCAGGGATTTCAGCAGCACTTGAGAGTGCAGTGCCTACAGGTTCCCTGGAAAACCCACATCACTGTGACATCCTTCTCTTATTTTCATGTGGGCCAATGTGAAAGCATATTTTATTATTATACACTACAGTACTAGATACCACAATGTGTATCTGAAGGATGTTAAAGTCCCTTGAGGAAAATTAAAAATAATGCCATAACACAAAACACTTCATCCTCCACAGTGAAAGCATGCAGAAGAAATGTAGCAGGAAGACATAAATCAAAATAAATTCCATTTTTGGGAAAATAAATGGGTATTTTATAATTTCAAAGTGGTTAGTACAGAAAGAAGGAAGCTTGATTTTGCACAAATATCTTTTAGCAGAGCTCCTGAACAGAGCCATAGGTATTGATATGAATTCCGATACATAAAGTGACACAGTTCCAGTAAGCTACAAGACAACAAGACTGAGAGAAAACAGCTTGGGGAAAAAATTTAAAAGCATTCTTCCTATTACAAGTGCTACATCACTAGGCCTCTAACACCCTTAAAGTCGTGGATATTTAAAGTTGAAACCTAAATGAGAGTTGTAAGCCAGTTAAATCATTCTTTAGAATTAAATAACCTGTTTCAAATAGAGTAGGAACTAATTGCCAGCATCACCTTAGCACACATTTGCACATGAAGTGCAGCTCAGTGTCAGTAACTTGTGAGTTTTAAAGAGAGCTTTGGCTTACAAGCCTTTATTTACAAAATGCATCAGTATTTCTTGCAAATTTTTCTACAAAAACAAATACTTCAAGTTAGAAAATGAGAAAGTACTTCTCCCAAGTGTGTCAAATCTCAGCCAGATCCCAGCCTGGAGCACACTTCTAGACACTGCCCACCCACTCCCACCTAGGCTGCTTCCCAGGCTCAGCCCGAGAGCACCAGGTCCATGCAATTATTTCTTTTCTAATAGGAAATTGTTTGTGAGCAATAGCTACCTTATCCAATAAAGACAACCCTTCTGTCCCCTTAAAAGAACAAACATACCAGTGCAGAATCAAAGAAGTCTTCAAGCAGTAACATCAAAAATTTATTCTCATTTGGGTCGATGATGGTCACAAACACTCTTGCTCTTTCAAACCAAGATACCAGGTAAAGGTTAAAAAAAAAAAAAAGTTAAAACCTGAGAAGAGGAATTAATCATTCTAAATTATATATGTCTGCAGGAAACCTCACAGAGTTTGTTACTCTTTAAACTTCAGAGTCAAGTACTCTGTCAAAAGCTACATGGCTTTAAGGAGTTCAAATTTCGCTAGGAGGACATGAAGAGTGCCATTTCCCCCTTCCCTCCCTAGCCCTCCTTTTATCCCCCTTTCTTGTCCAAGGCACCCACTTGTGATGCTCAGACAAAACACATGCTGCTAGTGGCACCAAAACTACTGTGGACATTTCTAGAGGACATCAACTCCAGCAAAACACTGTAAAATTTTTTCAAGCTTTTTCAATGTAAATATTTTTTTATACTTTATGGTTTTAAACATTGCATAACATCACACACAAATGGTGAACTAGAAATCTATGTTCCACTGAAAGTCCAGAGATCAGACTGGAAAAAATTTATTAATTTATCTCCATACAGGAATTTTGCGCAACTGTATCCCTGAAAAACATAACTGCAAGGCAGGAATACAACATTTTGGACTGGGGACTCCTCAGTTAGCTCTTTGCTAACAGAGAGCATGGGTTAGCTGCTTCCTAGCACCTGTGTTAGGTCCAGGTGATACTCATCTTCAGCACAATTGCCTTTCTGCTACTACAACTGTTACCAGCTGAAATCAATATAGTGCCAGAAGATAAAACACAATTGCAGAGTAAGTGCATCAAGTTTGCTACATAACTAGAGAGGGACCTTCATAAAGAATATCTCAGTTTTTAAAAACATAAAAACACAAAGTACTCATCAATTGCATTTTAGCAAAAAGTATTTTGCTGGAGCATTTAAAATGCATTTAGAAACTCTAGATCATTTCACTAATGGGACTTACAGAAATTAATGCTCTCCTTCTACTATCACCTTAAAAAAACCCCAAACAACCCAACCCTTTAAATCAGGTAATACATGGAGCCATGAAATTGGCTGCTACACCAAAAGAAATAAGAGAGTAAATTTTTTTTCCCCACTCAGTTCATTATGTGTATTTTTAAAATACATTAAAAATATTTTAAAGTCTATTAAAATATTTTGTTTCTGTGTGGCCAACAAGCCATCATCTAGTTTTCACTTCCTTGGAGTTCTTTTACTGATGCAAACAACCTTAAATCACATTAGTAAATTGCATGCAGTATATACTCATCTTTGCTACCAGTCCTTGCTCAATAAACAAGCTCTTCCCTTCTTGAAGATCACTTTTAAGGTAGAGCTGAATACATTTCAGCAGCAATGAAACATTCTTGAATTCATTCTTGTCCAGCTCCTACAGAAACACAGAATGCCATGCATCATTAGCCTGCTACCCTGTGAGTTGGCTGTTAGAAGAGTTGAGATTGTTTATGGTACTCACCTTTCTCAGTGCTTTGTCCAGCTGGTTAAAGAGAGAGTCACTGTATTTCTGGGGAAGCTCTACTTCCTTCTCTTGAAGCAGTTCGTCTATTTTTTGAAACCCCTTCCCTTTAAAGGCATCAATGAGCAATGATTCGAGCTGTAGAGGGAAGGGAAGAAAACAATTAGCAAGTAAAATAAGCAGGCATTGAAAGTGGAGCAACACTAATTATGACTAAATACTTGTAACGCTATTTTAAAAGTTGCAAGTTTCTGTTTATTTGTTTTTTATTGTTTGTTTCTCTACTTTCATTTTACTACTGCATCTGAAGTGAAACATCAGTCTTAATGTCCAAAAGAGACAGAACCCTTGAAACAGAATAATCATCAAAGATACCGAGTAAGGAAAGAGGCAATTTAGTATAGCCAGTTATCAAGCCCCCCAACTATTACAATAATTTCTTCCCACTTACTAAAGAAAAGATTAAGAGGACTACTGCACTTCCCACTTTAAATAAAATTACAAAAAGCTCTGGATTATGCTATATCCATTTAAGAAATGCGCCTTTAAATATACATATATAAAAAATAACAATTTGTAAGATAAAGATAAGGATGCATTTAAAAGATCCTTACGTAGTCTCCTGCTCTGTCTGCCATATCGCCACTCACATCTCTATTTCTTTCTTCACTTCTTTCTTCCTATAAAAATAAAAGGAAGAGAAAAACACAGGAAAAAAAAAATCTTCTTTCCCCCGTCGCCCCCAAAAAAGAAAACCCAACCAACCAAAACAAACCCAAACGACTTTTTCCGCCCCAGAGCTGAAGAGCACTTACTCATCCCCTCGTTTCCAAAACGCTGGTTTTCCTTCGTTATTACCTAAGCCGCAAAACCCCCCCCCACATCTCCCAGCCCGAGGTTTCTGGCGGCCGCCGGCAGTCCCGGGGACGTCCCCTCGTGGTGTCCCCTCTCGGTGTCCCCTCCCCGCTCACCTGGGCCATGGCGCGGGGGCTGCTTCACTCGCTCCCCGCGGCCGGGACCCGCTGCTGCCGCTGGGCACACCGGCGCTCAGGGGGGAGGGTAACCCTCGCCAGCCTTTCCCACAGCTCCGAGCCCTCTCCTTTCCTCAGCAAGCCCTCACTCTATGCCCCAGCAGCGGGGGGAAAAAAAGGACAAGCAGCCCGGTTCGCAGCCGCCCTAAGAAGCCGCAGCTGTGCGGCTCCCGGGACGGGCCCCTCGCACTCCGGCACCGCAGCGCGGACAGAGCCCCGGCCGAGCCCCGGGGTGCAAAGGAGGAGCTCAGAGCCTCCCTGGGGGCTGCTCTCGACCGCGGGATGCCGCAGCCGGCGTGTGCTGCTGCCGGGTGGGCTTTATCGTGCTCAGCTGAGGGCTAGCATCAGTAAATTTTGGACCAGAGAGGATGGAAGCGAATGAGAAAAATAATTACCAACAGGTGGGATCGTTTAAACGGTGATTGCAGCGCTCGGCGTTCAACGGCTCGGTCTCTGGGCTGTTGTGGATTGATTTTTGGTGTGTGAAACAGAAAAAACCCTGTCTCCCTCCTTCCTTCCTTCCCATTATCTCCCCCCACTCCAAAAAAAGTCCCAAACAAACAAACCACAAAAACAATAAAAAGAAAAACAAGCTCACGAAACCAAACCAACCAACCAAAAAGCTCCAGACTTCAGACCCCATCGGCCGTTTCTTTCGAAAATAAAAAGGTAACAAAAAACTGTAAATGTTCAATAAGTTAAAATGCGCCTATCAATACAACGGCACCAACACCAACTTTGCATTTTAAACCAGGTGCTATAGAGCACAGGGCGAAGGGGGAACCTGCCAAGTAAGGCCGATTTCGTTTACGTCCAAAGAGCAGGTTATTCAGCATCTTTGCCTCCCTCCGCAGGCTTTACAAGCTGCGGCCAGCCCCGAGCCACGCTCCAAATCCAAGATCAGGAGCGTCCCGGCGGGGCAGAGACGGGTACCCCATTACCCCTCCTCATCACCCCGGCCACCGGCGGGAGCGAGCGGCAGAGCCCCGCGGATGCCGGGTCAGACTTCCAAATCCAGCTCAAATTTGCCGAGATCGCGGCCCCCAGTGCTGGGGGGTGGATTCGTGCAGGACCCCTGCATCCATCCCCCGACACGCACCTCCAGGTGAGGGTAGCGAGGCCCGCCTACGGCGTGGAGGGGCAGCGCAGCTCCTGCCGCGCCCGGGACCGCAGTGGGGTTCGGTGATGGTGCTGCTGTTCCGCCCACACCTCGGCGACGCCCCGACGGCATAAAAAAGCGGGAGCCGCCACCCACGGCCGCTGTCGGCCATGAAGCTTACCTGGGACATCAACGACCCCAAACTGCCGCAGGTACCGGGCGGGCGGGGAGGAGGTATCGATCGGGGAAAGTCTCCGTCCCGATCTAACCCGGAGCTGGGGAACAGCAGAACAAACTTCGCTCTAAGCAAAACTTTGTTTTGCGTCTGCTTTACTTCTCTTTTCATTTTGTGTTGTTTTGTAATCTTTATGAAGTCACTTATTAATGAAAGTATGGATTTGATGCACAGCTTTGCCTAGCTGGATATGAACTCCTAGAACAACCCGTGGCTCCTTTTGCACAATCTTGTCCCTCCTCCTCCTCATTCGAGAAATGTTGAATTGAAGCTTGAATTGACTGTTTACTAGTATTATCCAAGTTATCTAATTATTTCTTTGGTTTATTGATGCAACACTTTAATGCTAATGAGAACTCCCCTTTTGTCCAGTTGTGAGTTCCAAATGCTTTTTTAATTTGCAACTTTTTTCATCTTAGAGTTTATTTAAGTTTACAAAGCCCACGCTGTTATGTCTTCATGAATGTCTTAATGTTCTAAATGCTGGTAGCTCCATTCTGCTTGCTGGGATTGCTCCCATATGCAGTACATACGTATGTTAAATATGTACTGCATTATAAATATTTGCAGTTTAAAATCTTCATTCATACATCTGGTAATTACATTTTCATAATGAACTCCTGAAAGATGTGAAATCCCAAACTGAAATGTTTTTTGTTTGTGCCACTATACATATATTGGAAGTATATTTGCAATGACTAAATTTTTATCTCTTTTTTGGGAAAAGCCTTATTCAAATCATATTAGATGCATTTTAAGAAGCCATTCCACAGCTAAAACTTCCAGTTTCCTGCCTGCAGCTGCATTGTCCCACGACAAGGAGAACTTAATAGCAGTCATGATCAGGGTGGCTTGTGCCCTATCTGAGCACACTGATAGTACACTGGTTAGTAAATTCTGGGAGTAAGGCTGATGTCTTACAGCTGGTAACTTCCCTGTAAAAGGCATATGTATCAGCACACCGTGCTACACTGGGTCTTGATGCAAAAGAGGAAAGGATCCTGACTTCCTTTTCAGATACGGAATCTCAGACCACCCTAGCCCTCTTAGAGAGCACTTCTGAACGAGATATTATTTCAATATATCTTTTTCTGCTGCTTTGCTCGTGATAGAAAAAGCTTTTTCCCTGTCTGTAATGTGTCTTACAACAAGGCAAAATATCAGGTTGTAATATACTAATAACATTCTCTTGCTCTCCTCCTTGCTGCCTTGCCCTGCTGCAGGAGCCCAAGCACTTCGACGCCTTCCAGGAGTGGCCCGATGGCTACGTGCGCCTCATCTACTCGAGCGAGGAGAAGAACGCGCAGCGGCACCTCAGCGGCTGGGCCATGCGCAACACCAACAACCACAACTGCCACATCCTCAAGAAATCCTGCCTGGGCGTGGTGCTGTGCGCCCGGAGCTGCGCCCTGCCCGGCGGGGCCCGGCTGCAGCTCCGCCCCGCCATCTGCGACAAGGCTCGGCAGAAGCAGCAAAGTGAGAGGCACCCAGAGAGAGCTGCCGTGCCCAGGGGACCCCGTTTCCTTCATCCGGGCTTGATTTCCAAGCTGGAGTCACCCTTACTTGCCCTCGTGCAGACTAAGGCACAATTGCAATGACTGATTGATTCCAAATTTCATCAATGTCTGTTTGCAAGTATTTAAGGGGCTGTGGATTTAAATCCTTTAAATTATTAGCATATACATCTAGTGGGCAGCTCTAGTTCATACCATTTAGCTATGCTTGGTAGTCTATATTGCGTTTCCTTGAACAATACATGTTAATCTGAATTTTGGAAAAGTCTGATCATGTTGCTCTTGAGCTCTGTTTACTCTCAGGCAGCATCCTTGTCCTTAAACAATCTCTTCAGCAGTTTCTGTCTGTTCACAGAGAAAGCCTGCCCCAACTGTAACTCTGCCCTGGAGTTGATTCCTTGCCGAGGACACAGCGGCTATCCGGTCACAAACTTCTGGAGGCTTGATGGAAAAGCAATATTTTTCCAGGTAGAAAGAAGTTGTATGTATTTATGCACACTACACAAAAAATGAGAGAGAGATTTCAGAGAGATATTTCTTCCTCTCCCCCTCTCTTTTTATGTAACACAGATTATGATGAGCATGACAGAGGTCTAGTCCATGACTGAATTTCTCTTCAGTATGAACATAAGAACAAATAAAACAATAACACTTGGCTATCTCTTTGAAAACAGTACTTATGGGTTGGCAATATTCAATTTTAACTGCAATAAAACTGTTGGGTAAAATTCTCCTCTTTACAGAACACAAATATGAACAAAAAGTTTGTCTTGCACCCTGGTGCATTTGACAACTGGATGTCTCCAATGTTATTTCCAAATATTTATTTGCTACTAAAATAAATAGGAAAAAAAAATCCTACTTAATTCACAATGGTTGAAATATAAAAATTCTACTTCATGTGAAACTAGTCTCTGAATTTTGAAGGATTTAAAATCTTGACAGAAAAAAAAAAAAGAATCTTAGCTGAAATTTGAAACTTCATCTTGATTTTTCTTTTCTAGCAACATTGGAACAAAAATGAAACAAAAAGTTTCTGTTCCATGAGATTACATTTTCTCCTGGATAATTTTTTTCCCCTGACTCACACAGCAGTGAATCCTGTTCTCCAGTCAGTAAATGGAAGAAAACTGGCCATATTCCCTGATTCTCTCCTATATTATTCAAATTTTCTCTTACAGACATGCAAAACTGGAAAACCTTGCTATCAAAAAAGTTTATAAATCCTTGTTTAGAAGTTAATTTATGCTTGAGAAAGGACTGTTTTAAAAGGAATTTTTAGCTTCCTACTTAGTTTTAGGGACTGTATGTAGCTCTGTTCAGACAAATGAGTAAGGAAATGTAGTGTCCATCACTTCATCATATGCCAATGTAACTTTAGTTATGTAGATCTGCATACTCACAGATGTTTCAATAGCAGAGCATCTTCAGATGTTTTTCCAGGATATAATTTTCAGTCCTGTTCAAGAAGTTGTATTGCTTTAGGAGGATGTTTTTTGTCTTGTGGCATGAAACCTCTTTAAAGCCTACTTATACTATACATATATCTATGTTTTTATAAGGCAGAACTGAGATACTGGACTGCAGAAAACCAACCAAACTATGGGGCTTTTTTGTTTTTTCCCCTTGGTTCTAATTATCTACTCCTGGACGTCACAAACTTAGGTAGCACTTTTGCTCCTTTATCCGCCCTGCATTTCTCACTGACTTCTCCCTCACTTTTTCCTTCTACCTACATCCAAATCATTATTTATTGTATTTGTTTGTTTTCACAATGAATTTGTCCTTGTTTAGTTTCTCCTTCCTTTTTTCTTGTGCCAAACCACAGACCATGCTGTGAGTACCCCTCCTGCTACTTAGAGCATTTTCTCTAATCTTAAACCCGTAACCCGTTCTAGGTACACACCTAATTCTCAGTTAATCCTAATTTAGGCTAAAGGAGTCCATGACCATCCCCGGCCAGAGAGCAAACTGGAGGCAGAGGCAAGAAGAAGTGCAACTAAGAAGCAAGTGTCCTCTTATCACCACTCCCAGAAAAAGAGATCTCTAAATTCAGAGGTAAGTCAAAGTCAGTAGTGAAATAAAAAGGTGACATAAATGAAGACTTCTTTTGTCAATTAAAAAGCTGTGATAAGCACATACTGGGGATGCCAGGGCAAAACAAAGCTTTACATCATGTTATTAACATGCGCTAATAACAAAGTAACATCTGTTAATTTGGGGCTGAAACTAGCAATAGCGCAAGTATTGAGACATATGTGTGTGGACAGCATTGATTCCTGTATCTTAAAGATCTACTTCTCCTTGTCAGACAGGAAGGTACCCTGACAGCAGTGGTTACACCAATAACCTACAGAATTTTCACTGCATGGATGGCCCAGAAAGAGTTGGTATCTTCACAGACACCAATTTTTCAATTCCAGCCCAGTCTTACCCTTCACTGCAGAACACAGACCTCTACAAGGCACCTTATGACTCAGCCAGCTTCCAAGAGGACCAGCTATCACCATACCCTAAATGCCCAAATCCAAGGATCTACATGCCCATGCCACGCAGCTATGAGTTTGGAGTTCCTACCTTTGTAAGCTCAAGCCCTTACCCAACATTTTACAAAGATCTGCCCAGCCCTGCCATTGATGCAGACCCCCTCAGTCTGAACGGGCCTCACTACAACGCAGTGACCAGCCATGACAAGAGCTTTGATAACCCTGGCAGACATTACGGACTGAAACCTGCGTGGGGGAAAACCGGCAGCGGAGACCGGAGTGACTACGGGCAGATGGCAACAAGTGCTCCCCACGCTTACTGCAGTGGGGACTGTGCCTGCAGGTACAGCCCCAGCCCCGCTCCCATGGCCCCGCCGCTGCAGACCGTCATCACCACCACCACCAAGGTGTCCTACCAGGCCTACAAACCACCCGCGCTGAAGTACAGCGACAACCTCTGCGACGTGAAAAACATCCAGAGCTACACCCACGTGGCAGAAAACATCTCCTCGGGTGCTGTCTATTCAGGGATGAAGATTCAGGAAGACTTTGGGATGATACAGTCAGCGTTGCTCTACCAGCACGACTCCATCCCCACAAAATCCAAACCAGATGAGGGCATGGAGAGCTATCGGTATGGGTTCCCTCTGGGGAGCAGCTTTGCTGAGCATGAAGGCCAGGCCCTAAGGTTTGAGAGTGCTGAGTATTGACTAAATGGTGCCTAAATGGCAAATACCTGCAGATGGGAGAATAGATTGTTGTGCTGACCATGTGAGTGCTAAGCCAAGTGGTTTGGGATTTGAGGAGAAGTAAGGAAGCAAAACATCAAGAGGGCTTTTTCCCAAAGGCCCCTTTCTGGAGCTGTGTGCTGAGTGAATTATATTTTGCATCTAATTTCAAAGAAACCCCACACAGTCTCTAAAATGGCACAAGGAACTGAGCCCAAAACACACCTCAGAGAAGGTAATATGGAGGCACAGCTCCTCTGGAAGTTAACAGCCTCCTCTGACAGCAAGTGCATTCCACTTAGAGCTACAACTCCTGCCTCAAGCTGTGAGAGAAAATGCCACATCTGTAAGAAAGAAAAGACTAATCAGGTAATGGAAAAAAATTAAGGAAGGTGGCTATAGGTTACAGTCAATGGAATGAAATGGCAGGGAAAGAAAGAAACAACATACATGTGAAAGCAAGACAATTTGCAGAATAATTCACCTGAACGGTTCATTCAACTGCCATGATCCTTTTGATGAATGGAAAGATCAACTATGTTTCTCTGAAATGAAAAACCTGAAACCTGAGAAATGAAATTTGCTAAATTCATGTTGCTTTTTGATCCCCTGTATCAAGAGTAGAGACTACCCAGCCTTTCTGTGTAAGAAGGACAACCCAGCACAGCCGCACCAGGAGCTGATGCCCTGTAACACTCAGCCTGGAGGCAGGAAGGCTCAGGTGACCCCCACCAAGCCTGCTCAGCATCACATGGCTGCCAGAGTTAACTTATGTGGTCCTGAAAACCATTTACAGTGAAACTGGTTTTTGCTTAAAGGGGCCTGGAAAGCTGGTCAGGCCAATTGGTTACTGGTGCAGAATTCTCTTGACCCATGAATACAACTGGTCTTGTCTAGAAATGCAACATCCCAGCTGCTTAGTACAGGTCAGTGTTGAATAAACCTTTCCTGGCTGCCTCTCTGCACTCCATTTCCATCAGGTCTTTCTCCCTCTCCCCAAGGACTTTTCTCTCTGTAAACATAGCTCCCCATGACAGCACTGCTTTGAAAATTAAGCAACCAGCCAACAGAAAGGTTACAAAACAAAATCTCCAAACTGAGCTAATCAATTAAATTGTAAAGAAATGCATTCCCAAATTCATCCCTAAAACAATTGATTGTTCTTTAATCTGGAAAGAAGAAAAACCAGAGCAGTGCTGGTTTAAAACTAAAGATATTTTGAAAGCTGCCTAGTCCTGGGGAATAGAACCCTCACCTAAAATGTGTGTGCCAAGCAAGGGAGCTAAGTAGACACGGAATTGATCAGGGTAAAAAAAAATTCTTTAGGTACTATTGTTATTGAGTTACAAAGTATCTTTAACTTTTTGAACAGTTTTTTTTTTTACCTCTGTCTTATGTATATTTTTGCTGTGTTTTCAGAAGCAGCATAGTACTGTAGTCTTTGAATAAATGAAATCACAGTTCAAAGCAAGGCACCATGTAAAGTAATGTGAGCAGCTGGCTTGTTAGAATTATAAGGTTCTATGCACTGAAGCTATCATTAAATTAGTAAACAAATTGTATTTTCAAAGAACAGTTAAACAGTTCTTTAAAAATAGTTATTTCTGATGTAGTATATTTTCTTTCTTTTTATATTTTTATGGAAACCATGTTTTTATAAATGTGTTCAGTCTGAGATGTGAAACTGAGCCCCATAGGAATTTAGTTAATAGCATCCTGTTTCAGCAGTGGATTGTTCAGCATTTTAAAAATTCAAGCCAGACAAAGATGGAATTCACAAAAAGACTAAATTAATTCACCTGCAGCAAGCTTACCTTGTCTTTTAGCTCTAGTGTACTTTCTGTATATCTCCCTTAGCTTTTGTTAAACTCTTAGGGTAATTCTTCTACCAAGTATTTTAAATTACTGATAAGAAGAGATTCGGGTGAACAATATCAATTTGATAATTAGCCCACCTACTTTAAAACCTTTACAAAAGAAAAAAAAAACAAGTGGTTTGTGAGTTATTACCCAGAAAGACTGATGCAAAATTTTAGAGTTTATGAGTATATAACACTATGCCTGTTTACAGAACTGGGTTTTCTCAGCTGTATGCTAAATCATATCGAGGCATTTGATGTGTAGAATAATAATCAAGGCTTACAGTCCTGTAAGTTTAAAAGGGGGGAAAAGTATAAGAGGGGAATAAGGCAAAACAAAATGACTAAAAAAGCTGGAAAGATTCCCTGCAGATTGGAAAATCAAGGAAAATATTAAAGCTGCAAATTGCTCTATTTTATAGTGATTTTAGAGGAGTTAGCCAACCACAAGTCAAGCACAAGTTATTAAAATACTACTAGGTATTAAAACAGACAAGCTGTGGGGGTTGCATGCTGCTTACATTACTGGTATTAAAATTGTCATTGTAGTTGTATGCTTAAATTGTTATGCTATCCAATTAAACATAGCTTTTAAAGCAGAACTTTGTACACCAGTAAAGAAAATGCAGCCAATTGTGTTCAGATGTTACTTTTAGAGTGTGGATTTATTTTATAATAGACATGACAGCTGTTTAAGCACAGTGGAAAGCTATGGTGGTGATTACCTTGCTGCATCATCTGAGAAGTACAACAAATAAAACTGCTCTAAAGGTTATTGCATTCTTTCTTCACCTGGATTCCTCTCATGTACAAGTGTCTGGGATGAGATTAGCTGTATGTTACCTTTTACAGATAAAAAAAATCAGATGGAAAAAGTCTAGAGCTGTAGACAGTTTTTCTCTTCAAAATATATAAATGTAAAGGCAATGGGAGCTTCTGTAAAAAGAGAGAGGAAAAAAAAAAAGCTGAAATTGAAAGCCTCATTGTAGGTTTATACAGCTGCAGCATTGACTTTAAAAGCATGTTCCTCAGGCAAAGCAGCATCCTGAAACAAGATGGTCCCTGAGTGAGCACCTTCTTTTCCATTAATCATCCCTTTCAAGTGCAGTTTCTGGTTCTGCATTGAGCACCTGAGAGGAGTCCTTCACCAGCCTGTACCCTCTACTCTGACAGGCATCTTTGTCTAACAAACTCCAGTTGTAATGGCACAGTCACAGAGGGAGCGGAGGAGAAGATGCTTTCAAATCTCAGCCTCCTGCGGCTCTGGCTTCAAATGGGTTACAAGGGCCCTACTGAGGTAAAGCACCACCTGTCCCCGTGCTGAGGATGCCCTTTGTACCAAAACAGCACCCACACAATGGCAGATGTTAAAAGCCCAAGTGTTTAATGGATGCCTCCAGAGACATGAGGCCCTGTGACAATGTTTTTCACTCCTGTACCCACAAAATGCAAGCCTGTGCCACACACCTGACAGATGCAAATACCTGTGGGCATCACTTCATGGTCACACCTCATGGAGGGCAGACAGAGCCTGGCAAACTGTCCTGCTCCATGACCACCTGTATCCACCCAGTCCTGCTAAAGAACTCCTGTGAGAGTCTGAGCAATCTGCTTGGCCCTTGCTCCTCTCCTGGAACCAGGTTATCTCTGGGCTTTCCAAATGTGCTAAATGCTGCAAACAAGGCAGGGAGGAACTTGGCTGTTTTGGGCTTATTGAGCCTGAAGTAGTTGATCTCTTCATTTGGGGTATAAACTATCACCTCTGCCTTTGCAGAGACAAGCTTTTCCTGAGTTCCATGAGTGCAAACCAGCAGTGTAACAGAGTTGAATATGATTTGAGACTTCTTCCTTCCTGAGGATTTTCTGGGATTTCTTCCAGATTGCTGGGGTTTTTCTTAGTATCTTTTTGGGGGAAAGCTGTCTAAAACAATGGAGACACCTTTCGCCAAAGTAGAGCATGTTTCCTGGGACATCACTTACCAGGATGCACAGTGCAGCTCTAGGGATGCATTTAGGAAAATTCATGACATTCCCACCCTTATCAGTAGAAGCCACATGCAGACAGAAAGGTGAGAACTGAGGCATTTAGTGCTGGAGTAGTTCCTCCAAAAACACAGAGTGAAAAATTCCATGCCTGTTAAAATCCCTCTGCCTGAGAAATAATGAGAGTGGTGTACAATGGTTATCCATGCCTGGATTACTGCCTTTAGTGTTCTAGCTGCCTAAAGTTAAGTACCTGGCTGTCACTCATGAGCAAAGGGAAGGTGAACCAGGGAGTGTTTATGTAGTGATACACCTGAGATTGTGCAAAATGGAGAGTGCATTTCAGCACAGCACCTCTCCAGGCTTGCAAGAGTCCACGTGAGACACAAAGATCAGTGGGATGACACAGGTGTAAGTATCACAGGGAAACATTGCTAGTTTGGCTCAACCTTATTCAAACAAACAGAAAAATGAAGCTTAGACAATCCCTATAAGTTTCAACATGCATGCTGGTACTTGTGATGGTGTTTGGGAGAAGGCAGTTTCAGGTATTTAGCTGGCACGTGAGCATAGCATCAACACCTTCAAGGACCACAACCAAAGGAAGTCCTTTCAACAGAAAATTACTCACTGGGTCTGCATGTGTTGTTTTGTAAAATAAGTGGGGAAGCAGGTGCATAAGGATGTTCCCAGAGGTCCTTTAGCAGGGCTCACAAACATCCTAGGTCTCTGTTCCCTCCTGTTGTCTTTCCTTCAGCTTCCTGGTTCATAGCAAGAGCACAGGACAGCAGCTCTCTCCTGTCTTTATGACAAAATGAAGTGTTAAGTGACTGACTTGCAGTGCTTGTACTGCAACCCCACACCATGCTGCAGCCCAGCTCAAACACTGGCAAGTCCTGTCTACAGCTTTTCTGCCTTCACATGTGTGAAATGTTGGGGACCATTACAAAAAGTACCAACAACTGACAGACAGGAGGTCCTGGTAACAGAATTTAGACTTAAACATTTTTCTTGTGCAAAACTAATACAGGAATTATTTAAACATCCACCCCTTGCCTATGCCAGATCTCTTATAAGTGGCTGTAATTAGACTGGAAATGCCCCACAGGCAACCAAGAGCATTTTCACCGTGTTCAGCAACGTGGACAGTGGAATTGAATGTACTCTCAGCATGGCTGTTGGTGACACCGAGCTGTGTGGTGCAGTCAGCATGCTGGAGGGAAGGGATGGCATCCAGAGGGACCTGGACAGGCTGGAGAGGTGGGACTGTGCAAACCTCATGGAGTTCAACAAGGCCAAGTGCAAGGTCTCACATGTGGGTTGCAAGGACAATCACAGGCTGGGGGAGAATGGCTTGAGAGCAGCCCTGAGGAGAAGGACTTGGCTGTGTTGGTTGCTCAGCATGACCCAGCAGTGTGTGCCTGCAGCCCAGAAAAACAAACATGTCCTAGGCTGCATCCAAAGCAGTGTGGCCAGCAGGCTGGGAGAGGTGACTCTGCCCCTCGGCTCTGATGACAACCCACCTGCAGTCCTGCATCCAGCTCTGGGCCCCCAACATAAGAAGGACATGGAACTGCTGGAGCAAGTTCAGAGGAGGCTACAAAAATGCTCAGAGGGCTGGAGTACCTCTCTTATGAAGATAGGCTGAGAGAGCTGGGGTTGTTCAGCCTGGAGAGAAAAGGGTTCTGGGCTGACCTTGTAGCATCCTTCCAGTACCTAATGGGGGCCTACAAGAGAGCTGGAGAAGGACTTTTTACATGGGCATGTAGGGATAGGACAAGGGGGAATGGCTGTACACTGAGACAGGGTGGATTTAGATTAGATATTAGGCAGAAATTCTTTACTGTGAGGGTGGTGAGGCACTGGAACTAGTTGCCTAAAAAAGCTATGGATGCCCTGGAAGTGCTCAAGGCCAGGTTTGGATTAGCCTCTGAGACCTCTGGTCTAGCAGAAGGTATTCCTGACCATGGCAGGGAGGTTGGAACTAGATGACTTTAAAGGTTCATTCGAGCCCAAACCATTCTATGATCTCATGAAACTGAGTGGCAGCACCACAGGAAGAGGACAGAGCCCATCCCTGGGAAAGGACAGTCATGGGACAGGGCTAAACTGTTGAGAGAGGAAAGGACACAAGGGCAGGAAGGGGACATCACAGGGTAACTGCTGCATCATTTCCACTGACAGCGGAGAGGTGTTTTCACATATTTAAGGTAGGGACATATCCATGCAGTAGTGATCAAACATATTCTTAGAGGTTAATGCATGGTTAAATTCTTTGCCACATACAGTCAGCTCCTGCTGAAACTCTGCCTGAATTCTGCTGTGTGGGCTATGGTACTTTTTTCCTTCTCATGTCCAAGTCTCACCTTTGAACTTTATTTTACCTGGCAGTCACCTGGCAGTCACCTCTGATGTTTTATTTCAGTAAAGGAAACGTGCATATTTTGTTTCAGAAAATATAATGTTGTTTTCTTGTACTTCTATTTCAGCAAGCTATGTGCAAGTGGTCAAATCCTTTGAATTCCAGAAAACCAATTCCCATAGCCCCATGTTCCACCCAGTTGACTTGAGGTAGAATCAATTAATCTGTCAACAGTTCTTAAATCATCACAAAGTTACCATGCCAATTAATGAGGAGGAGGGAGGGGAGAGAAAAAAAGGTAAAAAGAAGACAGATTCCCATTTTTGCTCAGCAAGCCTGAGCTGCCAGCATGGCAAAGCAGATAGGAATCTGAATTTCTAAAACAATTTTCTGCCTTTCACTCCATGGTGCTTCTAGTAGTTATTGTGTTGAAATGATCTCCTCCTTTTCTTGCCCATCACTCTCAAGGAAGTGATTCTCATAGGAAGCTCAAGTGAATGTTGAGAATTGAAGCTTAAAATGAGACTTCCCTTCCAAAAGTACCTCTGGATCAGACACTAAATATGCCATTTCTATTAACTGTGCCTTCTGTACACCCTAGAGAAATGTAAGAATACAAAGGACCAAGGAAAAAGTTCATTATTATTTTTGTAATAGAAATACATATATTTTAGAATGTATAGAGAACTCAAAGTTTCTCCCTTGCATTAGTATTAGCAACTTGCATTTTAATAAATTGCTTACAATAAATACTTTTTAAAAAATGCTAGGGGGAAAAATCCCTCGGGCTTCACTACAGCTGTGAGTAATACAGGTGGAAATTTCTGTACAAATCCTAAGTACACTGTGGCTTAGCTGGTAGCTTTATTTCTAAGATCATAGAATGGTGTGGATTGGCAGGGGACCTTGAAGATCGTCCAGTTCCAACCCCCTTGCCATGGGCAGGGACACCTTCCACTAGACCAGGATGCTCAGAGTCCCATTCAGCCTGGCTTTGAACACCTCCAGGGATGGGGCATCCACAACTTCCCTGGGCAACCTATCCAGTGCCTAACCAGCATCACAGAAAAGATTTTTTCCCCCTATTATCTAATCTCTTTCCATTTGAAGCCGTTTCCCTTTTTCCATGCTCTTGTAAATAGACTCTACCCATCTCTCATGAAAGTTCCCTTTAGGTAGTGGAAGGCTGCTCTAAGGTCAGCCTGGAGCCTTCTCTTTTCCAGGCTGACAGCTCCAGCTCTCCCAGCCTGGGTTCACAGGAGACGTGCTCCAGCCCTCTGAGCATCACAGAGCATCCAGCCCCGCACTCACTCCAGCGGCTCCCTGGCCTTCCTGTGCTGGGACGCCAGAGCTGGAAGCAGCACTGCAGGTGGGGTCTCACCAGAGCACCAAATACATATCCTATATATAATTACTACTAGCAGTAATTATAATAGGGACTGTCCAAAGAGGATCTCCCGAATCATGGGGCCACCTTCAGGAATCCTATGACGCGGCTCTCGTCACCGGGCTCAGCTCCCGTTGCGCAGCGTTCCCTTTCCAGCAGGGCGCTCTCCCCGCTCCCCGCAGAGCTGTTTATCCACCGCCTCTCCGCTCCGCCGGGGACTCCCTGGCAGCCGTGCCCGCGGCCGGGAGGGCGGTGCCGGCGGCGGGCCCGCCCCAGCCCGGGCCCGGCCCGCGCCCGTCGCCCCGGTGACGGGGCAGAGCGGCCCGGCCGAGGGAGGCGGCGGGCGGGCCGGGGGCTCGGCGCCATCGAGCTGGCTCCGCCCGCGGCGCCGCGGTGAGCGAGGGGCGGCGGGGACGGCAGCCCGAGAGCCCTCCTCGGACCGGGCTGGTGAGCGCCGGTGCCCCGGGGGCTGGGCCTCCCTGGGGTCCCCTCAGCACGCAGGAGGTGCGGGTTTGGGCTGGAGCGGCAGCCCGCAGAGCTCCGTTCCTAAAGGGGAGGGTGCTGCCGGCCCGCAGCGTGCTCCGGGGGCTGGGGTCGGTGTGCGGTGAGCTGGCGTGTGGGGGAGCTGCCCCGCTCAGTGCTGGGCTGCGGGAGCGTGGGTGCGGAGCTGCGGGGACAGGGAACCTGCGGGGACGGGGAACCTGCCTGCTTTGGCTTCGGTGGGGTAGAGCCGGGCCCTGGCGGCCTGAGAGCTCCGCGGTTAATGAGAGGACGTAGGTGAAGCTTTATTGGGAGAAGCGGGGTGAAAGTGGCAGGCCGGGCGGTGCCGAGTTTCACGGCGGGAGTGAGCGGCTGGAGCGCCGCGCTCCCCTCGGCGCTCTGAGTGCTGAGGAAGGGACTGGCGCACTCGGGAGGCGAATGGATGTCACCAGGTGGAACTGGAGTGGAAACGAGCATTTGTTTCCATTCTCAAGACGGAGAGGGGATCTCATTAGTGCGCATAATTACCTCAAAGGCAGGTGCCAAGAGGATGGTGCCAGAGTCTTTCATGGTGCTTGGCGACAGGGTGAGGAGCAATGGCCATAAACTGAAACACAGGCAGTTCCACCTCAACATGAACATTTTTCACATTGAGGGTGGCAGAGCACTGGAACAGGTTGCCCAGGGAGGTGGTGGAGTCTCCCTCTCTGGAGACATTCAAAACACACCTGGATGTGTTCCTGTGTCACCTGCTCTAGGTCACCCTGCCTTGGCAGGGGGTTTGGATCTCCAGAGGTCCCTTCCGACCACAACGATTCTGTGTTTTATTGAAACTTACAGTGGTGCAGATGCTGAAAGATGAGTGGTTCATATTCCTTCTGGATGCTGCCCCAAACTGGAGACTTGAAGTTCCAGCAGCACTGAAACCACTGTTATCCTGAAACTTGCTGTACTGCATGGTGGGAAGGGGTTTCATGTGGGTAGGAAGTGGTAGCCTTGCTGGCATGGTGGTAATCTGCTGAAAAAGTTGGTGTGAGTGACTGTGGTTTGGAACCAAAGCTAGTTTGGAACAAAACAGGGGGAAATACTTAGAGTAAACTGGAGTTCTTAATTTGATGTATCCCATCCTTAATGCCTGATATACACAAGTGGAACAATATACTAGATTTTTAAGGGACTTTAAAAAAAATTTAGGCAGTCTGTTTCAAAGCACCAGTATTTATTGTCAACGTTACTGACTTCTTTCTTGCAGCTGAGTGTCATGTTTTTAAATAACTGCTGGTATTTGATTAGAGTAATGGATTTGAGGTTAATCTCAAGAACTGGAGCCACCTGTCATGGGACCTGATTACTGGCAGCTTTAGTAATATACATTCACTACCAAGAGGGTTCTTGTAGCAAAATTTGTTTGTTGTTTTGTGGTTGGATTTGGTTTTCGGTTTGTTGTTTTTGTTTGTTTTTGTTTTTTATTTTTACTTTTAAAATCAGTATCAGCATGCGTTCTGTCCTGTGTAATGCTGCCAGTTCTGATCATTGAGAACAGTACTGTGCCATGCAAATGGTTTTGGTGATTTCTTCAGTTACTGTAAACAGGGTAAAATTTGTTTGTGAGTGTTTTGCTTCTCTGGGTGGGAGCTCTTATTGGGTCACACATCCTAGTTTCTAATTATTTGAGAGTAGTTTGTTTAGGATGCAATTGTAGAACTCTTGGTAAAACGTAGTATTTGTATATAAGAAATGTAGGTGATTTGTTGCTATTCATTACGTTTTGAAATGTAATCCAGACATCTAAAATAATATAAAATTGCTGCTAGTGCTCAAGACACCAGTAATACAGTAAAAATGATGATTTGTTTCAATTCTCTAGTACTTGTCCAGGTTCCCTAAATTTACACAAATTAAGAATTCTGTCAAGCTATTTTATTTTGTCCTCTATTTGTCCCTGGCTTTAATCTTTCCTTAATCCTGTGTAAAGAGATTATGTGCAGTATGTCATTAAGAGTAACAACAAGCTGTTGTTTAGACTAGGATTTCTCTGTCTGTTTGGTACCTGTTATGACAATTTTACATTTTAGAGCTTTACATCACTACAATAATATCATATAAGCAGGCCATTCCAAAGGCTTATTTTAACCAGAAAAGCTAGACTGAGCCCTTGCTTTTCCTCAGGTTAGTACCAAAGACAAAACTGAACTGCAGATTTGAAAAAGAAAATATAGAGAGACCGCTGAGGAAAAAATCAGACACCTGAGCTGGGTATGAGTGGTGAAAATTACAAAGTATGCAGAAGTCTGTTGTAGGGAAATGTGAATCTCTGGGCCATTTATGTTCTAATCATCATGCTCTGTAATTCCAAAACATGTCAGTGTGGGGTAGGTGTGATGGTACACAGACATTGTTGTCAGGGTATGTGGTTTTCACACCTTGTTTTGTGCATTTCCATTGAGTGGATTTGACACTTCCACTTGGTTGTTGAAGGAATGCACCAACTTTTCTATACTTTACTTGATCAAGTGTTTTTGTACCCTAAAAGTTAAAGTATACAGCAGAAAAGGAGTAAGGTAATAAAATATATTACAAAACAGACAAAATGAATAATTGGGTCTGTGTTGTATTACACAGAATTTCTGGAGGGAAGGAAGAATTTATCTGAAGTTGTTTTGATTGCACATGCCCAAATATTAGAATTGGACAAAAGGAATAATTGTTAAAGCTGGTGATTAATATATACTCCAACAAAAAATACTTGGAAAGCTGATAGGATTTAGGCAACAAAATTAGAGGATTTAAAGGTCAAAATTTGAGGTTGTGTCTAGATCTTGTTCTGTTTATTGCAGATACAAGTTTTTCTCACGTTGTTTTTGGTACACTTTGTTAGAGAGCAAAAACTTAAACATGAAATGCATGCAAATTCTCCAACTTCTTAATGTAACTCTAGGAGTTCAAGCTGGGGCCATCTGTAGCAGATATTGCTAAATTCCCTCACAAACAACATACCTTAAACAAGGCTCAGTGATATTTGTTGAAACAGAGAAACACAAGCACACAAAACTTGTTACATTTCACTTCACATGATACACCTGTGTACACCCATACACAAAATGCAAACACAGTTTTTCATTGCTGACCCTTTAGGTGTGGTGCTGTATTGTAAAATGGGTATAAGGATACCCTCAAGGTTTTTGTGTTGGTTTGTTTTTTTAATATATACCTAGAGCTAACCATTGACAACTTGCAAGATGTGTATGCAGAGTGTATCTTAACTTGGAATCAATGCACTTGATCATCTGCTTATTACCACAGTCAACAAATAGCCTTGTTGTAAAAAGGTATTATTGATGGTATTAAAGACTAGAGTGCATGCAGGCATTCTGCGGAGTAAGATATAAAGCTGAACTCTGAGAAAAACAATTTGCTTAAATATGTGGAAGTCCAATTTAAAATCTCATCATAATTTGAGATGCCTATGTCACTTTTTGTTAAATCTGATTTTTAGCTTCTTTCAGAATACGCTATTAACCAGAAATCTTATTTCACTGTAGCTGTGGCTTTAGGGGTGGGGAGGTGTAGATGGGTGTAGAAAAAATCTTGTTTGTAACTTTCCCTGACAAAATGAAGGTTGCCTGGGGCAAAGATTATAAATTGAGATGTCCGCTAGGCCAGTGGCATCTTGACCGGTGATGTGAGATTTCTTTCCTGCTAACAGAAGCAACAGGGAGTGACGCTCTGTGTTGTAATTCAGAGAAAGCAGCATTTCAACCCAGAACAACTTAGAAACATTGGTCTATTGTCCAGGCAGCTGTTTCCTTTACATAGCAGGCTGGTCTGCTTGAGAATGTATATTTCACACTCCTTGAGAGGCCAGTTTTGTTGTTATTTTGCCAGGCCTGTAAATCTCAAGCCTGAATCTTGTTATCAGCTGAATCAGAGTTTCTTAATCTGTTTGAACAGACCAGACTGTAGCTAATTTTGGTATAAGGATAAGGACTAGAGAGTTGCATGCTGAGTTCTCAATCTCCTATAAAGGTAGACTGATAGTGTGTTCCCACTGATTTGAGTTTTATTTTGTGTTTTCAGACAGCAGAGGCAAAAGATAGAGAATGCTATTATTCAGTTAGCATTCAATGTTTGTGTATTAGCATTTGGGTTACAGGGAGCAAATTGTACAATGAGAGGTTGTTAGTTTTTCCTACTCCAGCATAAATGGGTGACTCTTCTGAGTTTGTGTGTTTAACATCAGGCATCTGAAGCATTGGTGACAGATAGTATTGTGTGTAGTGGAAGCTGGGGTTCAGATTCAAACTTGGATTGGGATTCAAATTAATATTTGCATGGATTCAAATATGGTGATTCAGCATTGTTCAATATGGATTCTTTTCCAAATGACAGTTCAGATTTAATCTTCCATACCAGTGCATGTAAGCTCTATGCTTCTCTCTCCAGGCCTTGTAAAACTGAAGAATAAACTTAACTCTTCAGCCATTACCATGCCTAAGAATTATGTGAACTTCAGAGCAAGATGTCCATTTATAACAAATCAGTTTATGTGGGTGAAAAATGTAGTGGTTATCTTGCTGCTCCACCTTCTTTCCTCACTAACTTTTAAGCATAGGAAGCCTGCTTGTATTACCAATCCCAAACACAGTATTCAGACCCTAAGTTTGCAATGGCACCCTGTGCAAAAATTGTGTCTTTATGTTTTCCAGAACTTCAGTCATGCCTTTGTAATAGTTCAGGAAGCTGCTGCTGTCTACAAATTCAGAGTAAGGGCTTCTATCAGAATACACCAGCTTTATAAACACTTTGCTGGTTCTAGAGAATTATGACAGTAACCTCAACTCTCCAGTCTCTGCTTACTCTAACCCTAATTGTACAGTAGGTACCTTCTGTGGTTTGAAAAATTTAAAGGAGCTAATTGCATTTACGTCCATTTAAAAAGCACATGTGGTTTTGGAGGGTGCTATTGCTTGATACAAGTAGTAGTGTGTCTCTTTTCTAAAATACTGTAAAACTACCTAGTCTTCTAGTCTTTTTCTTTTTTTTTGTTTTCTTTTTAGGGATCTGTGTGAGGATGACCATGTTCTTCTGTCTCCCATTCCTCGTAACTGGATCTCAAAGCAGCTATAGTTTGGAAGAGAGCAGTGAATATCCTGCTGAGTTATGAAAAATATTCACCAACATAAAACAGTCTGGAACAAGATTTCTCTTGAGAAAATCAAAGAGCACAGAACCCTTTAATAAAACAGAATATATTTACCATTTCATAAGCTTTTGGCTGTCTGAGTCGTAAAAAAATGAATCGTTACACAATTATGAAACAACTGGGTGATGGCACCTATGGCAGCGTGTTGATGGGGAGGAGCAATGAGTCAGGAGAACTTGTGGCTATCAAAAGGTATGTAGCATCTCAATTCAGTAAAGGTGTTTGCAAAATCTTAGATTTTCAATTTTGACTTTATTGTTGTCTTCCATTTGTGTAGAATTGAAAAAAGTCGCCTTTTAAAAGAAAATTAACATAACAAAATTATTTTAGTTAAGATGTTTAACAAGGTGATTGTGAGTCAGATTTCTGGTAACTGATCAATAGAGAGGCACATCAGTTTAATTTACTGGTTTACATTGGCTTGTAAAATTGCGTGCTGCGTTTGTTCAGTTTGAACATGCTTCCTTCTAAAAGTGTTGTCAGGTCAGCACCAAGGGAGAAGCAAAAGTGAATGGGATTAATCAGGGAGTTTATTTATATGAATTGCAGGAATAGTGATCTTAACAGGTAGATTTGAAATCCCATCCCAGCCCCCCATATCTTTGTAAGTACTGCATTAAGTTTCAGGTGTTGCTACAGTGATAAACAACACAACAATCTGGTCAGGTAAATAAAGGCTGTTACCCTGGCTCTAATAAACTTGTGTTCTGTGTAATCAAGAGTACTGTCACACTTGCCTTAAAAGATGATTACGAAACAAGAAAAATTCTACTCAAGGCGTGGGGAATTCCCCTTGTATTCCTAGAGAATTGCAAGCAGGATATAGAGTGTAAGTTGAAATACTGGAAATTGTAACTTGCTTGGACTTTTTCTCTCATTTATGAATCTACTGCAGTAAGATAATTGTAATATAATTGTCTGACCTTTTTCTTTAAGAATTACTGAGAATTTCATGTTTCACCATCTCTTGCTGGTACTATTACTGAATTTAATATTAATCTAAGCTAAAGAAAGAATCTCCAATTGATTATTTTAATTATTATTAGCAAAAGGAACATTTTGTGGGAAGTGGTTCATTTTGTGATTTCAGGATTTGGAATTCTGTAGTGTGATTTTTAAGTTGAGGACTTGACTGGGTACGGTTTTGCTTGAAGATACTTTTATTTGAAATTATGGGTTTAAATATCTTCACTTTAGGTGCTGGAACTTTGCCAAAACACAGCAATGACATTCACAACTTCATCCCAAGATCTGAGCAACACCAAATGTCCACATTTGGATTTATGCAGGACTTACAAATAAATGTATTACACTGTTATATATAACAATTAGTTTAGAGGCTATGATGTTGCCTGAAAAAAATGAAACCTTTTTTAATTAATATATTGAAACAGATTTTTTAAATGACCAGTCAAGTCAGATGCTTAATTATAATAGAAAGCAGTCCAGATATTTTGCAAATTTCAAAATTTTTTTTTTTTTCCCCAGAATATGCAACTTGGGCATAAAGACGTCATTTTCCATGATATATGTGCAGTGTCATTGTTGCTTGCTTTATTATTAAAAGCACAATTCAAATGACCCAAAGAGGGTTTATGTCCCTTTTACTTTGGAGTTACATGGTCTCTGTACTCGTCTAAAAATATGCTTCAATGTTTGATGATTAATCACTGTAAATTTTTAGCAATTCTAAGCATTGACTTTGTTTTTAATTATATTGCTGATGGGTATACTAGAATGTTTTTAATTGAGTTCAAAATATAGATAATGCTAGTCTTGGAAAATATAATTTAGATTTTCTATTTCTAAAAACATTGTGTACTGTTCACTGAAAATACTTTATCTTGGACTTTATTTCAGAATGAAAAGAAAATTCTATTCATGGGATGAATGTATGAATTTGAGAGAAGTCAAGGTAAAGTGGTGAACATGCCACATTTAAAAATAAGTGTCTGGTTAGGCTTGCATGAAGGAAAAGGGCAGCTACCCTCACAGTGTCCAAGTGAGGCCAAACTCTGTGAACTCCTTAAATGCTGACAGATTCCACAAAACTGTGGGGTGCTGGCACTCCTGGAGGTCCTGCTGATTTGTGGAGTATCCCACTATTCTCAAGCAGTGTCCATGTCTCATAGCCAAGCCTCTTATCTTTGAGAAAGGAAAAGAAATTGATTTTGGATGTGTTTATTTCTGTGGTTTACTGTCCTCTTCTTTAATTTTACTTCCAGATTTCTAGCTGTGTTCATTCCATTTATCTTTTGTTTGGGGCATCTGTAGAAAGCACTGGGAGTTTTGGCTAGCCAAGTGATAGAATAACACTTGAAAACCTGGGCATAAATTCCAAATAATTCCATGTTTTGGGCATCTGATTTTCTGCAAATATAAAACTCCCTACTAAAGGGCTTTTGATTTAACTTATTGGGGACTTCATACAAATCAGTATGTCCAAAATGAGCATCTGTAAGACAATCCTTCTTCATGAAAGTTTCATGCCAAAAATAAGGGGAAAAATTATGCAGGTTTTCTTATTCCGTACAGTGAGCAAGAGCTCTTACAGCTTCAGATTTGCCTTTTGTTGTAGGGAATTAGGTTTTTGTGCTAATCTTTACTCCAGCTCTGAGGTAATCCCTAGAAATAGGTTTAAACTACTATTAATATAGTTCTTGCTTTTAATTAGAGGTTCATTTAAACTTTTGGGTTGTTTTTCTTTAGAACAGATTGCAAGATAAATAATGGGGTATCATATGAATATGTTGTGTGGATTCTGTGCTAGAAACTGAGATGGTAAAAATTTAGCTCTGGTAAGGAATCAAGGTCACTGTGGGGTTATCTGAAGCTGTATTTTGCTCTGTTGCAGTCTCTGAAGAAGCTAAACCATGCCAATGTAATAAAATTGAAGGAAGTCATACGAGAAAATGACCACCTTTATTTTGTGTTTGAGTACATGAAGGAAAATCTCTATCAGCTAATGAAGGATAGGTATGTCTTTTTTCACAGAAAAGCAGTGTGCTGTCATGCTCTATTTAATGATTCTCACACTGCTTTGAAGAACACTTTGGGATGTCTGGTTTTGGCTCCTCCGGTAGCGCCATTGGCATGAACAGGATTTGCTGCACCTGATTATTTGAGGGTAGAGTTCTGCTTTGCTCTGTTACAACACTGCATATTGTAATGCTTTGGAAATAAGTTTGATCACCTGTTAACAGGAGAGTTGGCATGCCTTTGTGTAGAACCATGAGAGAAATTTCAAATAGTTGTGTTATGGGTTTTTTTCTTCATTAGCCTTCATTTTAATTTACGAAGGATTGGCTGAACATTGTTCATGCTACTTTTCCTCGTGGGTTTGACTTAAGATGGGGATGGTGCATGGATGCATCTTTGTAAGAATGGCCTAACATGGGCTAACTCTGATGTTGCAATCTTGGACAAACAGTACATAGCAAGGCTTGCAAGGTGGTCTTCAGAGTAGGACCTGCCTTTTCAATAACATTTTCTTTTGATGAATTGTTTTGCCTTTGGTGTGGGTTTCCTCCAGATTTTGTCATGCACTTGTATCTGCTAATGTGCCAAGCCCTGGGTTGACATCCTGAGGTAGCTGCTGGTGACATGACCACAATGTTACTCTGCAGCTGAGCAGAGTTGCTCTTAGCAGGGCTGCCTTAAGGGCACTGCTGGGTAATGCACCTGCCTGTGCTGCACTGTGCCAGCTCTGCCTTGCTACAGCACTGTGCATTCCACACCCACCTGGTCCAGCACACTGCTGGCCAGCCAGCTTCTACAGAGACAGCACCATGAACATCTCAGCACAGAAGTCCTGCTGCTGCACTTGAAGTGGTTGAGATTAAGGCCCAAGAGAGTTTTGAAATGAGAGTTGCATCTCTCTTGCTTTGACTTGATGGGTGTGTTTTCTTGTGTTTGTGATGTGTTAGGCAAAATAAAGAAACATATATGTTCTGAAGGCACATTATTTTTCTGAATTATGTACATTTTTACCTTGTTTCTTCACAGAAACAAATTTTTCCCTGAGTCAGTCATCAGAAACATGATGTATCAGATATTGCAAGGCCTGGCTTTCATCCACAAACATGGTAGGTTTCCTACTAGAGTTTAACTGTGTAGCACTTTTTTTAGAAAATAAGATCATGCACAGAAATAACATGAATCAAATAACCTAGTGAGGGCTATTAATCATCTCTGATAAAATCATGGTTACCTGTTTCAAGTGTGGTGCAGTTTTAAACTTTGCCTGAAGTTACTCTTTGTTTTCCCATAAATGGATTTTCCTCTTTCTCTTGGAAAGCACTGGATGTTGTTAATACACTGTGCAGTAGTTTTTTCTACTTTAGTTAGTAGATGAATGAACAAACTAAAGAAATTTATATGCTCGCCTGTACTAATCACTTCTGCATCCTCAAAAAGATCTAATTGAGGAGCATTAATACCTAAGTACTCTTTTGTTGAAATACTATAACTAACATGATACTCTACATATAAAAAAATACTAAAATAACTTGTTCACTAAGAAATTCAAAGAGTATCCTTATCAAATACAACCTGGATTTAAATATTTTAGTAAATTGGATGTTTCTAGGAATTACAGGAAGAGTCTAAATAAGAGCTCTGAGGTGTGCTCACAACAATAAAAAGTTTCACAGTGTTTTCAAAACTCCTAAAGCTCATGTTTAATATCTGTCTGTGAACTGTATTGCATTTAAAAAGGTAATAATTCACTCTCATGCTCAACTTTTTGATTTTGTAGTTCTTCTTCACATCACAATGGTATCCTTAAAACTTTCCAAAGACAATAAAACATTAGCTGAAAACAAAATGTGTTCCTAGTGAGGTTTGATTTGCTTTTAATGTACCCTGAAGAGGTCTGTTGGTGAATTAAATGAATAATTACTTAGTAGTGTCAAATACCCAGAAATTGACATTTGCTTGTCCTTCTAATCAGGATCATATACTGTTTGTTAGCATCCTCCTTTCCTACATCATTTCTCTGCAAAATAAATTAGAAAATTAGATTTTTTTAAAAAGCTTCTAATTTTAAGTTACAATATTTATATCTTGATTTGACCACAAGTGTATAAGGGAATAACAGGTATGATAAATTTGAACATTTACATTTCACTGTAATAATTTCAATGAATTTCTTACAGTTGTTTTCAATTTATGCATGCAGAAATTAAGTGCTTTATTCTAGCAAGTGGATTTCAATCAAATTAATGGATAACATAACAAATTGTGTGTTCCAATTAAACAGCAGAATTGATTTGCCTAGTGACTTAACCATTGCCCAAATATAGAGATCCTCAAGCCAACAGCAAACACTGAAGAAGCTTTATGTGCCTGCATTACTAATATAAGCATTTCTGAGCAGGATTTGGATATCCTGTAAATGTCTGTATCTCCAAATCATTGTCACAATGATAAATAACTAGCTAAAAATCATTCAAGCAATTTTATTAATCAAGTAAGTGTGTCAGGTGCTCAATTTTCCGTTATCCAAAACTGATAAAGTAAAAGATTTCATTCTGAAACTGGTTTTAACTTGATGTTGCTACCAGCCAATTCATTTTCCTTAGTGTGCTAATGACAGTTTACATTTGTTAATTTAAGAACACTTGGTGTAATAATCATTGGAGGGAAAATGTGTGCATTTGTTGGGGGAGAGTTCCAATTATTTTATGTTGAATTAAAAAAAAAAAAAAAGAAAGAAAAAAGACTGAAAACCACTATTTTATTCCAAAACATCCCAAAGTAAATACTGGATTACTCTTATTAGAAATTGCTCCTTAAGATGTGATTCTATGATAATTTGCAGCTCTTATCTGTTTGGTCTTCTACAGGATTTTTTCATAGGGATATGAAGCCTGAAAACCTTCTCTGTAGTGGACCAGAACTTGTGAAAATTGCAGATTTTGGGTTGGCTAGAGAACTAAGATCTCAGCCACCTTACACAGATTATGTTTCTACCAGGTGGTAAGTATGTCAAGAATTTAATGCATTATCTTAACTAATTACCCTCCTGTTACCATTCTTATATAACTTATTTATTCTTTCCCTCCATCCTCACAGGTACCGTGCTCCTGAAGTTTTGCTGAGATCGTCTGTCTATAGCTCACCTATTGATATATGGGCAGTTGGCAGCATAATGGCTGAGTTATACACACTCAGACCTCTTTTCCCAGGCACAAGTGAAGTAGATGAAATCTTCAAAATTTGCCAAGTCCTAGGGACTCCAAAGAAGGTGAGGCTTTAAAAACCTCACACAATTTTATTACAAAAAAAAAAAATCAAATTATTATAAAATATTCAGTGTTATCTTTCAGAACATACATACTGAATTATTGTTTCAATAAGTTTCCTGCAGACTTAGTGTTTGCTCAACTGTATTTCTTTTCAGCTTCCATTAAGGCATGTAATGCTAGTCTTTCATTGTGTATTAACATCTGTTGTATATCATACCATTATATGAAGCCTTGATCTCCTCTGATGGAAACCAGATAAAATTGTTTAATTTTGTTATTTAAAGCTATTTATAATGGAAAGCAAATCAGAATTCTCCTTGGATTTAATTTACCAGAGCCAATTTGCTTTCCCTTCCCAAAAGTGTAATTCTTCTGTGCTGGCACACAGAATTTGGAGCTTGTACAAGTTACCATAAATAAGACAAATTATGCTTTTCTTATTTTTAAAGTATAAAACCATTTAATCTCAAACACAGATGTCTCATAAATATTATTAGCAATAAGAAGTAATTGAGGGAAAATGTGCAGTATTTTAGAGAGGAAACAACTCTTTTCACTTATTTTCTGTATGAGCTAAATACTTTTTAAAATTATAAGAAAAGTTTTGGTAGTGCATATAAAAATGGATGCAATTATATTCAGTTTAAAAGTTGTTTTACTAAATGGATGGGAGAATATGCAAGAAAAGAATAGGGTTGCTTTCAAAATTTCAAATGAACTGAAAAAAAAGACCATGTGCTATTAAATATTTTTGTAGGCTAAAGTAAGAAATGGCAGATACATATGAGCATTTTATGAGTGCAAATAGAACTGGAGGAGTAACTGACCAAACACAGTCCACCTAGAAGAACCTAAGGGTGGAGAGAGATACATCAGTTTCATTAGTGTTCTACCTGTATAAAATACAATGTAATTCTTGTCCAGTAAAGAAGCTGCTGTCAATAGAGAAGTAAGGAACAGAAAACTTAAAACAGAAATAGATTAAGCTTAGCCAGGAACATGCAGAGCTTGAAGTGGTGGGAGAACATCCAAGAGAACATTGTGAGAAACAGGTGCAAACTCATGACAGAGCAAAGAGGAAAAGGTCAGGTGGAGAGTTATGGATGATATGTTGTGGAAGTGAAAATTGAATCAGGGGGACTCAGTGAAAATTGGTATGATGTGTAAAACAGTATGACAGAGTTGTGCCTCAGGAATAATGTGCAGATAGGAGCAGTATTTTAAGACTTGAGTTTTCAAATGCAGATGTGAACTTTCTTAAGCAGATCACAAATCTAGGATAGTAAGAGGAACATTTTGATGTTTATGAAGACTGTCTGAAAGACAGCACCATGCTGGCTTCTGGAACATTTTCAATACACAGCATAAACAAGCTCTGAAATGCAAGGAGATCAGAGAGAGGTTTTCACTGTGTGCAGTAGCACAGAAACATTGAGCTGATTGCTGTGGTTTTTCTCTAACCTTACAAGGAGCTAACAGAAGCAAATGTGACTGTTTAGAGTCTGTCATGCCCTGACTAGAAAGCTTAGTGCTTGGGAAAGCACGGACCACTACAAGCTGAATATTCCAGAAAAAATTTTAGGCTCCCTTAAAGGCCCCAAGAGTTAAGGACATTTTAAGTCAGCCTGCTTGAATCAGGAAACTATAATTAATTACTTTGTGTCATCTGCTGGGCAGACTTGGGAATTTTCTCTCCTTACAACAGTGCTAAGGCATTCTTCAAGGAGATTACTTTGTAAAAGGAGTACTTAAATAGTATGATAGGAATTACCACAACAAACAATGCACTTGTTACAAGTACTTATATTCTGAAAAATATAAGTAGTTATTTTAATAGTCTGATTTTGCAGATAGTTTTACAAATATTATTTTTTTCAGACATTCATTTTCATTTATTCTGTTATCCCACAATAATGAATTACAGGAATTATGCCCAGGAGCTATCTTCATTCCATTTTACCTTCCTTTGCTTAAGTCCATAACAACATACCAATGACTTTTGTGAATCTGGGTTTTAAATAGTGGCAGGTAACCTTTTTGTTTTATTTTATAAATTAAGTTGCTTTATTTATTTTATAAATAAATTAAATTGCACCATTCAAGTATTGCCAGTGGTGGTGCACTTGTCCTGTGAGAATTTAATGAAAAAATTGATGACAACCTCAATAGCAGAGATTAATGAAATGCCTTTTCATTAGCTGAAGGTTGGCAATGGCACTTTAAATTATTGCAAATTATTTTTTTTAATAGAAGTGTATTTTTCATTTTGCTCTTGTACTGTTTTCACCTTATCCCTATGCTTCATCAGTTCAACATGCAGCCCATGGTACTTTGTTGTAAACTGTTCCTTTATTTCTAGCAGACAGAATGCCACCAGACTCAATAAAGAAGGGCAATGCTGTGAAGGAGGGAAGTTTTTCTCCATTGATTTAAATGAACAAACTGAGGTTTGTTCTGAGGTTTTTTTCTCTGAGGTGAAAGAGGAAGTCACTTGAAATCTTGAAACTTAGCTTAAACAGATGTGGTTTATAATTATATTTGAGTTTTTTATTACCATGGACTGTGCTAACAGAGCTAAAACTGTTGTACTTTAAAAGATGAGTAATGGCTATCATGATACTTTAAGACCAAATTGTATCAAATCAGTCCAATTCTCCCTGTAGCAGTGCGAAAAGCGTGGTGGACAGAGGAAGAGCACAAATGTCATACCTTGTCTTCAGTAAGGTTTCTGATGCCGTCCCTCATAACATTCTCAGCAGCATATTTCTATACAAATTGCAGGATGAGAGCATACCTGTTTGGAAAGAGTTGTCCAGACAGTAAAGCTTCACTGTCTCTTATTCAAAAGATTCATTGAATAAAACTTGAGTGGTTCTGCCTCTGATTAAATTTTTAAAATTGTATTGAAGGCTGTCTGATGGAGTAGATTTTGCTGCTTAAGCTAGTAGATGGCAGGCAGAGAAGAATTATGTTAGAAAAGAAGACTGGAATTTAGAAGGATTTTTTTTTTTAATGTATAGAATTAGAGATGTAGCTTTAAAGAAATTTTTTCAGTAGTGCACAGAATGCTGTACTTAGGCAGGAATAATAAGCTATATGAATAGCTGTGGATCACCATCCAGCTAACACATCTGTAGGAGAGGCCGTAGGAACTATTTAGTGACAAAGACAAATACCATACCAATTTGTAGAAAAAGGAATATTGCCCATTAACATGTGAACTAATCTTTCTGTTTCTCTTGCTATATTATATCCAGTTTAGAATTTTAAAGACAAAAAAAATCAAGAGTCTAGAGAGGAAATAAAACTTTAAAAGCCTAGACCTTAGGAATTGTTTGGGTTTTTTTAGCCTGTACAAACAAAGACTGGAAGAAATTAAAAGAAATACACCTTCCAATGTTTAAAAAGGCCACTCTAGAGGGAAGAATCAGATAGTCCTTCTTGGTATCCATGGATGACAGGACATTCAACAATGGTAATTTATTTTTGTACGAGAAACCTCCATTTTCCTAATCATGAGGAGATTACTCTCTGGAGTAATCTGTATAATCTGGCTGGGGATTGCCAGAAATTGGAAGCTTTTTGAGACTTAACACCTGTCAGGAAGGGACAAGGGTGTGGAGTAAAAGGTCTGTTGAGGTCTTGGATAATGTTGTAGCTCTGTATTACAAGAATGCAGTTATCAAGCAATGAAGGACTTCAAGGTTTACTTTTAGAAAGTTAAACACTTTTTAAAAAAGTGTTTATTTGGTGATCATGTTTTTTTATTGTTGCAATACTGATCTGGTTGTAACCATACTAAGTCTGGTTGTAACTTAATCATTGACTGTCATAATGGTGGATCAGTGCTGTATTGTATAGGCTGCATCATGGTTATACAGCTGGGACATGGTGAATGGAGGGGCTTTGCCTCTGCTATTTCCATAAAGAGGGCATGCTGAAGTCAGTGCTGGGCTCATTTCTGTGGCAGATGGGATGTGGCATTCCTGGTACTGCTGCACTCTGTTCTCCTTCAGATAGGATGTGTCCATGGTGATGGTTCCACCTGTAGCTACAGGAGACCTCAGGAGCACTGTCATTGGAGATTGATGCTGCATTCACCAGTGTTGTAATAATTGTCACAGAAAACAGGAATGCTTGCTTTTGACCATAAAGGAAGGAGCCACGCAGACCAAACATGACTCAAGCTGCCTTAAATTTTATCTAAATACATCTTTGTTCTTTTTTGGTGCTGATTTTTCTTTCCTTTGAAACAGAGTGACTGGACAGAAGGATACCACCTTGCTTCTGCCATGAATTTCCGTTTCCCACAATGTGTCCCTATAAGCCTAAAAACTCTCATCCCAAATGCAAGCAATGAAGCAATACAGCTTATGAGTGATATGCTGAACTGGAATCCAAAGAAGAGACCTACAGCAAGTCAGGTGTGAGCACATCAATGATTAAGTATAAGACTGAATTTTCATGCATTTTAAAAAATTGTAGATACAGAAACCAATTGATTGTCATAATAGTGATGGCCACAAATGTCTCCTCATTTTGAACACTTTGATGGGAATGAGACTAAGTGATGAGAAGAGAAAGTTCTAAACCTGGCTCAGCAGACATCAGAAACTCTTCAGTTATTTCTGCAATATTGTCTTCTGTACTGTGTTTCTTAAATTCTCTCTGTACAGGACAGAGAAATAGCTGAGGTGCAAATGTTTCAATTGTGCCTGTCATCACTTTGCCACTTTTGTTTTCCTCCCCATCTGTACAAAGGGAGGTACCAAAAAGTTTGAAAACTTTGTTTTTTGTGAAGCCACAGATGGAATGCAGAATGGAAGACCTAAGGCTTATTTTTACTTGGAATATAAGTTGTATGAAGTGATAAAGAAAGACCTTTGTGAAGAACATGCCAATAGGTCACAAAGATCACAATTTTTGTCCAAATTAATTTTCAAAACACATATTTCAAGGACCAAAGATGGTACATTCTGTGGATTTTTTTTACTATTCTTACCTAATGTAATCCTATTTAGAACATATAAAAGAGGAATACAATTGAGAAAGAAATGACATATTGCAAGTTACCCTAGGTCGATGTACTGCAGGTGATTCAGAAGCAGTTAAGCAGATGGTACCAAATAAAGCAAACATTCCTCTCCACTTTATAAAGCATGTCTATTGTACAGAGATGGAGATCTATCTGTAGTCTAGTACTATGTACCTCTACACAAAACACTCTATGGTGCTTTATAAAAGCAAATAACCAGCTTTTACCCCGGTGAGTTATCGAGGAAGCAGCTGCAGCAGATGTGTAATCCACAGTCAAAAGGAAGAGTTTAATGCACATACATGGCAGTGTGTTCAAAGGCAGCTATTCTTGAGTGCAGCTGAGGCAAAACATGCATTTGAGAACTAACAAAGAGTAGGATCCTATCCAGAAGGATTAACAGAGTGGGTTGTTTTGATATAGTGGGAGGTGTGTTACTACGGTGTGTCCGAGCTCTGCATCTAACAGAGGACATGTAAAGGTCAGAGGAAAGGATCAAATGAACATCTGCCTTAAGACAGACACTATATTTTCTTAATAAACACCATGAAGGCACAGCAGGCATAGTGAATGTATTTTAAAGGAAAGGAAAAGCTGGTGATAAGAAAAATGCTCATTAACATTCTCTAATTGTAGAATCCATACACCATCTCACTTCTGGAGCTTTTGTTGTTGTTAGTTTTGTTTAGTTTTTAATTTAAAAACTCAGGCTATTCACTGAGTTGCTAAAATACAGTCAGCAGTGGAGACATGTAAATAAAGCATGTGCTAAAAGTAGTGGGATCTACCTCTTTAAAAGAGAAATTTGTTACTGCATAAATATAGAATGGTGTTAAATGTATAATGCACCTCCACCTAGCAGTAAAGAAGGGAACAAAAGGATATGACTGCTGTTAAATATACAAGTGGATCAGACTTACTAAGTTATGTAAGAGTTTGAAATACAGAACTGCCAGTTCTCAATATACACTTTACATATGATCTCATTACCCTTCCATCTGTTCTGTAAAGCGTGCTCAAATGTTTCAGTAACCTGCTTAGATCCCTGATGAGGTTACCAAAGTCAACTTTTTGAAGTTAAAATTGATGTGTTATATCTTCCTCTGCAGGCTTTGAAGCACCCTTACTTTCAAGTTGGCCAAATTTTAGGACCTCCCCCACAGTATCTGGAGAAGCAGACTCCTGTTAAACCAGTTCAGCCAACAGAGCCAAAGCCATCTTTACCTAAACTGGAAGCTAAGCCAGAACCTCTGTCTTCACCTGATTTACCTGACAAAACACAGCCACAGCCCTTGCCAAAGGTTAACCACCAGCCTCTCCAGCAAATTCAGTTGCCTCAGAATACAGCTAGCCAGCAAGTACCAAAGCAGCAGCAGCCACAGTCACAACCACTTTTTCCAATGATCAATAAAGACTCATCGCCTGTAAGTTGTCTTCAATAACTAGAAAGATGGTTTTATTAAAAGTTCTTAGGATGTTCAGCCAGGTGATCCCTTGAAAATTGTCATATGTTTTATTAGAGGAGATGCAGATAGATAACTAGGGAATAAGTGACGATATAACTGTCTGCTTATTAAAATTTTATAGCAAGTCAGAAGAATAGATTGCTTGTAACAACAATGTTCATCATAATAGCCCTCAGTGACATGCTTATGCAGTAATGGAGTTGGAACAGCTGTTACTTATTGACCTTTGAGAAACAATCACAACAATACTGTCACAACAGAGAAGTGGAAAGGGAGAACTTCACTTGCCTTATGCAGGAAAATACCCAGAAAGATTCATCCAGCTCTTAACCTTGCAAGAATTTGGCAATTATGATTTTTAGGAAGATTAGTAGTAAACTTTGGTTTGTAACTTCCATTTTGCTTTGTACTTGTACTCACTGAACTGCAATACAAAGTATGTGAAAAATAACGGGTATTCAGAGAATACTGGAAAGCAAATTATAGATAGAAGGAGAGTTTTGAAACTTAATGATTTCCTTGAAACAGAATGTTAAATATTTCTTTTATTTGCTGTATTTACTTTGGGGGCACAGCAGTGTTCTGCACCACTGTGCTCTATTTCTCGACAGCTCACCTACCACTGTTCAGAGCATGAGTTCAGCAAGATGCCAGAAACAGTGGTTGAGCACTGAACTGGGTTTGCAAACAGAATGTTAACCTCACTAGTTCAGGTAAACTGGAGTAATTCAAGGATGAAAGTCCAAAAGAACTACACTTCAAGTACATGCTGGCATTATTATGTTTTGTACTTAAAGTCATAATGAGACTATGACCAAAACAGGTACAACACACTGGCAAAAATTCCCTCAAATTCTGTAATTCCCTCAAAGTCTGTAGTCAGGAGTTATACTAGATACAAAATACAAAATTTTAGAATTGAATTAAAGTGCTTTTTTATTTTTATTTTAACTTTTATTATTTTAATTTATTTAAAATAGAAACAAGCAGCTAGTGGCCCTCTGAATGGTGTACTAGGTCCTAAAACCTGCAGAAGACGGTGGGGTCGGACTTTGGTAAAGGCTGTGGATAGCTGGGATGACTTGGATGACCCTGAATTTGGAATGTCATCTTCAAAGAAGCCTAGCATTGCACTGTTAAAAGAAAAGAAAAACAAGGAATTTCTTTTTAGGTAGGTCCTGCAATTATAAAATCACAATTTCTTTTAGTAAACAGTGTCCAGAAGTAGATTTACGGACTGATTAAGACAAGTCTATTAAAATTCAAGTCACCAGAATTCTGCAAGAATGCCAAGAATTGCATGAGCAGATCAGCTTTGGGTGTTATGTTGTTACAGTGCCAGTAACAACATATCCAAACAGAATCAAATTTGTTTTCAGGCACTATATGGTTCAGGTGGTTGTTGTGTATTTAAGAAACTGTTTTACTAAAATTTGACATACTAACATTATTTCCTTTGTCAATTGAATGGTACTGTGTTCTGCCATTTGGGCACATTTGCTTTTATTCCATAGTGTTGGATACATTTCTTTCTTCAAATCCCAGGTCAGGCTCTTGTGAGGTGTTAGGTCTGAGTGTTACTTTGTGGAAGCATACTCTACTGAGAAAAGTAGGATAAGCAAAGAGCACTGTATTTTTCAGGCTAAGATCAGCTTGTGGTATTCTGAGCTGGCGTTGTTGGTCACATGGTTTGAAAATTTTGATTTTTCAGTGTGCCAGAACCAAAAGCTTCACACTGTGTCCAGCCAGGAGGGGAAAACAAGATTCTGATGAGAAATGATTCTGAGAGATCAAATACATCAGCTAAAGATTATTATATAAGCCAATCAAGATATCTGCCTGGTAAGGTTAAAAGTCAATACATATGGAAAATGCAAGCTGTGCACAATCTACATACAATACATTTAAGCTTTAGATTTCTTACTGGATAATTTTGTCTTAACCAAACTAAATTTTCATGTTTTGGACTCAATGGCTTCCTTAGAAGATATCACAATTGATGCAGCAGTTCCTGGCTATGAAAACATGGCAGGACCTCAACACTGCTTGTACACTATAAAAGTGCACAGGCCCTCTTATGACCTGTAATATAAAAAATCCTCAGTAATATAAATCCAACATCTCTTGGATTACTAGGAATATATCCTGATTACTCTATGAGCAGGTGTATGTGAGGACTAAAGAAACTACATACATGTTTCTCATCAGGACTGTAGTGATAGGGCTAGGAGTAATGGATTCAAATGGAAAGAGGGGAAATTTAGAAAAGATATACAAAAGAAATTCTTTACTGTGAGGGTCATGAGGCACTGGACAGATTGTGCAGAGGACCTGTGGATGCGCCATCCCTGGCAGTGTTCAAGGCCAGGTTTGATGGAACCTTGAGCAACCTGGTCTAGTGGAAGGAGTCCCTGCCCATGGCAGGGCAATTGGAACCGGATGATTTTTAAGGTCCCTTCCAACCCAAACCATTCTATGATTTTATATAGCGCATATTTACCAATTTTGCATTGTCAGGATGTTTGGGGTTTTCTGAACATACAAGTTCTGATAAACACAGTCCCCTTCCTTGTACAAAGTGTTTAGAAATATCCATCTACTGGCACTGGTAGGAATTCATACACTCACTTCCTTTCTCAAGGCAGTCATCCTTCTTTAGAAATAGATATCTTAGTCTAAATCTGAGTGATTTTGTCAGGAAAATAACATTATATTATTTAATTACTGGGAATGAGAATGGAAAGGAGAAAGCAAAGATAATGTTTCCTTTAGTTAGTATTGAATATATTCTATAATCAAATTATTTTCTTGGTGTCTCAGTATCTTTTGTTACTGTGGTGGTTTGTACAATTACAGTAATCATACTATGACTTCTGTAATCCACATTTGAGAATTTAGGTGGCTCACAGAGGAATTCCCCATTGTCAGGCAAGTTGTTTTGATAGAACATATGATTAATTTGTCAGGAACTCATTAGGGCAGTGATGACTTCAATTCTAGAATATTAAATAGGATGCTCAGAGAATTAACAGTTTAAGTCCAAAAGAAAAAGAAAAATATAAAGAGTGAGGAACTTCCGTATCTAAAGGTAACACAATTAAAAGACTCATTTGTATTTCTTATGTTTTATTAAACACAATTCTAATGTCTCCATGGTTTTCAATGAGAGAGGCATAGATGTAAAAAATAATTAATTTCAACATTTAAGGGAATAATAGGTCCAAGGAACATTGTTATTATTTATCTATATTACTTCAGTTCTGCAACCAGTAGATCTGCGAGCTGCTTTCATGTGCTCTAATCCTACTAACTGTTGTAATGCTTGTAACATGCTGAAGTCACAAGAACCTTTGTCCTACGTTTTAACTTAACCCTTGAAGAAATAGTTAATTTTCAGCCTTGGGAACCCAAATTTTTGATATGTATTTTTAATTTGTGTGTTCCTTTTTTGACAAACAGAAGTATCAATTATGAGATTATGGTTTTGTAGAAACCAAGTAGCTATACTGGAAAGTCTTGTAAAAGTTCTCTTGAAAGTATGAAGAGAATTGTTCTTAAATTAGTGTCACTGGTTTTCATGGTTCAGCTTAAAAATCTAATCAATGGACATGATTAATTTACATTAATGGTGTTTTGCATTATAAGACAAATGGTTCAGTGTTGGTTTTCTGTTCTAGAAATGTAATTTATTGATTGAATTAAGTTTGAAATTTGGTATTTATAACATTTTCTGTCACTTGTTTTCTAAGGTGTAAACCCAAAGAATGTCTCTTTAGCAGCAGTCAATAAAGAAGGATCACATGGAGCCTGGAACAACCAATTGTTTGCTAAATCACTAGGAAATGCTGGGGGAGGAGTGACTTACAGCAGAAATACTACAGGTAAAAGTGTAATTGAAAATGGTCACATTATATCTCCTCAGACTTTAATTTAGTTAAAACCATCTGGTTTAAGTTCTGCAGTTAAGCTTAGGTTCTAGACTCTTTTTTTTCCTTTTGTTTTAGTGAAAGACTCTTAAAAAAACCCAACTTTTTCATATGTGGTATGATGTATTTTGCTTTCAGAACATTAAGAAGGTACAGACCAGCCCCTATTTATAAAGTCGTGTCAAGATAAATTTTGTACATAATCCACTGAGACCGTTATTTTACTGTATTTAAGCAAGTAGTTTGGCCTCATTACTGCCTGCTCCCTATGCCATGGAACACTATCAAACAGCAATCTCACCCATGAAAACATAAGGGTGGGTGGTGTGCTCATGTAATAAAAGTGCTGCCTAATATTCTAGACATGTCTTTTGTCAATTTACTGGCCTTGTCCTAAATCCTTTGCTGCAAGAAAAGTCCCCTTATTTCCAGGAAGGAACTTCCAGTGAGACTATGTTTTGTGAAGAACACTATTATCAGCATTCTATAGAGTGAAGTCCAACACTAGTAAACACTTTATCTAAGATTTCAGTGAGGAAAGCATCAGAATGTGGACTGAAATGTGTCTTCTCACCCCCAAGCCCTATAACTCAGGTACACTGTCCCTGTTATGGGAGGTTACCTGGTTAACAACTCTGCAGCCATTGTCCCGCTAGCAAGAGTCATCTCCAAATACTTCAGTGCCAATAAACCACCCATCTTGACATGCTTGTACAGCAAGAACTTCAGAAGGTTTGTTTACATGCAGATGCTGCACCCCTTTTTAATAGAACTTTGGTAGCCATTCTGCAGTGTCAACAAACCTCATTTTCCTCTCTGAAAGTCAGGGAAGCTGAAGTTTTTCATTTGAATTAATGTGCAAAATTTTAGAAAGTGGAGAAACAACAGCACCTACCAGAGTTTATTATGAAATAGAAGAGGTTTTTTGTATCATCTTGTATATCTTTTTTGTTTTCTGAAATAGAGTATCCATGTGCCTCAGAAGTAAATTATTTATGAATAACCTTGCAAGGGAATCAGGCACAGAAAAGCAAACAGCTGCTTCCAAAAGTTTTCATCAATTGGCTAGCCATCTACCTATTGAACTGCCGTGAAGATAAAATTAGAATGAATGCTAATGGTAGAAATCCTGCATTTGTCTTTCTACCAAGAATTTAAAGAAATAAAGAACTAAAACTGATTCATTTTTGTTTGAAAATACTTGGTATTTCCATCAGTATGTTAAATTGTATGTGTTGTTTCATATATGGGGAGATAGCAACATTTAAGACACACATGAAACACATGGAACCAGAATAGATGGATCACAGGAATACAATACATGTAAACTGTATCTTTTCACTTTTCATATTGACAGTCGGAAAGTCAACACTGCTGTGTTTAAATAACTATGTATAGTTTATTTAAGTGGGCTTTTTTTTCATCAGCCACAACATTGCTCTAAGGCAAAATAAGATAAGAGCAAATAGTTACAAATGCTTTATTTATGAAGGATTCTAAGTTTATGATCAGTCAACTCTGAAGATACCACCAAGTCCTTAAAATTGTAAATGGAATGTAATTGCATTGTTGGAAAATCACATTGTTAGTGCATATTTAGAACGAGCCTTGTAAAGTAACCTCTTGGAGTAACATTTTCTGCTCAAGAAAACAAGGATAAGACATTTTACTTACTAACGTGTCAGATATTCATGCTTGCTTGCTTTTTCCTTCCTCATTTCTTTTATATGACCTAAATTAGTTCTTCATACCCTTCTTCTGAAGTTCTGTCTTTCCATCTTTTTCTTCCTTTAATTTTCCTTGTCTACAGATGAGAACTTAATTATACCTATTGAAAAGCTATCATGCAAAGAAAGGTTGAATGAAAAATTAGAAGATCCAAAAGGTAAATTGTAGCAATTATAGCCTGGTTCTTTGTACATTTCCTATTTATGTTTTACAGTTTCTTGTAAAAAAAATTGCACTTATAACACAGGTTCCTGATGATCGTATCCTGCCATTTTTAATTGCAATCTGTTTTGTCAAACTTTGCTTTCCTCATTATGGCAATGTGGTGGTTTTGCATGGGAGGCATTTGTGGAAGTGATGTAAAGGCTTCTTCTGGATTCTTGGAACTTACTGTGCTTTAGAAGGCTGAGAATATTTTATTACCCTAATCATAACCCACAGCAGGTCACTGGATAATGGTGAGGAAATTATTCTAATGCAGAACATGCATGTCCCCTCAGGGATGGCTTGTCCCTGACAGCACTCAGGACTTGCACCTTTTCCTGCATTTGGGTTCTCTGCTCGTTCCACTGATCTTACAGTGCTGTGCTTGTGCAGGTTTTGGTGGAGTTACCTTTGAGTAAAAGGGAGGAAACTCAAGATTCCAGGCTGCCTAGTTTGTACCTTATAGTTCCACTGCTCTGAAATTATCACAGAAGTCTGGGAGTGTTTGTGTGAAGAGGAACATTATGGGATTGCCCAAAGGCCAAAGATTTAGGAGACAGAAAAACTGGTAAAGCAGAAGCTGTATTTTACTGTAACTACCACTGAAGCTCTGATGAATATGCTCACACATGATAAAGGTCAAAATAAACTTAATACTACTGAACACAGAACCTTACCACTAGAGAAAAGCATTTCTCTCTGGACATTATGCCAGCACAGTCTTAACATTGTCCCAAGTGATGACAGACATGGAGCTGGTAAGGAATTTTCTTGGAGCAGGGAGTAAGTATTGTAACAGACCACTCTTCCAGTGGACACTAATTTCAGAACTAATTTTGTGTGTACATGCACAATGCTTCCTAGCTTCCACATGAGGATGGTAATGTCAGCCTTCCCAGGGTAGTGCTGGTTTAAAGAAGGACATGGACCAAAACTAGGCACAAACAGAATTATAACCAGGGTAAAAGAGAGAGGATCATTTGCTCTGACTTGTATAGCAGGCCTTTAACTGTGGGAACTGTCAAAGTCAACTTGAAGCGGTGCACCACTTTCCACAAGAGATGTTGGATTCCATTATTTTCAATAGATTTAGGCCAAACATGTTGACTACAAGACTAAACTGCGCACTAGTTAAATCAGCTTCTGGTAAAGCAAGTAGATGTAAACAAAAGGTAAAATCCTACATTTCTTTGCAACTCAGTGAAAACCTTTCTATGTGGTCTTAAATTTAGTGGAAGAACTAAGGAAATGTTCATCCTGCTGTTTGTCTTTATTCCTGCTGAATTTTTGTCTGCTAGTGCTGAAAAGGGTCCAACTATATAAAAAGCAAAGAATGAATTCAATGAAAGAATGTTTGTTTTTCAAGAGATGAGCACTAGGGAGTTTTTAACGAACACGCATACTTGGCACTCTTGTAGTACTGCAAATATAATATGAAGTGAGTATAAAAAGTAGGCCAAGTTTTCTGAAAGCAGCTGAAAATTCTAAAATTCTGCAATGTCAACAGGAAATCCTGGCTTTGTAAGTAGTGGTGCTTACAACCCATTGGGACTACACACCTCTTCCTTCCATAAAAAAGAAGTTGGATCAGCTGGACAACGGATACAGCTAGCACCTCTTGGTGCACCTGTATCGGGTAAGAAATATTCTTTTACTGCTCATATCCAAGACAAAGAGAAATGTTAATTTTCCCTGCTTTCTAAGGGATTTATTAGCTCTTGGTTTTCCTCAAGTTTTGTAAATAAAATTGTAGGGCATAAATTCTTAATACAAGTGAACTGCATGTAGGTGCCTAGAGCCTGTCCTGATAGATAAACTACTGCTACTAATATTTGTTACATAAAAGAGAAAATAATTACAAAAGGTGCAAAAAAGATTTGGACCATTTCTACTGTTCATTAGTGTTGATGGGCTAAGCAGAATTGTAAAAACATGTAACTCCACAACTCTGTAGTAAAGGGTCATGTTTTTAACATTCATTTGTTAAAAACAGTGTGAAATCTCTTCTGAATGTAACTGTTACCTTGGATCCTCTGCAGCGTTGGTGGCATTCTGAGCACCTTCATTGTCATGTTTCTGATGCAGAGAAGATGAACAGCAGTGCTCAGGATGCAGGAGAAAGTTTGTGAGTGAAGATTGGAGCTGCTGTCCACACCCAGCAGCCCACTTCTCTGGTTACTTCAGAGGAAATAGCAAGGCCCTAAACCAATGGTGAATTGTTTAACCAAAGGGTCCATGGCAGACCAATCTCACACAGTTTTGCTTAATAATGTTGTCTTTTTGCTGACATGCTCCTTTGAGTTACCTCGTCTCCTTAAGAACTTGCAAGTGGCTTCAGAGAACTGGAGCAGGAGGGAAGAAAGGAGATAGCACACACACACACACATACATATCTACATAGATATATATAAAATATGCTTAGATGTATGCATATTCTGTGTCTGACTTGATCAGAAACCCACCCAGAAAGGCTGGAGCTATACTTGATTATCTTTATTGATTCACTGCTGAAACAAAACTGCGAGTGTTGATTTGTCACAATGCATGGATCAGGAGGTTCACAGGAGGACAAAATCTGCAATTCTCTCTAGACTGCTGTGAATAGTGAAAAAAAAATCACTTGTGATGTGCCACAGGAGATAAAATTTATTGTTATCTGTATTTAGAAATGGAGTATGTGTAGTAGAAGTCAGAAAGGCTGGCAGATGGAGGTCAATTAAGATACTCTTCTGTGTGCTGGAGAAGAACAAGAATCCTATCACTCAAACCACTCATATTTAGCTTAAAGTCTTCAGAGTTATATGGGAATAGAGATAAGGACAAAGCAAATGGCAGGTTTAATCTCCTCGATGTCAGTATTTGAACATTAACATTTTTGGTGACCCCTTGCTTTATATTATCTAAAATGTACTAAGTTATGCTCTCAATTGTTTTCTGCTCTTTTAATTTTTCTGTTATTTTATTATGCCATAATTTAAATAATTTAATGTAATATACAAGATCCATTTTTCTAAGGAAAATACCAGGAAAAGTGGCCTTTATTGCCAAGATAGTATAGACTGGAATCATACTTGCTGACGAAAGATAGGGAATGCCAGCCTACAATAAAGAAAGTTTTCAGAGGTGGAGACCTGACCCCAGATTTAAGGTCCTTGATGTTCCTGCTTTTTAAATGTCTTGATCCTCACCTGTTCCTTAACAGGTTCAATCCACTGGTGTTAAAATGCTACCAAAACCAGGTGGTTTTCTCTAAAAAACAGAATGATACCTAGGCACCAAAAGCCCCATCAATTTAAATGTTAAATTTCATTTTAAAGAGTATCAGTACACGGTAAGATTAAAATACAAAAATATGAATGGAATGGGCAGAAACTACCTTAGGAATGCTAAGGAAACAATGCTAAGGCATAGCAGGAGTCTGAATAAAAGGTGTCCCGGCTGGGTGATTTTAAAGACTTAGAAAATGGTTGAATTGGTCATGAACACGAAGAAATGTCAGCCCCTGCAGCAGAGCAATTACTTTAATCACATGAAACTCAAGGAAGTAGCCACTACCTGAAATGTCAGAAGGGGAAATGTGAATAGGAAGGTCAGGAATACAGCACTGTGCTACAGCTAGTGTCTGAGATCAGGTGGGTGTAATTATTAAGAGAGAAAAAAGGCCTTCAAACTTGGAATAAATTCTATTAAACCAATGGAGAAATGGGAAATGGGGCAAAGAAGACTTGCCACCAAGTACACCAGGAGTTCTGAGCTAAGCAAGAGGGGAATAAAAGGCATAAAATCTCAAAAGGAACAAGAGGGTCTCTGAGAGGTGTTCTTCAGGCCAAGCTGTTTCAATCTTACTCAGTTTATCAATATTATAATGACTTGCTTTTTTAAATATTTGAGATAGAAGAAAGAACACTTTCATACTGTAGCAGTTTTGTAATAGGAGATACAGAGTTGCAGGCATTTGCATCAGTTTTTCTACTGAATTTCATTCTCAGTGCTTTGATGGAGGATTGCTGCAAAACCGCTATTCAGTAGGTGAGAATAATACACACAAACTATTGGAAAAATAATCTTTTCTGAAAAGAAGCACAGACAGCATGGTCTTAGGCACATGGTGTGATTCTTGGGGTTGTCCTGTGTTGGGCCAGGAGCTAGACTCTATAATCCTAGTGGGTCCCTTCCAATCTGGATGTTTTATGACATATAGGAGACCAAAGCATTCTGTTACATCAGCATCCTTGAGGACCATAAGTCCTCTGTAAGCACTCATTCTTTTCTCTGTAGAGGAGTAAAATAGTCGTAATTAATTCTGAGTTCTTATTCCTTTTTAGTCATAATTAATTCTGAGTTCTTATTCCTTTCAGATTATTCCTGGAAAAACAAAGCTGCTCGTCCTCCATTACCAGGTCCTGCTTTCAATGCAGCAGCAAAAAACATGAGTATCTTCACTCGCCCCCCTACAATTCAGCGAGTACACGGGAGAACAGACTGGGTGGCCAAATACGGAGGAAACAGATAGAAAATACCATCCTGTGTGGATATTACATGCTCTGTGAGAACCTGAAAAGCCTATTTGCTCCAGCTTTTCCTAAGACTATGCAACAGTAAAGAAGAAAAAAAGACCTTGTGTTCTATTATTTGTATAGCACATATAACACCATGTAAAATACTGGCTGTAAAGTAGGATGCAATGAAGTATTGTACAACACATATTGCCAAAACTGAGATGTAGATTTCACCCAATGTTTTCTATAGATAGATCTCCTGTTCTCATACTCTTTGCAACAGCTTGGGTTAGGGTTGTTCATCCAGTGCAACATCTGCTGCTGGAATGTGCTTGAAGCACACAGAAGGGCTGAAGCAGAGCAGCACCAGGCTTCCAGGTGTTAGGCTGGCTCCTTAGCAGGAAGACAAGAGTGAAAGCACAGATGTGGCTTTGTGAAGAGCATCAGTATCCTGCAAGGATTTCAGAACTCACTTGTAACAAAGAGTTACTCAGGGTCTGTAAGGTACAAATATTCATGTAGCAATGAGAACTGAAACCCTTGTAAAAGGACATAGTCAATCCAGTGATAGATATTACACAAGGAAGGTATAGAAATCTGGCTGATAGAGGGCTGCTGAATGATACAGCAATATTGGAAAATAGCTAAACAAGTACTGAATACCACTTACCAAGCTGTGAAGTGAAGCCTAACAATCAGATTCTACTGTTTTAATTAACTTGTTGGCATTTTTGGTCAAAGATCTGTAGAGATTTATCTCTGTTCTGTCAAGGGCATTTCACAGTGACCTTTAAAGAGCCTAAATAACTGCAGTCAGTCATATTAAGGGTGAATTAGCCAAAATGCCTAAACTATCACTAAACTCATGTTCCTACATTCTTTATTGGGTGACCAGACTAAACTACAGAGTTTGAATAGGCTACATGAGGAAGACTATTGGTCTGTTCTTCAAGGACATTGGTTTCTGTTTTAGATCTTAAAGGCCAATCTAGGTACCTGAAAACACACACAAAACTTTAATAATTCAGTATGTTAGTGTTTATATGCACATTCAGTACTTTCCCCAGCTTTTATGCTAACTTTTATAATAATATTGCCCAAAGGACTTTGCAATGTACAGTGAAATTTTTATTAGGATGTTGAGCTGGGCTACTTCTGTTAACAATTGCATTTGGAATAAATGCTTTAGAGTTTATAGTAACATTAAACTTGCCCTTTTAAAGTAAAAAGTGAGTATGCTCTTTAAAGATGTAAAGTTGTTAATGATGACTTCAAGCATTTTAAAAAATTTAATTTATTTGTATGACTTTTATAAATGAATATTAAAATTTAAACTCCTTTTGTTGACCCAGTGTGTCATAATATATGGGTTACATTAACTTCCTGGAAAGCAATTAAATCTAAAACAGTTGTACCAAAAAGTCAAATATTTTGTTAGAAAAATTGCACCTAAAGAAAATGCCCCTTTTGTTGATGCTGTCAGAGCTCTGTGAGGATAGGGCTGTCTGGTTAATAATGCACTAGCGAGTTTAATTCAATTGCCACTGGTCTAGGACTAAGTATTTGCCATTCCCTTCGTACTAAGGATGTCCCTATGCTACTTACATGCATCTTAATGTAACTGTAGAACATATCTGTAACTTGCTATGGCAATGAAGGACATCCTCAGACAGTTGGTAACAGCCATAAGAGCTGTGATTTTATAATTAAAAAACAAAATTAATCACTCTCATACAAGATGCCAGTGACAGTTGAAATCAGCCTGGTCAAGGAATTAACTAATAATGTGCCAATAGTTCACGTGTCTGTGAGTCAGTCACCTTAGAGCACAAAAATAAACAGCTAAATGGCACTAAATGTGGTTAGAAGAAACATGCTGTCCTTGTCACATGGTAATGAACCTTGAAAGGGCTTTGACATAACCAGATCAATCTTTACATGTCCACAAGCAAAGCATGACAAGTGTTGAATAATTCTTGTTGCAAGCAGCAAGAAAAGGCTAACAGGCTTTGTACAGTCATTTAACTCTTATTCATAGGTGCACATTGGACTGCTAGTGCATAAATGCTTAAAAAAATTATTATATGCTAATAAATTTTCAAAGGGGTAAAAAGTATGTAAGGCTAAAATTTTTCTCTTGTCCCTTTGCCTCTAGTACTGCTGTTTATCCTGAGCATGAGCATTCTACCACGAGTTCTAAATTACTTCTACCAGCAGTTCTCAATTCAACCTATTGCTTTCCAAAGCTCAGGAAACAGCAGCAAGGGTTCACACTTTGATCTAGAGTATAAAAGCTTACCAACACACATACCTGTCCAGTTTTCTGCTTTTTATTGTCTTTATTCTGGTAAAGACAACTGCAATTCAAATTCACAAGTTACCTGGCTTGAGACCAGCGTTATACAATTACAAAATCGCTGGGTCATGGCTGTTCTCAGTTTATTGCAGGAGATGCATTTATGTTTGCACCCTACTCCTACAGAAGAAAACTGCTTCAATAGAAATATGAAGAGGCAAAAAAAAACTCCCCATAAAGCAGTTTAAGAAGTGTCTTAAATGCTAATGTCTGGCTTATTAACTTTTTCAAATTAGAACAAAGATTAGAACACTGCCTACCAGTGCTGGGTCCTGGGCTGGAATTAGGCACATAAAAGGGTGATAGGTTAACAAACCATCTGCTGTCCTGCACACCCCTTATTTCCATGCAGGGAGGTAGGAGAAGAAAGTAAATACAGGTGAACACTTGAAGCTGAACTCTGCAGGGTGATGAATAAGGGCTCTGAGGAGATGCTCTGAGCACACTTCCCCATCCAGACCTGTCTGTGCTCAAGCCAGCTCTGACCCAGGCTGTGTGGCCTGGACCAGGCTGCCGAGACACTTGCTGGAGCTGCACCCATTCCTGGCCGTGTCCCTGCAGATCTGGAACCCAGTCTGACTGACCTGACTCCTGGCTTGATCCCTGCCTCATCCCTGTGACTTGCCTGGCAAGCCACCTCCCTGCTGGCAGAGCCTGGCTGTGGCCACTGGCCCAGCTCTGCGCCTCCTGCTCACACAGCACAAGGTCACTGCCCTGCCTGCTCTGCTGTGACAAGGGACGAGGGAAGGAAAACCACAGGATGTGACCCTCCTGCCAAGGTACTACCCTGATACTCAGAGAACTCTGAGCAACCCCAGAGTCTCACCCATCTAATGCACCAGCCCTCCTGCTTCCATCTCTCTCAGTACCAGGCGCCAAAGAAAAAGGTTGAAGAAATCAAAGCTCAGGATCTGTGCAAAAAGGGACATAAGTTAAATGTGACCAGAAAAGGGATACATTACCAACCATGTGTATCTTCCAGGATTTTTCTCTATGAGAGGTTTATATTTAGAATGATTTCAGGCATTAAGGGAATCAACTGAGGACAAAGACTGATGAAATAAGCCCTTCAGTCTTTAAATAAACTTTCATACAGTATTTTCTAAAATAGATTATCCCCTCAGAAAACAAAACAAAAAACCCAACAAAAAATAACAAAAACAAAAACCAACCAAACAAACAGAAAACCAAATCAAACAAAAAAACAAAACTCAAACTAAAAAACATCAATATAATACTTGTCTGAATATGTAGTCTGTATGCTTTTGTGCTCTCCACCTCCCTCCCTGTTCAGATTTTTATATTTACAAGTTACTAGATTCAGGGATAGAATAGATTATTTATACAATTCATGCTCACAAATATAACCTGACACCCTGCAGGAAAGGCACCAAACTGTATCAATCCAGATGAACAATTAGAGACAAAATAAGCTCTGCAGAACACAAAAGTTTGCGATAATAATTTCTTAGTTTATTTAAAATAATGTTTTAATAAAGCTGTGCCTACAATTCAGCATTTCCTAATAAAGCATATTTTTGAGTTATGGGTAGTAATCTGTAAAAGTGAAGTGAATGACATGGAGCTGAGCTTACAAGTGATTGCAAGGCATAGTTATGCATTTATTGCATTACAGCAGAGCCCTGACCACAGCTGGTTCTATGATTGTGTTTTGTGGGACCAGGTTCTAACACACAGTGCTGGGAGAACAAACTCCCTGACAGACAAACACTGTGAATGGACAAACTGGCATGGAAAGGGAGATGGAACATCATAAGCACATTTATTCTATTAATTACTAGTGACAAATCAGAAACTCCTCTCCCCTGCTTTTAGAGGTACACATGATTTTAGAAGGACAAGTCATATGGGGATTTCAGTCTCAATCCTGCAACTGTCTGCATGCAAGGGCCAGGAGGTCTTTGCTGACACTAAGCTGCAGGACCAGAAGCTAAACTAATGCTACACTCATATTTTCTTGCTTGCTTTCAGTGCAGAAAATGTTAAGACAAATACCATGGCAAGGGCTCTCCGTGTCAGTCCCTTAAAAACACAACGCATGTGCATTAGGATATGAAAAATACAATGCACAGGTAGCAGTGCCTTTTCCACTATTGTGCAGAATATTTAGGCAGTTGCATTTTGGGCTTCTCAGTCATGTGTCTTCAAGTCACTTGATGCATATTTATGGCTTAAGAGGTTTTTCCATCATCTGCAATCCAAGCCGTCCAACCATCAGTAAACTGTGGAACAGAATAGTTATTAAAAAAGGTGGTGGAGGCAAAAAATCCCATAAAGAACAAGAAGGAAGAAAACATTGACATCATTTCATTTACCTAAACACCACCACAAGATTTCATTTTTCACAGAACTCACCATATTAAAACAATATAATCCACAAATAAGCTAAATAAAATGCTTATTTAATAACACAGACAAGAACAAAGTACAGATAATTACCTGGCACCAGCAATTATCCCAGGCATTGCCTTTTTGGAGTTGTAAAATCTCATTCCCATAACAGTAGACAAGGTGCCAGATGCCACTGTTGAAAAGAAGCCCAGTCAGAACCGTTTGACACAGAAATGCCAGCACAGCATTGCCACACTCGGACACTGAGCAGACCACACATAGAGACAGGAGTGCCTCCCTCTGGGAGTAAACTATTTGATTCTCTTCAGCATCAAAGCTGTCATTAGAAGCTTCTCAGCAGCTTTGGTAAGCATGCTCCACTGCTCAGCAGAAGCAAGGAGATCTCACCAGGGCTGAGACCACGGTCTGATCCCCCACAAACTAATCCTCTGAACAGGTCACTACCTCTCCCTCAGCCTTTACTTGCAAAAGAATTATTATTCCCTCAAACACAGGCAGGCTCAAAACTGCCAGAAAGCTGGGATGGTGACAGTATTCACTAAGTGGGAGGTAAATATTATTTACACTTCTCATTTCTCTGCGACATTCTGAACTGGAAAGTGGCAGTAAATACTACAACTGGATAGAAAACAACCCCACTTAAAAATATTATTAGAAAACAGAAAGCAATCCAAAAGATCAAACTGAAAGAGCAATTAACATCTTAGACATTACTGCAAATTATTTTATCTCTAAATGTAGAAAAGGAATCCCATCAACATTTACAAGAAATGTACAGGGCCATTGTTTTATTTTTTTTTGAAGAAAGGCAGGTGAAAGTGTGGTATACCTTTTTCCAAAGCCTCAAGTTTGTTTGCATCAGACATGGTAAAAGGTATTCTAGAGACACTCTGTCAAGGTTATATTTCTCTATTTCTACCTCTGATGTACTGGGACCAATTTATAGCTCTGCAGGAGCCACAGCTGCACATTGCAAGGAGGGATGCAAGCATGGAGAGCTGTACTAGACTGTGACACAGCACTGCTTTCAAGAGGTCCACTTGAAAACACTCCATGCACCACATCAGGATATACAAAAGCTGCTCATCCCTCGCCATGACATGGCCTAAAAACCCGTGCCAGAGATGCACAGCCACTCCCATAGTATGCCAGAGTAGAAGGACATTTCACAAATGGAAATTGTGCTTTACATTGAGCTGCATTTTACAGTTCATTCCTTACTGATGAGGTTGGTCCTCTATAGTGGCCTTTCAGCACATTAGTCCTATTGGTTTAAAATAGTCTTAAATCACTGTAAAGCTGAAGTATCATAGCACTAGTAACACTATGGAGTAGTTACAGAAGTAGCAGGATCCTCAAGAACTCATCTAGGATACTCTAGTCCCTAAAGGCACAATCACTTCCTGATAGTGGTTTAACCCCAGATATTACACTCCTGCAGCAAAGGAACTCCCTGAGGTCCACCTGAGTGCTTCATAATACTTTCCACAGTGATTTCCTCCTTCTTCCCCTGCAGAAGATTTAACTGCAAGCTTAACACCCACAACTTCTATTAAACTCTACTGAAAGCAAGCAGAATAGATCACTGCTCCTTTTCTTCAATATACTGTTTCTTCCAGAGTGTATGATTCATTAGAACATGTACTGCTCCTCTGAGATGCTTGTGCAAACCAGAGTTCCCTAAGGCCACATACCACCTGTCACACTGCTGTCACTATTGCAAAAATAGTGCTTATTCCACCACCACAGGCTAAAAACTCTGCTTCACAACCAAAAATTTTCCACGTATGTTTCCTGCACCTAATGTGTTGGTGTAACACTTTATCTAATCTGGCAGAGGAGACAGGTGTTTCTCACCAGCTCTGGATTCACACAGGACAAACAAAAATTGTGCTCTTACACAAATACCTCCTGGCTGTGGGCAGGGGGTCCCGCCACCACTTACAACATTTGTATAGGTACAGCGGCACAGGGCAGCTGAAACATGCTAAGAGAAAAAAAGGTTACTGTTCCCACCGCTACCAGTAACACTCAGTACTCGGCTGCCGAGCAAACTTACCGAGGGAAAGCCACACATTCTTTGGATCTTTGGACTGCTGGTACGCGCCCAGCCCCGCTAAGCCGCCGAACAGCAGACCGGCAGCTAGAGACGGGACGCTGCCTTGAATAAAGAATAAAGCAGTCAGCGGAAGAACAGAGAGGCTGACACACAGAGCCAGCCTGCACGCCAAACGAAAGCACTTCGCGACTTCTCCGTTCTAGTAAATCCACAAAACCGATCTAACTACTACAGCATTAGGGCTCAGGTTGAGGGGTTTGGAGAGTTTTTTAACACACTTCGCAGACCTCCGCGAGCACCGTTTCGTTGCACTTATTTGGTGGCAGCAAGGACTGAGCGGCACTTGCGGTGTCACCGCCGGCAGCGGCCCCACAGCGGGGCGGGGCGGAAGGGAGCGGAGCGGGGGCTGCCTGCGGGCACGGCCGGGACAGGGACAGCCAGGGCCACCAGCACCCACCTGCCTTGGCGTAGCCCACGACACCGCCCGCCGCCACCAGCGCCGCGTAGCCGAAGCCCAGCCAGTCGTACTCCATCTGCGGGCAGCCGCGGAGACAGACGGCGTACGGCAGCGCAGCGCAGCGCCGACCTTGGGCCGCCCTCACGCCGCCCGCCCCGCCCCGCCCCGCCCCGGGGCCGCCTCACGGAGGCCCCGCCCGCCGCCCATGACGGCGCCTCGGGGCCGGGAGGATTTGCTTGATTGACTGCCCACCAGTAACGCAGTTTTCCAACTTTTCCAAGTAAGAAGTGAAGCAGGAAACACCCACCTGTTATAAACGAGAGCTTGACAAGGCCAATATTCAAGCAGCAATCAATTTATTAATTAATATGGTAAAGTATGAGCAATACAGCGCTGGGTACAGTGGGAAGTTTTCCCTCCAACTGCACACCGATGGTTGTGGCTTACAGGTATTTATAGGGGTACTCATCAGCTTTCTCAGCAGTTTCTGTTCCAAATTTTTACTCACCAGCAGTTTCTATTCCCAATTTTTACGTCACAATTCTATACACTATTGTGATTTAGTTTTTCTCAGGATGTATCCCAGAAAGGAGTACCCCCAGATGGTCCGCAGGTGGTCCTGAAAGAAGGAAGAAGCATCCCATCTGGTGAAGTCCAGCTCTCCGGATGTGGCTCCACCTTTTAATTGCAAGGACTATAAATCTCATAACAGTGATGTCCAGCTTCCCTTGGTCGAAACTAGTAATCCTTGAGTTGATGTTCATCTTCCTTTCTCAAGCTGCTTTTCACTGTTTTGTTAAGGTGTGAGATAAGCATGTTTCCTTTATATATATTCCAAAGCTATAGTTTCAAGGATACAGGCAATATTCTAAAATTATACCTCAAAAGGTTATTATTGCAAAACTCTTTAAGGCTTAACTACAAGCAGAATGTTCTTGTCAAAAAGCAACATCCTTAAAGCTTTCATTCAAATGCTCCTAAATCAGCTTAAGACTTATAAAGGTTAACTGTGAACAAACGATAGGTTCAAAGGCCTTCTTCCATGCTTTACTTTCCCCAGTTATTATTAGAATTCGTCTTTATAACTGCCCCATGATCGGTTTCCACACATACCGCAATCACAAATACACACGTTGCCTGTATGTACCCGACACGAAACACAGCTTTGTATTTCACCCACCTCCCCTTCTCTTCCCAGGCTCGGCATCACCCCGCCCTGCCAGGGGGTGGGAAGTGCAGGTTGCAGTCGGTCCATGGCGTCTCTCCTGCGCTGCTGCTCCCTCCTCACACTCCTGCCGTGCCCTGGCGTGGGGTCTGTGAAAAATGCATATTTTGTAAATATTTTTAATATTTTCGCAAATATTAAAATGAATATTATATGTGTTATGTTAGAAAGTTATGCTGTATTAATTTATTTAGTAGCGTGTTAAGTATAGTTTTAGGTTATAACATAATGTTAAAATAGAAACTATGCTATGTAAGATACTTTTTAAAGAAAGGACTCACAGCAAGATAGCAGCCACAGGACACCTAAATCTTTCAGAGAAAGAGAATTTGTTGCTCTCTTATCAGAAGAAACGAACTTCTTCTCGCCTTGCTCAGCCATGAAGACGCCGTTAGGATTAAGAGGAAGAAGTTGACACTGACCAGACAGAATCCTGTATTTGAATGGAATTTATGCATCATGTATGAGATGTACGAATATGCAACCAGCTATTATTTTTAAGGGTTAATCCTCTGTTAACATGGCTCCTTTTTCGGGCTTGTTTTGCCCAGAAAAAGGTTCCTGGACATCCATAACTCTTTGTTTTTATTGTCTCATATTGTCCTAATCCAAATTGTCCAAATTATTATTACTCTAATGATATTGGTTTTTTATAACCATTTTATTATCATTAAACTTTTAAAATTTAAAAACAAGTGATTGGCATTTTTCACAGGGTCCCTCCCACGGGAGACAGTCCTGCACAACCTGCCACAGCATAGGTCCTTCCGTGGGGTGCAGTCCTTCGGGAACAGGCTGCTCCAGAGTGAATCTTCTGTGTGGTCACAAGTCCTGCCAGCACTCCTGCTCTGAGCTGGGCTCCTCTCTGCAGCTTCAGCTTCCCCTGGGGCACGTTCACCCACTCCAGTGTGGGGTCCTCCATGGGCTGCAGGAGGATCTCTGCTCCATGGGCTGGAGGGGGGGGCTGCAGCACGGGCTGCAGGGGAACCTTCACTCCTGCACCTGGAACACCTCCTGTGCTCCTTCTTCACTGACCTTGCTGTCTTCAGGGCTGTTCCTCCCCAAAGGTTCTCATTCCTCTCTCCAGGAGGTGCTCTCACACACTGTCTCATGAGTTCGGCCCTGGCCAGCAGCGGGCCTGTCCTGGAGCTGGCTGACTCTGCCAAACATGACGGTTGGTCCTGGCTTCTCCTCTCAGAAGCCACCCTTGCCCTGGAAGCCCAATCCAGATGTCAAAAGAAGGCATCTGGATTCCTTGGCAGCTCTGCTGAGGACGCCACACGTGTGCAGAGCGATGGTGGTGCTCTGCTACAGGGCACAATCCCCAGCACCAGGGGCAGCAGCCAGCCCAGCACTGCACTGGATGCATTCCTTTGTCCTGAAGGCAACTGGTGCCCAGTGCCAATTCACTCACTGAGGCAGGTCTTACCATCCCTCATTCTAGTTTGCACAAAGTAGCCAGCTTGGCCCGCTCACTTGCTATCAATACTTTATATTATGTATACATTTTAACAAACTGATTGTACTATTTATAGATTTTATCAAACGAAGGCAGAAGCATCCATTGGTAATATAACTTTCCTATAATTACTACTTGACCCCCTGTCTATTTGCTAGTTATATCTCTCACTTATTATGCTAATCCACAGGTGCAGCTCTCTCCATTTTAATTTAAGCACCAAATCAAATCAGGTAAAAAGGTTTGGTGTTACCTACTTATCACCATTGTTTTGCCTTGAGTGCATTAGAAATAGGCCTTTCTAGGTCTATTTTAATGCCTGTTTCCAGCCTCTTCAGGTGCCCCACACAAAAATGACATTCACACACCAGCCAATTCTTAATCATTCTTTTGAGTAAGCTTTCATGCCCACATAGAAAACCACCACTGTGCTGGCAGTCACCAGCCATGAGACAGCAGGATTTGCTAGGCAAAGACCTTTTCTTGGGTGACCCTCTGTTACCAAAGGTCTGAATCTTCCCTGGATTCCTAGAGTGGGGAGAGGACAGAGATGGAAAGCAAAGCCCTAGCTAGAGGGTCGTACTGGAGGGTGAATCTGGAACAATGAAAATTCGTCTTTGTTTAAATCCATTGAGAATGATTTGCAGAGGGTCATCAAAAGTGCCTCTCTGCTGTGGAGTAATGCCAGTAAAACTTTTTTTAAGCATTATGTCAAGCTGTTAATTAGATGTTTGTATGATCACAGGCTGGTTCCTGGTGAAAGCTGAGGGTGTCGATCTGTTCCTGCACATCACAATGTAACACCTTACCGTGGTTTTGAGACCATCCTTCATTATGTTTGCAGCACTTTCATTCATCGTTTGGTGCTGCTGATGCCACTGCTGACCTCACAGCTCACATAAATCACAATCTTGATGCTTTAACTGAATTAGAAACCAGTGACTGACTCAGAAGCCAGTGAGCAGACAATCCTACTGGCTTCTTCTGTTTTATGCCTCTTGTGGCTATGCTATGATTTATTCATGGGTGCCAATGCTTCAGCCTTGCATTTGTGGCTTTCAGAATGATGGGTTTGTGGTAGCTGTGTGCTCACAAATTAAGTGAGACAAGGTTTGAAGGATAGGGCAGAGGAATTGATACGGCCAACAGAGGAATGCAATATGCAAGAGAGAAAACAAAACCAGATTGCAAGCTCACTAAAGTGTGTTCGGATTTTTCTTTGTTCTGCATCTGTGGGTGCCCCTGGAAGTGTTCCAGGTCAGGCTGGGTGGGGGCCTGATCTAGTGAATGACATTCCTGCCCATGGTAGCAATTTTGGAACTAGATGATCTTTAGGATCCCTTCTAACTGAAACCATTCTATAATGCTATGATTCTACATACACGTTGCTTTCATTACTAAAGTGAAGCTGGTTACCTTGGCAAACATCTGGGGGGTGTTTTTGTTTTGTTTTGTTTTTGTTGTGGGTTTTTGTTTTTTGTTTTTTTGGTTTTTTTTTGCTCTGACATATTTATAGAAGACAAAGCTGTGGAGGTGCACCACAGCTGCTGAACTCAATCACTGCTGTCACTGTTGTGCAGGGGAGTCTGACCTTCCTCAACATCCTTCCTACCAGACACCCCCTTCAGTTTTTAATCTTCCCTTGCCTTTTACTGCTATTTCAAATTAACACCAGTATGGTAAGCTCTCACTGGTTTCGATGACTTCTTCACTTTAGCTGCCAGAAATCATTGTTTTGTCTCTTCTACAGTGAATAACTGTATTGTTCTTGCTACAAAAAAAAAAAAAAAAAAAAAAAAGAGACTGATGAGGCAGGTGTGGCACTCAAAAATCAGTCACACAGTGAAACCAGATTGACTTACTTACAGAAAAGCATAACCTGGAGTAGCATTCATGAAAACAAAAGAAAACAAATTAAAAAAAAAAACCAACAAAACTTAAATAATCTTAAATAACCTATGGACAGAAATCTGTTATGTTTTTCTGGATTCTTACTTGAATCGGTAATTTAACTCAGAATGTATCTGTATACCCATAAAATATCTGTATTTCTTCAGGTTCAGAGTGCTACATGCCATTATATCCATCAAATTCAAACTGCCAAGCTCATTGCTTCTGCTGTTGACGTTTTGCTATTCACCTCTGGAGTCTTAACAATGAAATGTGATGTTTGTACTCTGGGCTACTTTAAATATTCACACAAAATGGTGAGGACAGCTTTATTTTATTTGGGATTTTTTCAGTTTGGGAGATATTCAGCTTGTTAGACCAAGGACGGGATGGGCTGGTCCCAGGTCTCTCTTAAGTCTCTAGACCTTCCTAAAACTCTCTATTTGAAATAATTACTCATTCTGCAATATTTCTCTCTTTAGCTTCCTCCATGACAGCAGGATAGCAAAACCCTCTTCTCCCCTCTTCCAAATACTAAGCAGAATTTCTTCTCTGGAGGTAAACTTTTGGTGCCTCTCTGCCGGAATCTGCATCATTAGGTGTTGACTGCTCTAAAAGCAGAACAAGCTGACTGAGGCAGATCCTGTCTGTTCAGACCCTTCCCTGCAGGTTACCAGCCACGCTCCAGGACATCTGAATGTGTCGTGTTCCTGTTACAGAACTGCTGCAGTTTGCAATCCAGTTTGTTAAAAGACCCTGAAATTAGCAATGTTTTCATAAAGTTGGTGGTAAACTGCTCTTTTTCAATAGTTATTCTTTGGGCCATCACTGCTTGCTCAGAAGAAAGGCAGGAGAGCAGCACACAGTCTCCCTAGATTCAGGCATCCCGATTTTTACTGCTTTTTGTGCAGCTGCCTGGGTCACTCAACAGTGCTGCTAACATGCCATGTGAATATACAACCACAATAGCTAGAGGAATAAGCATCCATAGGTTTGCTTCCTTGCTTTGTTTTTTAGGACATGATGACTGATAGCCATGACTTTTGTCTTCTGTTTGCCACACTAAAATATTCTCAAGCCCCCGTTTTTTTCTTTATTTATTTTTTTTCACTCTGCAGCATACTAGGTTGGTTGAGATTTTGTGCACTTTTACCAAGAGTTTGAAGGGAAAATCTGCTCAGACGTTGGATGGCCTCCCTCTAGTGGCTGTTACTGTGGAATTCAAATGGGGCTGTGATCTACCAAACCCAAGGTTGTGTTTGCATCAACCATTGTATGCCACAAAAGTGAATACACTTGGGAAGTCTTAAGAAGTCTTACGCCACATCAAGATACAAACCAGAAACACTACGTTATTGCCAAAGCTTGGTTACTGCTTTTTCAGTCCTGAAAATACTTATCTTCCACATTCCACCTCTCCCTCTATGTCCTTACCCAGGACAGTCTAAGGACACTGATGAACCAAAATCTGCATGTAAATAATTATTTTTAATTTTTTTTCCAGTTCACTTAGTCAGCCAAGTAAGACAAATATGCAAGCCCCTGTTTTTAAGACGTGGACTCCTGTGTCTAAATCCCTATCTGATTTTTTTAACCAGGCACACTGATCTAGTAAAAGATCCTGTTTGTTCTTACAAACCTTGTCCCAACAGATATTTAAAGAACAGGTATGATCTGGGAAATGTAGCATCTTTATTCCGTTTCCAGTAGTTTTCTGTTATTCTCTATAGTAAATATCAATATATTTGACAGAACCATATCTATATGTATAGCCAGCAGTTGTATTCTTGTGTTTAAGATCTTGCTGATTGTGATTCATTACACTTGTCTTTTAGACACAAAAAGTTCCAGGAATACATGGCTATGTTTGTATTTTTTGTGGGAAAATACAGCAATGACAAGGTAGCAAGACAAAAGTTGGAGCTAGAAAATATCCCATTAAAAATGACAAAAATGGAAAGCTCCTGCAGCTGCAAGAGGAGCTTTACCCTGGTGTCTCCTTTTGGATCTCTCATACTTTGGTCTCTAAGTGTTAAGTGATTTGCAGGCAGTGTGAAACAACCCAATCCAAGCTGCATTTACAGAACATCCCTAAAAATGCTGTCTCATGAGTTTATGCTCTGACACCTCAGAAATTAAGATTGCTATTTCTATTCTCTTGATTGCTTTTAGTGACATTGTAGGCTGGAGTGTTGTCACCTGAAAACAGCAGTTGAATTTCCTCTGTCAGTGAAGAGAAACCAATACTTTTACCCACACTAGATTTTCCACAAACTAATTCTGGGTGCTATTTGTGTATTTTCACTGGTTTCAATATAGTTATGTTGATGTGAAATAGCTGTCATTGAAGCTGACTGAAGTTCTCAATTTATTTTTCTCATCAATACACATAACTATGTTATCGATTAAGGACTTTTGAAACCAAATATTTGTTGCTAGCACAGAAAGAAAAGATGGACAAAAATGTACACATTACCACGACAAACTCCATGGCTCTCTTCCATATCAATCCACTTCACCACTTCCACCTCCCCATCGTGTGCTGGCCATGGATCCCGGGACTTCTGAAACTAGGTAACAGAAAATCAAATAGTTAGTCCTCTTAAGTACTTTGTGTTCAGGTTTATGTTCACTCTCTGGGACCTTTCTCCACAGAGCTGGGGTAAAATGCTTTGGGATACACATCAACAGATGCCTGGCTGCTAACATGGCTGTCCTTCACTGAGAACAGCTTTCATTACAAAGACAAGATGTCAACACAAAAGACCTAAAGACTTCATTTGAAAATAAAATCCCTCTTCTACAGCAGCCTCAGTGTGATACTGCACATGATCATTCATGTAACCTTCCCACCCAGCACTGCCCTCCAAGTGCTATTTGAACACTGGGCCACTAACACATAGTACCTTCACATGAATTTAGTGCTAAGTACTGGATTTTTGCTTTGGTTTTTGTTGTTGGTTGGTTGGTTGGTTTGTTTAAGGAAAGAGACTAACAGAACAAATTTCAAGCATGATATAATTGGAAGGAATTATTGAAACTCAGTTATAACCTATAATGATATATAATAATAGATACAGATTTAGGCAGACAACAGGACCTATCCAGGAGATAAACAAGTTTAGAGTTTATCCTCTGCTTGTCACTAATTATCACCTTCTACTTGTCTATAAAAACGCCTTCTACTAGCCCAGCTTTCTCAAAGTCCCATCCAACCTGGTCTTGAACACTCCCAAGGATAGGGCATCCACAACTCCTCTGAACCACCTGTCCAGTGCCTCACTATCCTCACAGTAAAGAATTTCTTTCATATATCCAATCTAAAACCATCCTCTTATGGTATAAATCCATTTCCCCATGTGTTTTCCATACATGATCCTGTAAAAGGTCCCTCTCCAGCCCTCTTACAGGCTCTCTTTGGGTACTGAAAGGCTGCTCTAAGATCAGCTGAGAGCCTTCTTTCCTCCAGGCTGAACAACCCCAGCTCTCTCAGCCTGTCTTCATAGGAGAGGTGCTCCAGACTTTGATCATCTCTATAGTCCTCCTCTGGCCTTGCTCCAGCAGGTCTATGTCCTCCTCATGTTGGGGGGCCCAGAGCTGGATGCAGCACTCCCAGCAGGTTCTCATGAGGGTAGAGTAGAGAGAAGTACCACCTGTCCCAGCCTGCTGGCCATGCTGCTTTGGATGCAGCCTAGGACATGTTTGTTTTTCTGGGCTGCAGGCACACACTGCTGGGTCTTGCTGAGCAACCAACACCCCCAAGTCCTTCTCCTCAGGGCTGCTCTCAAGCCATTCTCCCCCAGCCTGTGATTGTCCTTGGGTTGACCTGACCCACATGCAAGACCTTGCACTTGGCCTTGTTGAACTCCATGAGGTTTGCACAGTCCCACCTCTCCAGCCTGTCCAGGTCCCTCTGGATGCCATCCCTTCCCTCCAGCATGCTGACTGCACCACACAGCTCGGTGTCACCAGCAGATTTGCTGAGGGTGCACTCAATCCCACTGTCCCTGTCACTGACAGAGATGTTAAACAGTGCCAGTCCCAATACCAACCCCTGAGGAATGCCACTCATACCAAGTGCCATGCCACAAAAACTGCCTCATGACTTTTAAAGCAAATGCAAAAAGGGCTGTATGATCCAACTGCAGAACTGCCATAGCACTTTGCCATAAACAGCAGTGTGTGTCAGCTATAACCAGAACTTAACAGCTTCATTTCTCCCCTTCTGTATATTGCATTTACCAAATAAAGCAGCATGCCAAAAAGTGTGGCTTTGTCCCAGGAAAAATTCAGAAAATTATTACTTTTTCACAGAAAGCATTAAGGTAAAGATAACATTTTATGAAAGAGAAAAAGGGATAGTGATGGCAGGGAATAAATGCTTTGAATAGCCTGAGATGTGCATTACCATCCCAATTAAAAATCTGTTCATAACAGATGGCAATAAATGTAGTGTGGGGGAAATTTTGGAAAATGCTGATACAATGGCAAAGGAGAAAGATATCTGAAAAAACAGGAATGACCCCAGGACATCCACGAATGTACTGGAAGGCACTGCCTTCTAGGAATACAAAACTACTGACTTCACATTATTCACTGTCTCCCAAACTGAGGAAATCAGGCGTCTTTGTAAGTTAATTAAAAAGTAGGGTAAAGTGTAGCTCAGTATGGGGGAAAAAATTAATTTATATATATTTTTTCTTTAAATAGTTGCCTGAGCGACTGATTTCACATTCGGAATTTTCCTGGGGTGCTGTTCTTAAAAAAACAATTTGTCTGAGAAGTGGTGCTGCTTATGAAAGTTAAAATAAATTTTGTCATGAGCTGCCCACTCTACTTTTGTTCACTCTTTTCTCTCATTCCATCATGGTTAGCAGAGTTTTGTCTTTCAAAACCAGAAACAGGAAAGAGCCACCTTGTGGGCAGCAATACTGAGCACTGCTCTGGAAACAGGTTTGCTGCCACCCGGGCTTAAGAGCAGCCACCATCAGCACTGCACTGCTCAGGTATGGAGAGAGCCACAAGAGAGACGTGTCAGCCCCTCTATTGCCTTTAATTTCATGCCTTTTCTTAGTGGTGGGGGTTTGGAGGAAGGAAAAGCACTGCTTCAGAGCCTGGACCTCTCTCACAGGACAAAGACAACACAAACCCAAAGGCAACATCCCCTCTAAGCCCTTCCCTTCAGTTTTTTGCCATTACAATTCCAGTGCGAGCTGTTCTGCATGTGTTGATTCCAAGAGGCAACCTTGCATCTTCCCTTCCCTTTCCTCCTTGCATCACCACCACAGATTATGAAGACACAGGCAGCTTACACATGAGCCACTGCAGCCCCATTTCTGTAACATGCACACTTAAACTGACATGAGGCTGGAAATCTTGCAGCATAAAAGGCTGCCTGATTGGCCTTGACCTTCCAAATGCTGTACTTGTGATTCCAGGTTCAAACTTATCTGCTAACAGGCTAATCTCCACCAGCCCCCTGAAACAGCCTGTGCTTCCCCTTCAGCATTTCTCTCTAGGCAAAGGGACAATTTCTTTACACTCCTATGCCACCAACTGATCCGAGTTTTTCTCCTGCACTTCACAAGGTGATGCACAGGAGTTTGCTCTTTAGAAATCTGCCTGAACTGTTCCCATCCTTGGGAATATTATTCTGCAAGACATGATTTAAATCAGCGGCAACTTTTGCTGGGCACTGGAGCCATATATTTATGTCTGGGAAACATGCAGGGCTTGAGGTGGGTCACATATAAGTGGGCTGCAGTATTGAGTTTGTTGTTGCTGGAATGGCTTCCAAGGTATTAAAATGTCTTTTTTCCCAGTCCCACACTCAAAGAAGTAGAGATTCCTCGGTTCTGGTCCTCAAGGTTGTTTATTTTCTCTTATCTAATACATTCTTTTTTGGACCCTCTGAGATCTGTCCAGCAGGTCAGTCTGTGGTACACTGGCCACCCTCAGGGCAGTGTTATCTTTTTATAATAGAAACTATGTGTACTTTATTTACAATAATTTTCCAATACCTATTACCTATGTTAGACAGTCTGTCTCTACCCTAAACCAATTCAGAAATGTCACCATCCCAGCAGAAGATGGAGGAGAAGAAGAAGAAGAAGAAGAAGAAGGACAGGACATGTCCAGATTCCCCCATCGTGCCTCTTAAACCCCCATTCTAAATGCCCATTCTAAATCTCCAAAATTCTACTTTTTCACCCTGTGACAAATTAACTACCATTCTATTCAAACCCTTGTGGCTTGTAAATCTTCACACAAAGCTGGTAACTTTTTCCTTGGGCTAAGATCAAAGGCACAGGTGTTTTTGACTCCATGCCAAGGTCTCTGAGCCCCCTGCCAGGGTCTCGAATCCTCCAGGGCAGCCAGAGGAATGTCCTGGGTTCTGGCACTGCAGGACACTTACAGTTGGCAGGCCCGTGCCCAGTGCTGCCGGCCCCTCAGGCAGGGTGCCTGCCTCGCCAGCAGCGTGCCCCGTGCCCACTCCAGCCCCGTGGCCTTCCGAGAGCCCCCAGTGCCACCAGTGGCCCCAGTGTGCCTCAGCAGCACGGCAGTGACCAGCAGCACCCAGGTGGCCACCAGCAGCCCCTTCACCCACCTGCATCACAGTGCCCACACTGCCAGCCTCGGCACACCCCTGCAGCTCCTGCAGGATCCCATTCCTGAAACCAATGCCACGAGACATATCCTACTACAGGGAAGGGCAGACTCCCCACCACCCACAACCCAGCCTCAATCCAGTGTTTAGGAAGATGGAGAGAAGCTGATGAGCAGTTATGGGTAGGATGGAAAGGGTCACCTCTTAACTCTGTGCAGCAACAGGAATTTGTCTGACCAGGTGCATGAGATGCCATGCAAGAATGATTTGCTCTGGAATTCTGGTTTGTCTGTTTTCTTGTTTGCCCAGCAAGACAAGTTATCTCACCTGACCAGGGAAGGGAGGTAGCTGGTAAAGATGTGGGGGCATTCCTCAGAAGAAAAGATTTTCTTTCAAGATGAGTTTGCGACAATGGAGGAAAAAGAAAACCAACACCCCTCCTTAAATATGTACAAAGGCTCAATTTCATATTTTGCCACCAGAAATTTTCATTTCAGTGGGGTATGCAAAAGCAAAAGTGTGTGTGTGGCAGGGTGAAAGTTTAACTAAAATAAACTCAAGATTGTTGATCTTCAAAGCAGACCTCAGAAGTTGGAAAGAAAGAATTGAAACTCAGGAACAAGCAAGAAGCTTATTTAAAACAAAGTGTTCTGATTTAAGGAAATGCATGTCATCTTCTTGAGCTGTTAGGCTGCTGACAGTCATAAGAGTGCTAACTGCACCTCCTGTGTTTAAACATCTGATGGATAATAAGGAAAAGTCTTACTTCTAGTAGCTTCCTCTGATATGTTTCGGAGGAAGCTTTTCTGTGCTGTTTTTGACCCTTAAACTAATTCTAGTGTATATGGGAGTGTTGCAGTCCTGGTTTTGAGGAGCTGAATTCTAGAGGGCGGTTCAGGAAACACTTGCCTCTCCCAGTGGGAGTGAGTTGGACTTGTGGGGACGTGCTGGGTGCCAAGGACAGGCAAGAGGAGAGCTGCTCTGCAGGAGCTGCCAGTGCCCACCCCAGCTCCCATTTAGGCATGGTTCTGCCAATTTCCACCCTGGCTGTGTGCTGGCATCAGGGTTTGTGTTTCAATGTGTGCAACACAGCTTTAGGTGTGGTCAGATGAATTTGCTCATAGGTGAAAGGAGGGCATAGGCTTAGGTGGTCTGGTTGAATCTTCCTCCTAAAAACCCAGGGCTGTTGGCAACTCAGCATCTGGGAATGTGAAGAAAAGTCTCTGTTACTGCTGGACTGAAGTTTCATTAGTTTTATGCATGAGTTATCACAGACATTACCTGATGTTGTTGTTTAGAGAGAAAAACAAATCTTCATTAAATTACTGTCATCTAATTCAGCTCTTCAAGGAGCTGTTTTCTTTGAAGCCTCTTACACCAATGTCTGATAGTTGGAAAGGTAAAGGAGAACCAAGTGAGGGAGCACAAGCCCATTTAGTAGCTGTGCTTTTCCAACAAGTCTTACTGAAGACTCTATCCTTATCCCATCATCACTAAGTGCTGTTTCAGTGAGAGACAAACAATTGGTTGTGAAAAAAAAGGGACTATTCCTTTCCAGTAGTTAAATTCCAATGACTGTGAATTGGACAGAGACCAAAGCCTGCTTTAAGTGATATCTTCTCAGGTGAACTATAATATCTGCATGGGGGCTAGAGGACAAGAGAAATTTTTCAGAATTTCTGCAATTAAGGTGTTTTTGTGATTGCTGCAATGGTGTTGCAACACTTTCCCTTGAGCAGGTTTTTCAAAAGAGGAAGGTTTTGATGGTGAGATTACAACAACTTCGTGGGCATGAGACTCAAAAACAGTCACAGGAAAATCCCTATTTTTTTAATACCTTATTCCTATGAGAAGTTCTTGCTCAATCAGGAAGTCTCATTAAAATAATGGAGAATAGGAACAAAAGAACAAGGATTAGTTATATGAGTAATGATGAAGACATAGGTACAAAATACCTTTTTTCTGGAGCATGGCTTATTCAACCAGCATCACTGTCTGCAATCATATTTAAAAAACCTGTGTGTCTCTGTCTGACTTTTGAAGGGTGGGGACTAAGCTAAGGAAAATGAACAATTATCCCAGGCAGAACAGAGCCACATTAGTGTATATTAGAATGACGTGTGCATTGCAGGGAAGGTTGTTTTCCAAGAGCCCATCTACAAATGACAGTGGGATGGAGAGGCACCAAAATGATTTTGAATTATTAAGTTGCTGTGGTGTAAAGTTCAGTGCAAGCTAAAGCATCTGAAAAAAACCACAGGTCTCTCTGTTCAAGCAACTGGCCATGTAAAAACTTAAAAATAAGGAAATGTCTAACGTGGTAGATTAATACACTAGCATTGCTACTCAGAAACTTCTGGTATTTCTCTTTCATCTCACACTCACATCCAAGGGGTGTGAATGAGGTGTTCTTTGACGGCCAACAGCTCATTTGGGACACTGCATCAGAAAAACTGCAGTGAAGGAAAACTCCCATCTCCCTGTGATCCTACTGCCGCCACTGGAGACATACCTGTAGCCACTTTTCTTATTTTCCTGTATACCATTCAGCTCCCAGCTGAGGAATTCACATCAGGATGATGCAGATATACTTTCAAAGTCTAGGAGTGGTTTACCTCTCCACCCACAAACAGAACTATCCACCATTTTCATTCCTTTGCAACAACAGACAAAATTTATGGCTATATTAGCAACCTTCTTCCTGCCTGGAGAGAGCTACTGTGAGTCTGATTCTTAGAGTTTAGACAGACACAATAAGCAACTGTGTCAAAGCCAGCACACAGCTGTGTGGAATTTTGGCCAGCACACAGCTGTGTGGATCCTAGGAAAAGTAAGCACAAGCTAGAAGGCAACATCTTCTTCCACTGATTCCCAATTTTGGTGTCAGATTAGCAGCAACAAAAAATACACTGAAAGATTGCAGGTTTAGGCTGCTCATGTTCTCAGATGTCTCTATCAGGTGGAAAGCAGCCCTGTGTTAGTGCGACCTACCCCTTCAGATCATGAGTGGTCTGGGATTGTGGGCTTGCACAGGACACTGTGGGTTTCCTGCTCTAGTAATCAACTACCTCATAGTCACACTGATTGTGTGACTATGTTTGTCACATTTGTAGCAGGCAGTGACACCAGGCTGTGAGAAACAACTGCTCACTTTGAAAATTTAGAAAGGTTTATTAAACCTTAACAAAAATACAACAAAAGGACTATATAAGGAAAAATTCACAGCGCTGGGAACTGCCCTCATGGATACCACATGGCCAGTTCATTTTCAAGATGGATGCTCAGTCTTTTATACCTCGAGGGTCGCATCAAGCAGCCTTGGCCCCTCCCAAAGTCTGCCAGTCAGCTCTTCTGTGCCATTTACCGGTGGTTACTGCTTTCTTGCAATTTAACTGGAGATCAGGTGTTGCCATGCCACACCCCCTAAGCACCAAGCTTTTCCATTCCCGACTGCTCCAGGTAAGGGACACATGTGCACACCTTCTGTCTACCTGTCCTAGACAACCCAGGCTCTCTGATGGTCACAATACAGGGGGAGAAAGGGAACTATGGGGCGAGCAGAGGCCATCTAAACTACAATAACATAACTCTACATCAATAAAGCTTTCCTTAATATTCACACAATAGTTAAATTTTAATTGTGAGAGCCAATTGCCTCATTATCCATCTATAACACTGCTGTGCACCCATGTCCCTTTTGAGCTGGTACAAGAGCAGACATGACATGGTGCTCCTTTCCCACCCTCTTTCCCTGGGGCAGATGCCCCACATTTCGGGGAAGAGAGAGGAAGACACATTAGTGTCTTCTCTGGCATGGAAGCCGGGAAGGGCTGCTCCAGCATGTCAGGATGCCCCTGCAGCCCTGTTCAGTGGCCAGGACAGAGCTGGGCACTGGCACAGGGAAGGGAGTGAATGGTGATTGCTGCGCCAGCCAGTAGCTACAGGCAAACTTTCTCTTGCAGCTCTCAGCCTGAGGGGATTGCTTAACATTTAGCAGCTCTTATATTTCCATTGGCAATACTCACTGAACCTCTGCCTCGGCCTAGCGATGCCGCAGTACCTTAGTGTGCTCCCACACCTCCTGCAGTAAGTGCATCCCAGGAGATGTGAGTAGTGGGATGGGGTTATTGATGCTGGGCTTAGGGTGAGATGGGAAAATCAATGCCTGGGTGTCAATGTTCTCATCCAGGGTTTTTTGGGGTTTTTTTGTGTTAATCAGGAACAAAGATCATGGATGAGTGCCAGACCCTGATGTCTCTTACACTTGTCATCAGGGAAGGAAAGTAACAGGAAAGGAGTACATTGGAAAACTGATCTCTACAGCAGCAGCAGCTATTGAAGACATCCTGTTAAAGCAAGTAGGAGGCAGCTCCTCCAATGTGTTTCCCAGGCTGCAGTAACAGTTCTGCAGTAACAGTTCTGGTGTCTTTCTAACAGTGCAGAGAGGAAAGAGGCCAACTTGCCAAGGAGTTGTCAAGAGGGACTCCAGAAAGGGTAAAAAGGAGCTTCTGGTGCTCAGGCATCTTGTGCACACTCACTCTTAGCAAAGAGAGCAGAGGTGACAGCGGAACCTCATTCTGTCGTTCCAGAGGTGAGCCAGTTCTGGAAAGCAGTACAGTCCAGTGCATCAGACTGGGAGTCAGTGTAGCGGTGCTGGCTTTGCCCGTGGTCTGCTTTAATACATTGGGAATATAATTTCATCCTTTTTGGCTGGTTCTGTGAATGGAAAATAAAAGCACTGATCTCCTTTGTAAAAGCATGCTGGTGTCTCTGAATGAGAAGTGCTCCTATAACTTCTTGTGACCTTTATTTTCCCACTTGAGCAAGGCATAAATTGCTGGTGACCAGCAGAGATGGATGTCAATGGGCACACCCCTGTATACCCTGAGGGATTGTCTGCCCGGAGACTGCTTGTGTCCCAAATTATCCATATGATCTGACTATATTGCATGAAAGTGAGGGCAGGAATTTGGCCTGGAAGAAGTAAGGGGGCTCAACAGCACAGCCTGGGGATGCGCACCTCTCCCACGGCCATCAGAATCTATTTTCTGCTTTTTTATCTTTTTTCTTTTCCTTTTTTAGAGAGAGGAAAGGTGTCCCAGTGGTAACACAGCTGGCCTGGGATGTGGCCACTGACCTGCACTGTGGTGCTTCTCCAGAGTCCTGGGGAAGGTCATTAAGGGCCATTTCAGACCTACATACCTTGGAAATACTTTCTCTTAATTCCCCCATGCTTCTGTTTCTTATCTGAAAGGTGACTTTCAAGAATTTTCTGTCATGCAGGAGTCATGTGCAAGATAAGCAGCCTGAGATAAATGCCAAAGATAAGTTAAGGCTGTTATTTGAAAACCAGCTGAATAGGATTGAAAGTCTTTAGCCTCTAAGGGGGTAAGGAAAAGTCTTGGTCTTCATTACATGACTCTAGGCAACAAGCATGCTATTTTAAGATTTGTGGGCAAGTCTTGTTTTATCTTTTACCTGAACTGAGATTATCACGGCTGATACTGATACTGCAAATAACTGTTTGGTTTAGCTCTTTCATGGTATGCTATCCATCCAAACTGATCCTTAAATGACTCCTCTGCTTGCCTGGAGGCCTGCAACTTTTTGTTCGAACAGCTGGACCACGTCCTGAAATCATTATCTCCCTGTGATGCACCTGGAAACTTTAAGGAAGTGCCTTGGTCAAACTTGGACAGGAGCTTTTTGTTAGAGCCTGGAACTGAGTCCCAGGCTAACATCCCACACACTGAGAGGGATGACTTCTCACCCAAGAATTGCCCAGCATTCTTGGATCTGACTAGGATACATTCAGGTGAGTGTCTGACTGAGTGTTATCCTTGTAAGATTGGGTTCAAAATCCTGTGCAACCACAGCCTCTGAGCACATCTGTCAGAGCCACATGGCCACTTTTGGACAGGCAATCTAACGTGATGGCAAGGAAAAAAAGGAAGAGGACAATAAACATATGTGCTGTGGAAATGTTTCATCTTTCAGACACAAAAAGAACATTCACAAAAAAATGTTATGCCCATACTGGAAAACATACAGGGATTGACATGGAAATAACAATGAAATATGCAGGCTATGGGAGCTACACAGTGCAGTACAACAAATGTCAACCACCTAAAGCTTTCTGACTGTGGAGAATATATCTGGTCCCAGGTTTATGGCTTCTGAGGCAATGGACTGTAATAAGATCACAGCAACCTGCTTCCTGGAAAAGTGATCTAGCTACAAATAATACATGCTCATAATTATTCTATAAATATCTCAGTCAGTAGTCACTTGTGCTTCTTGTGCAGGCCAGTCATAAAACACCAGAAGAGCATGCACTATGCTCATAAAATTATGTGATAATTTGAAAGTTAATGTGTTCTGTCTTTGTTACTGCCCCCTATGTTTATTTCTCACAAATTACAGTAGGGAAGAGGTGGAAAGAAAGAAAAAGACAGGAGAAAAAAAATTTACCTGTGCTTCCATTCCTCATATCCCTGCTTTGGGCTGCTGGGAAGCTCTAGGCAGGAGTCCTGCCAGGTGCCTCTAAAAGCAGCATGCACGAGGGTGAAATCCTGTTCATCTTCCAACCCTTTCCCAGTCACATAAACAAAGCAATAATAAATACACAGAGTAAATATGAAAATACTGGTTCTTATTCTGCTTCTCTGCATAAATTCTTAACCTTGTACAATAGAGTTTAGGCAGTGGTTATGAGGTTTAAAAAATGTGGGCTTTTTATAACTGCTATGGGAGAGCTGCTGTGTGTGGCCCCAAAGGAAAGCATGTGAAGACTAGAAGTCAACTCCAGCCTGAATTCAGATTTTCTGGGGGAATTGACTTCAATTTGTTGGAAAATAGAATTTCCCACACCAAAATGAACATCTTGTATAAATTTTCTTCACTGCAATGCTTGCATAGATTGCATATTTTAATCTTTATCACTTCTCTTTTCATCATCTCAGATTTTACAGGTGAATCAGCTGAAATGTCCAAGGATTTCTCTTTGAACTTAGATCCCCAGACATCATTTTGCTTGGTCATGGGATGGTAGTGCACATTCTGGGCAGCACAGAAACCTCTCCCTCAATGCTCAAAAAGGGCCAGTAAGATTATTTGGTAGATCAGCCTTATATAAAAATTCAATTTTTCACGTAGATTTTGCCAAAATCAATTTCAGATAATGCTTCTGCATGTGCACCTATGAAATAGAATCATAAAATGGCTTGGGTTGGAAAAAGATCTTAAAGATTTGGTAGTTCCAAACCCCTTTCCATGGGCAGGGACACTTTCCACTAGACCAGGTTCCTCAAAGCCCCATCCAGCCTGGCCTTGAACACTGCCAGGGATGAGCCATTCACCACTTCTCTGGCAGCCTGTTCCTTTGCCACATCACCACCACAGCAAAGAATTTCTTCCTTACCTGTAATCCAAACCCACCCTTTTTAAATTTAAGGTCATTCCCCTCATCCTATCACTGCATACTCTTGTAAGAAGTCCCTCTCCAGCTTTGTCCATGTGTGAAAGAAGCACAAATGTGTGTATCTACAGAAAAAACAAGTGGAAGAAATCATGCTCACCTGGGATCCTGCAGGGCATCACCCAGAAGTGCCCCTCAGGGCTGTTGGTGTTCCTGGGCCATGCCAGCAGATGGAAAACACACTGGTCCTGCAGCAGGAACTCCACAAAGAGCCAGGTGATGGCCACAGACACAGAGCCAAAACAGGTGGTCAGATGGACATCTGCACACAAATGTCCACAGCATGAAAGAAAAGGCAGAGTAGAACCGGTCCCTGTGCACATATTTGGTGCAGGTGGTGATGTGGGGAGGTGGCAGCACCCTGGGCGTGATGTCCTTGCTCCCAGGGCTCTTCAGCAGCTGGATGATCTCCCTGCTGTGCTTCAAGGAGAGGTCCTGACCACAGGTGTTGATTAGGTAGCACCAGGGCACGGCCAAGGGCAAGCAAGTCTCTCATGCAGTGCAGGTCAGCCCACAGATGGGAGGTGCTGCCCTAGACCACCCTCTTTGCCCAGAAAATGAGGGAGGCACCAAGAAATCAGCACTGTCTGCTGGAAGGGAAATGGCTCCTTGAATGACATCCACATGAACACAATAGTCATTCTGGAGCATGAACAGCTCCCTGAAGAAAAGCTCTCAAACTCTTTGTGCAAAGTCATGAAGTAGGAAGGGTGCAGGCAGCCTCCTCAGCTGCCAGGGTGCAGGTGATGCGGTGGCTCTGTGTGACATTCTCTGTGCAGCTGGGTTCTCTGAATGGCATTTTCCTTCAGAAGGACACCTTGTCCTCAGAAAGTGCTTTACAGGCTTCTGCTAAAAATCAAGCTTGCTGAGATGTTCAGCCTCCAAAGAGGTTTTTGTGCTTGCAAATTAACAGTGTAGAAAACAAATGGAAATGAAACACTGTGACTCAGAACACCAAAAGGGCAATATCTGTGTGTTTCATTGCTCCTCAGAAAAAGTCTCTCTTGAAACACAACATCAAACACCACCAACAGTGTGTTTTGATGGCTGTGCTTGCTTCTTGCTGGAAGAGTCATGGATCCATTTGATGTAGAGCGTGCAGCTGCTGCCCTTACTTTCAGTATTAATAGTTGCACAGTCATCACTGATGTAGAAACAGTATAAGCGAAGAACAGTTTGCAGATGGAAGCTGCTCCACAGCACCCTGAAGATTAGACAGACATATTGCATAATTATTGTCTTGCCAATGAGCAAGCTGGCACATATTTCAGAGTGTCCCCAAATTCAATGTATGGGTATGTTCTTAACTGCTTCCTCCCCACTCTCCCTGCATGTATCATATAGCTGTTAAAATTTCTATGCATGTACCCTATGACAGAAAAACCTCATATTTATCTCATGCCATTCTTTTTATTTTACTTGTAGGATTTTTTTTAACCACTCCAATGTGTCAGCCATCACTGCTTCTGAATTGTGAAAGACTTGTAACATGAAATAAATACTACTTCAATATGTCTCAATGACAATTACACTACTAGACCAAGCATATAGGTAAACTATTGTGGCCTTCCTGCTCTTTGTTATTCTGGATAAATACAATTTCCAGAAGGCAATAATCAGAAACCCAGTTCAATACATACCGTTTTACAGCCAAAGAACACAGGATTAAGAAGAACCACTCATCTGTCCTCTACCTCTATATTTCTGTCTTCACTATTCTTCATTTCTCATGTAAGGCCACCAACACTCACATATAAGAAGCAAGAGAATTTTTTTGCCCTGGTGTAGAGTTATGTCACAGCCATCAGCTTCTTTCAGCAATATTTTCTTCTGCAAATTTGAAATCTGACAAACAGTTTCTACTAAGAGTCATGGATGACTTGTGATGAGCTCCAGGTTTACATCTGTGGGGGTGCTTGAGGGTCCCCAGGATGAGGGAAGATATGAGAATCTTGACTCCATGTTTCAGAAGGCTGATTTATTATTTTATGATATATATTATATTAAAAGAAAATGGTATACTAAAACTATACTAAAGAAAGAGAAAGGACACATCAGAAGGCTAAGAAAGGAATGAATAATAAAATCTTGTGACAGATGCCAAGAGTCTGACACAACTGGTTGTTGTTTGCCATTTATTAAAAACAATTCACATGCAACCAATCAAAGCTGCACCTGTTGGTAAACCACCTCCAGACCACATTCCACAGCCATCAGATAGTTATTTTTTTATATTTCATTTCTGAGGCCTCTCAGCTTCTCAAGAGAGAAATCCTAGTGAAAGGATTTTCATAAAATATGTCAGTGACATACATCCATCACAAGGAAATGGGTTAGTAAAGCCTGCTATTTAAACTATTTAAATTAACCCTAGGCTTACTGATGAAAAATTTGTATTTCTAAGAACTGTGAATGCATCTGGTATAACATGTAAAGGCAATGAGAGCTTGACACAGCTCTGACTAAAGTGAAATCATTGGTCTCTTTGTTCCAGCTGTGAGTTTGTTCATGAGGATCTCCTGCCATGACACAGCACGTTTGGGGCATGCAAACTTTTCTCAACGTCACATTATTTTGCTCCAATGTGAAGCAATGCTGAGGCAAAACCAGTTGATCTGAGATTTTGCCAGTGAATGTTCTGAGCGGGCAGTGCATCGTGCTACAGAGGGAGAGATGCTGCTGCAGGCCAAGAGTGCAGCTTGATAAAGGTGCACAGATCCTGAGCTGAGACCACTACCTGAGTCTAGCAAAGAAAAGCACAGCATTCCTCCAGGAGCCAGGGTTTCATTGAGAGGGGTCTCAGCTGGGGGCAGAGAGCACAGGTAGCTTTTCTGAAGTACAAAGGCCGAGATCTTTCAAAGCATTTGGATGTCTTGGAAACTGTCTGATCTTTTAAAACTGCAGTAATCTTTTAAAACAGTGTCATCTGCTACACGGGTAGGAAAGCTTCTAGGATCTCAAAATATATACTATATATATATATATATGAAAGGAGATTCTTAGTTGTTGAAGCCTGCATTACTAGCATGGTCCATATGAAACAAGTAAAGCTACATGCAGAAAATGAGATGAGTCTGCTCTTTGCAGGAGTGCAATGCAAGATTTAATTTTTCCTTGGTGTCTTTTGCTGTTGGTTTGGAGTTTTTTCCTTGCACAGACATTCCTGCAACACCTTTGCAGAAATCCAGAGTCACTGTGATCCTTTGGTACCAATAGCCTTGGGGGAAAGAAGGCTGCATACTTAGTGCTACTTTTTAATCCCAGTGCCTTGATTCTCTGGCAGTGTTAATATTTAGATACCTGAAAACATACATGTAAATGATAACTGTGGGAAATCAAACTGTCAAACCCTTTGGGGTTTTGAGGGACTTTTTTGGGTTTCTTTTTTAGTCCTGCCTTGTGCTGCTCTGTGTGAAATAGGCCCATGCTTGAATTATAGGCAATAATCACCAAACCAAACTAACCCACACCAGAAAAAAAAAATAAAAAAGCCAACACACAAACCAAAAAACCAAACCAAAGCCAGTCAAACATTAAAAAAAAAAAAAAAAAAAAAACTGCATAAGTCACATGAGCCACCTCAATGGAAAAAGTATTTTTCAGGTATTGTTGTTGTTGATTTACAGACTCATCCAAAGTTCAGATGCAAGGAGCAGTCAGATACACATCTGAATCATATTATAGCACCTATTACCACCAAGGTGTGTGGAAACATCATGAGGGTCCTGGCTTCTTCTGTTGTACATTGTATTGGACATCTGCATATTCTGGATACAAGAACAGAGTTATGGAACAAAAAAATAATAAATGATTGAATTTACCATGCAATTTAACAAAAAGGCTGTGTAAAAGGGTTCTGTGCTGGCAGAACTAAAACTGCTGAGATTTGCAGTGCCACTCCTTTCTATTGTTCCCTGGACCTGCACTGAAGCAATTTCCTTTTAGCCTGAGAGGAGTTTTTGGTGTGGCTCCTGTAGTGGAAACATACTCCCCAGTAGGATTGGGGATTGAAATGTCCTCCATGGGGATGAATGGGAGTAGACCTTTCCAGACAATGAGGATATTATCTTAGGAATAGGGTTAGTACTCAGTAAACTGCTCCTGCCCTTAAGAAATATAGGTAATTGGTTTCAGCTAATTTGTTAGCTAATTAAAACGCAAGATGCACAGGTTTTGCACATTGGTTTTGAGTTCCTGTTTGGCCTCAGTCAGTAGCAACAAATGTGATGCATTTCATGTTTATTTGGAGTCACTTTGCATTTTTTATTCCGTTGTGAGGACAAAACCATCTGTAGGCTGATGTTCCTTTTCCTGGCCCTCTCATGCAAAGCTGTCAGTTTGAGCTGGCACCACTGTTAAATTCACAGTGAGCCTGTAGGGAGCACACAATTTTTCCTCAGCGTGGTTTTTCTGGGAAGTGCACGCAGCCACAGATTGCTGTTCTGTGCCCAAGTAAAGGATCTCTTCATCCCTCACACCTTCTGAACTGAATGAGATCAAACTGCTTTGGTCTTGTGTTGGTTTGGGATGTCCTACAGTGTGCATGGTGTCTCTAAAACTCTCCCCCTGGAGCAGCCCTTCCTGGCAGGGGTCTCCTCTAACACGAGCTTTACTCACATGCCCTGTCTGAGCTGGAAGGCTGGAAGCTGTCATCACAGGGGAAGCGAAAGCAAGCACAAAAGCAGTCAAAATTTATTCCTATCATTCCTCTGCCTTCCCTTTTTCCTTGCTATAGCAGTTCCTGCTCTTCCTGCACTTCCCAGGCAGCCATAATCTGACTGCTGAAAGAGAAGAAAACTCAAACCTACCTGAAGCAGGAGTTCCCAGGCGGGCGCACTGACACCGGACAGTCACAGCGCAGCAGCACAGGCAGCAGATGGGAGGAGAGATGGAATGACACATTGAGGCAAGTGCTAGCTCAGCTCACATGGTCCAGCAAAGCCATCGAGTAATCTAATTGCACACAGCCAGCGAGCACATCTGTCTGCGCAGACAGCAGGGGCCAGACAATGCATCCATCCCATCCGCCTTTGTCTTGCTGCCGTCTCCAGCTCCAGACACGGAGCCTCCCACCCTGCAGGAGCTTCCCTGCTTGTCTGCATTTGCAGCAGACTTTCAGTGCAAAGGTTTTGGGAATGGGTAAGCTGCCTAGCCTCTTAGCAGAGCACATTTTGCAAATCAGAATTACTAGTGCTCCAAAGCAGAGCACTCACAGCTCCCTCCTCCAATTAATTTCCAACAGGGACACGTACTCACCTCTGTGCAAACTACTCCTCATCACCTGCTCAGGAGCAACAGCATCCTCTTCCCTGCTCGATTATCCTCCTGCACAGGGAAAGCAAGACATAATTAAACACCTCCTAATAGAGGACAGGCAGGCTGTGGTGGTGAAGCTGGTTTTAGCTGGTTTTCTTCTGTAAATATGACTAGATTTTATAGCTGACACTGGTGTAGCCAAGGCAGGATAGGGATCTGTTTTCTCCCTGCAGATTAAAATCCGCATTAATGTACAATAAAGCACAATTGTACATGTTCAGCCACCATTTGCCCTGAAGGAGTGTCCAAAGGCAGCTTACAGTGGGTTTTGCAAACGTTTGGGCACTTGCTAGCTTTATGAGCACGAACCCGAGGTGTTCCCCTCGATGGTGTCAGACCCTCAGAGAGGCGTCAGGGCAGGGCAGTGTCCCTGCAGCCTGGGGTCTGCCTGGCCAGGGGTCTGCTCCCAGCTGCAGGTGTGTTAGCAGCCAGAGGAGTGAAGCAGCCCCATTTGCAGGCTGGGAGTCACCCGCTCTGCCAATCAGGCCTGACAGCCCTGTTCCACAGCCCTGGGTGCTGGTCCGGGTGCCTGGCTGTGCCAGAGAGAACAGATACATGGATCAGATCACTGCCATTATTTTTAATGCCTCCACTACACATGTAGCAGTATCACACTCTTTATTCTGACAATATAACTTGTTGCCAGGTACAACATGAGCAGAGAACTCATAGGGATCCAGAAAACACCTACTGTTAGGAACGACTGAAAAACTGAAAAAATATATGTTTATTATGGCATTAGACAAAATAAAGGGGGGGGGGGGGGGCAGGAAGTCTTCAAATATGTAAAAAAGGTAAACCAGAAGCAAATTCTGGTTCAAACAGGAAGGGAGTAGCTGATTCTCTCTGTTCTCTGTGCATAGGACAAGAGCTAATCATGTTAGATAGCATCAGAAGAGGTGAGGATCAGACATAATGGAAGCTTTGTAGTGATAAACAGTTAAATGTGGATTAGATTGTCTGGAGAGGCTGGAATTTTCCTGATGATGGTTTTCACTGGCAGGTTAGGCGTAGCTTTTTCAGCAGTTTTACGGGTCATACTGGTTCAGACCGGGTAATTTTCCAGGTCTTTTCCAGCTTTCTTTCCTCTGATGGTCTATATTACACTACTATAACTTAGGTGTAACTGGGCTGGGGATCCTATTACACTCGGCAAAGGTAACAAGAGGAGTTTGTCATCATTTTGAAATACGCTCATGATCTCTGCTAGATGCGATTAACATTGCAGTTTGGTTAAAATCGGGATACTCCTGGACCATTCATGAAGAAAAAACATTTGTGATATTTGTGATTCATCCTAAGGATAAAGAAAAATCATTTAATAAATGCTAAGTCTAACAGTTTACCTATTGACAGGTATTTCACATCTCTTATATTTTCTCATCTTAACACAAATTAGCTTGATCACTGTTCCATTTTTTTCCCCTCACTGAATTATCAGTATTCTTTTCCAGAGGGCTGTAGTAGGTGTCTGCTGTCCTTAATGTCTTCCTACCTAGGAGAGATTTTTCAGCAGGTTTAGGTAGAACCAAGCCAGGACTTGCCTTGGAAAAGCATTTTTCTCCTCACCATCAGCATCTGTGGGGTGCCACCTGGCTTTTGGGGCTCTGGAACCTCCCAAAGGGCTTTAGGATTGGAAGCAACCCCATCACACTGCACTGCAAGTCTGCTGGGGAGATGATGTTAGACATCCTTGACTGTTGGAGCCTGCCAGGCTCTTTGTGGGTAATGAGAGCCCACTGGCAGAAGTGCAAACCCTGGCTGCCGGGGGAGTTCACCAGTGCTGCACAGCTGCAGTTTTCTTCCCACCAATGGAAAAGTCACCATTTGTAGCCCAAAGATTTTTCTTAAGATTTAGCCTAAGATTTTCAATTTCTGTTGCCTTGTTTTCCCTTTGGAGGCTTTGTTGTGTGCCAAGGTCTCCTCACTGCATAACCAGGAATCTGGGCAAAGCAGCCTGTGCTGCTGAGCCCTCCACCTCACACCAAATTTGCACTGAAAGTTATCACAGTTCTAATGTGAACATAGGGGATTTTTTCCCCCTGTCTTTGCTATCCACAGATACATGGAAGCCTGTATCACCCTTTTTAGGAGTCCTGCTTTAGGCTCTATCAAGTTTTCACATCATCTCCACGTCTTTTTCCTGGCTATCTTCTGGAGCTCTTGATGAGCGCACACCCAAAACTGCTCAGCAAAAGCCTCGAACTTCACTCCTGAGTGTTTGAAATTGCCAAGCACCTTCCTGTTTGCTTTTGCTTAGGGTGGAGGCTCTGTTTATGTGTTGGTCCCTAGTTCAACTGCTTACACAAAAACCTTTTACGGCTGTTTTACAGGAAGGGGAGTGGCTGCAATCACCATTCCCCATGGGGCTGAAGACAGACCCTGATAGCATTAGTGAGGCTGGGACAATCTTGTCTTCCCATACTGGGTCACTGGAAAGTTGCCAAGACAGTTATAAAGGGGCAAAGAGGCCAGAAAACTGCTGGAAGTCTCCTGCCTTGCACAACATGGCATGCCTCAGCTCCTGCAGCAGCCTTGTCTTGTGGGGTCCTTTCCTGCTAAACAGCTTCTCCCAGGCCAAGGTTTTCTTACTGGATTGCCCAGTTACTCTACACACCTGGCAGCTGGTCTCCTAACATCTGTTTTCAGTCCTGAGACAGGTTATTTCACTGTGCTTTCTGGAACCTTTCTTTTGCAGCTTGTCTGGATCCTGCTTTGAATTACAATTGTACTCTGCAGTCAAAATTCTGCAAGTGTTTGTTTCTTTTCTTCCAGTTCAGCTCAATTTCTGTTTGGGAACTACTTACAGCTTCTTGGCTGTTGCTCACACTGAAAATGCTCCTTGGCCTGAACCCAAAGCCTTTATTTAGGTTTAGGTTTTTGCTATACCATTTTTTATTTGCAAAGAATGTACACTTTTCCCTGTACCTACAGGAATCAGAGGAAAACAGGCACCTTTATCCCTAAGCCCCTGCTTATTCCACCTCTGAGGGCTCTGTTACACATCTGGGCAAGTTCATGGCAGAGAACCATTTTTGGATACATGGCAGTTACGTCCTTCTCAGAAGATCCTGGTCTACAAATGGTTGTAGGCTGGGAAGGGTGTCAGGAAAAGTGCCACATTTGCTTGCACATCTCCTTTGCTCTTCCAAAGAACCTGCTGGGGACACAATGCTGGTCTGGGATGTTATGACTCTCCTGAGTTCCTTCTCCATCTCAGGGATGCACAAATGATTGCTTTTCTCACTCTCAGACCCTTTTCAGGCACACACACACACACAGCTCAGCTGCAAACACTGCCCTGCTCCAGGCACTGATTGTCAGTAGCTTCTGAGATTTCTCCAGGTCAGGTCTTGCTCAGGACATTACATGAGCTCAGTGTCTTGGATGGTGGCTTCTGTTGTGACTAAACAGTGTGGGAGTTGGAGTTGCTCCTGGTGGTCAGCCTGAACAGACCTCAGAGAGAGACATTGCACCCCTCAGCAGGCTCTGAGGTTTCTTTCACATCCACATTGCTGTGTCCAGCATGAGCTATCGTGTCCTCTAATCAATACAGCAGTTCTGGAGTAACTTGGCATCTCAGACAGAAAGCTGTGGTGGATTTATGTGCCTGTATCCATACAGTACTGTATTCATACAGTGCCATATTAAAAATTTCAGCTGGGCCATCTCATAGTGGAAGTAAGACTTTTTCCAGGGGCATTAGCTATGAGATCTCCAGAGTTATAGCCACATTAATCATGAATTCCCCGAGAAACTGCCCTACCCCATTAAATACACTGGCATATTTTTTAATAAGGTCACCTGCCTTGTGTCAGCTGAGATGGAACAATTCCCACTTTCATTACCAGTTTGATCAATTTAATATCCAACCTGCTCAGGGACTAAGCTCTGGTGATGCTGCTGTGTGTACAGAATGAAATTTGTGGTGTTTTACATCCTATTTGATTGAGTCTTAAAGCACATCATGTCTGTTGATGCCCCCCTGCCTTACCTTTCTCTTGCAAAGGTGGGTTCTTACTTTCTTTTTCTCCAGCCAGTCCTACTGCTGCCACTCCAACATGGATAACTACATGGCCATCTGGGGAGCTAGCTGAAGCTTCTGCTTGTTCTCAGTTTCTTCTGGGACCTGACTGCTTTCATGGGAACACCAGGAGTGTGGTCCTCTTCCCGCTGGCTGCCTGGTCTGGAGTATCACATAGTCCACCCTGGCTTCAGTTGCACAGACACCTGGGGGTTTTATCAGCTCTCTGTGGCAAATCTGTTGCAGGCCACCACAGCGTCCCCAGGCAGTCTGCCCCTGGTGTTCACCAGCCAGCACCTTCTGATCTGTGGTGATAAGCTCTGCTGCGGCAGCAGGACCTGCCTTGTGATGTGGGGCCAGCAGTTGCATTGGGACTTGCGGAGTAACCTCTGTGCTGTCCCTTTTACCCAGATTTTGCAAAAAGTAAATGGTCCTTTGACTCCGCTTATGCCACTACTCACCATAGAATTATATATTCAAAGAATAGGTTGGAAAAGCCCTCCAAGTTCATTGAGTCCAATCTTTGACCAAACACCACCACGCCAACTAAACCATAGCCCTAAGTGCCACATCCAGTCAGTTCTTGAACACTTTAGAGATGATGACTCCAGCACTTCTCTGGGCAGCCTATTCCAATGCTTTGCCACCTCTTCAGGTGAAAAATTATTTCTTCCTGATGTTCACCCTGAACCTACCCTATCTAAGTTAAGCTAATTTCCGCTTGAGCTGTCACTTGTTAACTGGGAGAAGAGGTCAACCTCCACCTGACTGCAGCCTCCTTTCAGGTAGTTGTAAAGAGTGATAGAGTCACCCCAGGTGTTCCTTTTCCCCAGGCTAAGTATCCCCCAGCTGCTCCTCATGTGGCTCTCTAATCTCCACTGCCCTTGTCTGGACAAGCTCCAGCCCCTCAGTGTCTCCCTTGTGGTGAAGGGCCCACAACTGAATGCAGGATTCCAGGTGTGGCCTCACCAGTGCCGAGTCCTGCAGGACAATCACTGCCTTGCTGCTGCTGGCCACACTGTACCTGATACAGGCCAGGATGTCACTGGCCTTCCTGGCCACCTGGGCACACACTGGCTCATGCTCAGGCACTGTTGATCTGCATCCCCAGGTCCTTTTCCCATGGGCAGCCTTCCAGCCTCTTCTGTTCCCCATCCTGTAAAGTTGCAGGGGCTGTGGCCAAAGTGTGAGACCTGGCACCTGATTATGCTGAACTACATTTCATTGGCCTTGACCCTTCAGTCCAGCCTGTCCAGATCTTCTGCAAAGCCTTCCTGCCTTTCAGCAGATCAACACTGCTGCTGCACTAAGTGTCATCCATGAATTTACTGAGGGTACACTCAACCCCCTCATCCAGGTCGTGGATAAAGCTATTAAACAGAACTGTCCCCAGTACTGAGCTGGGGGAGACCCTGACAGTGACAGGCCATCAAGGGGATGTGGCACCATCCACCACCACAGTGGGTGACCATCCAGATAGATTTTTACCCAGCACAGAGTGCTCCTAAGCAAGCTGCAGGCTGCCAGCTTGTCCAGAATTGTGCCATAGAAGTCCAGGTAGATAACATCCACATCCTTTCCCTCATCCACCAGGCAAATCACCTGGTCATGAAAGGAGATCAGGCTGGTCCAGCTGGACCTACCTTTCATAAACCCAGGCTAGCTAGGCCTGATTCCCTCCCTGATTGTCCTGTCTGTACCATGTGATGAACCCAAGATGTTCTGTTCCATAACCTTTCCCAGCACCAAGGACAGGCTGACAGGCCTGTATTTCCTCTGGTCCTCCTTCCAACCCTTCTTGGGGATGGGCTCTTTATTGACTAACCTCCAGTGATCCTGTACCTCCCCAGTTTGCCAGGACTGATGATAAATGTTATAATTTAAACCCAAGCAGTTGGTTTTCAGTTTTCTACCATTCAAATAGTAGTGAAAAATGGCTGTCAATGTTTCCTTTGGGTTGGGCTTTGGTCCTTTGCCAGCCTTCTGATTCAGAGAATTTCTCTCTGGGCAGCAAGAAATAGCACCTGGCTGTGCCCTGAAGAGTGGATGGGTGATAGATGTGTTCCAAAGACTAGATCAATATAAATACTGCAAGTCTTCTTGGGAAAAGAATGATCCCATATTTTCACAGATAATTTTTACCAGTAGTCTTCCGTGTCTGTTACATAAAGCTTGAGGTTTTAGGGCGCAACCTGGCTAGCAACATCTCAGAGAAAAGAAAAAGAAATATGGCCAGATGAGTGCATTAGAGTGACCGTTTATAATCCACTCGGTTCTGCAATCCATAGGGGAGTACTAAAGCAGACTTCTGACTGTTAAACCACTGTGAATATACACCGGGTGGGCGGGGAACCAAACCAACAAACTAACAAAAAAAAAAAACAAACAAAAAAAAAAACCAAAAAACAAAAAAACAAAGAAAAAATCAGAAAACTTCAAATAAAAGCAGGATCCACTGGCAGGCTTTCTCTGAAAGAGGCCAGGTACCTTTCAGTCAGTGCCTACGGTAAATGCTCGCCGCCTTTTCCGCGACATCCCGGTTCCAGCCGGCTGGCAATAATTGACTGACCCGTTCCATCCAGCCATCAGGGCGCTGCCCGAGTGCGGGCCAGCCTGCCAAGCCCCATCCCCGCCTGACAGAGCGCTCAAAGCGCAGAAGGTCCCCGCTCCCATCCGCAAGCTGAGCTGTCGTTTGTGGCCGGTGCCACTGGATGGCAATGCTGGATAAAGGATCGCAGCCCGCAGCGGGGAGCGGAGGAGGAGGAGGAGGAGGGCGGCGAGGGCTCGCAGCGCCGGCAGACGGACGGGGTATGGACAAGGCACTGCCGTGGAAAGCCCCTGGGAGTGTCCCGCTGGGACGTCAGATCCTTGGCTGCAATTTCAACCTGAAAGGAGATGCTCGAACCACGGCGTGTGATTTCTGAGGCGCCCCGCACTTGGAGGGCTCGAATCACGGAAAACTAGTGTCTGGTGAGGAGTTTTTAAGCTTCGGAAGGAGTGATTGGAGTCATGCATTGGCGCGGCTTACTAGAAATTGCCCAAGGTTTATACTTAAAAACTCTACTTACACTTTGTAAAAAAAAAAAAAGACTTTGCAAGCGCGGCATGGCTGGGCTCAATGACTATTCAGTGAACTCATTTGAATGCGCATAGACAGGGCTTGCTTGAACTGCTGCATCAAAGAGAAATGCTGAAATGAGTCATTTGTGAATCATGGCTTATTTTCTGTTGTTAGCTCATCTGGAATCCCATGGTGATCAAACAGCCTTTTACAATGTGTTAATACATCGCTACTCCCTGTGTTTAGCAACAGCTCTGTTCCAATAAACTGTAGGTAGTCACCCATTACAAAGGGGTAGTTTTTTCCTGCCGCGTGTAAACCGGCCGGGACCAAGTCGGAGATGAAAACATCAGCAAAATTCCGTGCTGTTCCAAACACGGCTGTCCACGCTGCTTCCATTCCAAGATCATCCATGCCTTCTGTCTCCTTGCTTGCAGGGCACAGTCCAGCCAGGAGACATTGCCTGTCAGGAATAGCGCTCCCGCCCACCCAGAGGCTGCAAGCAAACCACTTTCCGGGCACAGGAATGAAAGGGAAGCAGGAAAAAAAATCATCCTCGGCAGCAGTTTAAGGTAAGGCGCCCTGTTTTCCAGATTTGTGACTGTTCCCATCCTATGCTTACAGCTGACTGGAGAGATTGGAGCAGACTGTAAGAAGTTTCAGGCCTTGGTCGGAGTAAATTTGGAGGGAACAGGGATCCCTCCCTCTTTCTTTCTTTTTCTTTTCCTGTAACAAACTGAACCAATCCAGCAGGTCGGCAGAAAGTTGTCAAGAGTCTGAGGAAGAGGGTGTGAATCCCTTAAGGCTGCTATTGTCATTGAACTCTCCGTGGTGTGAAACCACAGCCTGAGGTGCTGAGATCCTACCAAGAGCAACTGAGGCTGAGGAACCAATTCCCTTTTGCCAGCTTTTTTATTGGAGTGAGCTGCTGGAGATGGAAACATCTTCAACCAGTACAGCAAGCTTCACCACAGCCCGTCTGTAGAGCCCTAAGCCCTGTCTGCCTGTGAGTTACTTAGCCATAAGGGCCCAAATACTCTCTGCCATCATACCTAGGTTTCTTCTGTCACACATAATTGTAGCTCAAAGGTCCTGAATAATTGCATTGCTATTGGGGCAGGTCCAGCCCCCAATAATAATCTTAATAACGTTACTCTTAACCAGCCACATGAATCCCTTTCAGTCCCCAGTGCAGGCTCAGTCATGCTGCAATACAGCGGAGGAGGCCAGTCACTGTGGGGCTAATTTAGTTTAAAATGCAGCCAGCCCATTTATGGGACAATTTTTTGTTCGTGCTCTAAATTCTTACGCACAATCAACAGCCTGTAAACCTGGCCAAAGGAACACATTAGGTGCTGCCCATTAGTGCAGGCATTTGGGGCTTACAGCCCTTAGGAGCAGCGTTTGTGCTCTGCTCCCTCACAAGTGGGATATCTCTCCTATTTAGTCAATGGGCCCTGTCGTAGGGGAAAAGCACAGAAACTCTTTTCCTGCGCTGCAAATCAATTTCCTCTGATCCCAGGATGAGTTTGACCTCACACTCACCCAGCAGCTTTTGTGACCAACACTGCCGGCCTTGCAAAATAAAGGAGCACGACTTTTTCTCTGTGAGGGGAGAGCAGAAAATTGAGGTAAGCAAGGGAGTATCACCCTACTGGTTGTGCTGCCAGGAGCAGGATTCCCAGGAACATGGGGAAAGGCTTTTACTCTTGGGAAGGCTCCACATAAGCTCCAGACTGTTAGCAAACTCAGGTTCCTTAGTGGGTCTAAAAGAAGAAAAGTGGGTCTAAAGAGCAGCTTGTTCTTAGGTTTTGAAATGCAGCCCACAGCATGCAAGACCACATAAGACACACCAATATCCAGCAGGGGAAGAGGCAGCAAGGCAGATGACCTAAGTCCTAACACAGGACAAGTCCCCTGAATTAAGCAATGCCTTAATTGTTTTCTTCAGGGTTATTTTTAGGCTGGCTACCTGAATTCAGCAGAGTGCCTCACCAAAAACTTTAGTGGGACAACTTGATACTGCATGAAGGAAGGGTAGAAACAAAAAAAAGAAATGAGGGAGTGAAGCAGGTGGGAGAAATCTTCTGGGATAATTTCCCCTGGTGTGGTTGCCTTAGGGAGCAGATTTACCTCTGACAAGGAAGGCTACAGTGGAAGAGCTGGTGAAAGGAGTAATAAGCTCTCCAGGTGGGAAATGAAGGCAGGGTAACCACCCACCCATAAATATAGCCAGGGTAGGCCTACATCTGCATTGCCTACAGCTGGGGCCATCTGTCTGAAGGCAGGCACGGTGTCAGGAAAGGAGGGCCTTTTCCAGGTTAGCCAGGTTGAGTGTGAAGCAGGTGATACTGACTCTGGGGCAAGTGATAGCCTGCCTGTGTTTGCATGCCATATTTTTTCCAGTGACACTTTGCAGAGTGTGTGTTTTTATGTTTTCTAAATAGCCCCAAATAAAAGCCACACCCCTCAGACATGCCCATCTCTTTCTTGTTTTGAAATAAAGACTGACAGCTGGAAGGCAGGAAAGGGGACAAAGACTTATGAGACTCATTTCTGCAGAACCCATTTGTACCAGGACCTCCAACAGAGTAAATCTTGCCAGAACTCAGGCTGGCTGGATTTCCTTCCTCTTTGTCCAGCTGCCTGCCACATCCCTGTTACCCTTAGGCCACTCACTTCATTCCTCTGTGTCACAGTTATTTTGAAGATATGGAATGAGTAAATAATGGTAACTACCTCACAGAAAAAAATGTTTATGATATTTACAATTCATCTTTGGATTTTCCTAAATTTTGGTGTCAAATTTCCTCTACCTCTGCCTTCACCTTTGAACAAAAATTGGTTGTAGTGCAACCCTGATGCAGAGATATAGACAAGCATTTTGCATGTGTTGCCCATCTAGTTTGTAAATCTGACACTTTGATAGCTTAAGATACATCTTATACTTTTTTTCTTTCAACCTGTGGTCTTTAAGGCTCTTTCCAGTCTGGACCTCAGACATACTGGGAGATAAAGGGATGTAGAAAAGCAAATAATAAATGTCCTGACTCCAGGAAGTGGTGTTCTAAGGACATTACTCACTTTGGATAAAGTTGCCAAAGAAGGCAATTCCAACAATCTCCAGTATCTAAAGGAGGAGAGGTTAGGAGTGGAAATGGCACAGCTCAAATAGAGTCAGACCACTGGGTAACATTGGCAGAGCTGTCCTAGTTTCGAGTGCAGTCTTTCTGCTGCTGGGTTAAAGGGAGAAAACCTTGGGGTTGCTCTTCAGCTGAATTTCCCGAAAAGAAGACACACAGGGGCGCCAAAGTCTTAGGAAAAGAAAGCCAAGCTTTAGCCTTTTCCCTTTTTATCGCTTCTGTCTGTCAGGCTCCCCAGCCGGTGCAGCGGGAGGGCTTCGCTCCCGCCCAGCGTTAAGGGAGCAGCTCATCATCCCAAGGCTGGTTGCACTTGCAGACGCTCCGGGGCTCCGCAATCGCTGACCCTTGCGCGGGGTAAACAGGCTGCCGGCTGCTGATAACTCTGTGCCTCTCCCAGGCTGTCCTGGGGAGAGGTGGGATGTGCCCCGGTGTGTGTGTGGGGGTCTGATTCCCGTGGGAGGCTGGAGCATCTCTTCGTCCTTCTGGCACGGCGCTTGCAAGCGTGGCCTCGGACTTGCTCTGGACTAAGTTCCCAGATGGATTTGGGAAACTGCCATTGTAGCAGTATAGGAATGCCACACTTCGAAGAATAAAAAGTTTGTTTGTCCAGGGTCCGAGTGTTTGTGTTCCTGGGTGTGAAGACGACGGTCTGAACCTCTGTCTGGTCAGTTTGTCCCCATGAGCTGAGCCCGATGTGGTGGTGCCTGCAGCTGCTGGAATGGACACCAAGGTGAAAATCCCGGACAGCTGTAATGTGGGTGCTCGTCAGCCATAAGCTCCAACCCCGCCCTCGCTTCCCTTTGCCAGAGGGAGGAGGCTGGTGCAAGAGCTGTTTCATCAACCCTGGCTGCAATGGCATTGTCCATGTAGCGGGTTGGTGTTCCTCCAGTGGCCATGTGGAACGATTACACCAGATCATCCAGTGCACAGCCTGCTCTTTCACTCACCTCCACAAGTTTTACTCCATAGTTCTCAGGCAGGCAGGACATTTTGTATGAAACACCACATAAACCCAACTGAGCCAAGCAAACTATAACCATAGCATAAGCTGCCATGGGAAAAAAAAAAAAAAAAAGCCATGTTGTTCAGTGGTTTTGTTTTGTCTTGCTCTCCATTGAGTGATATATCTTAGTGACAAGCAGCTGTAGCCACACAGAAATTCTTTTAATACCATAAAGTGTCGTGGGGTGTAGACATGTCCTAGGACAATGGCTAGAGCTAATGTTAAAGGCTAAATGTATTGCAGCTGCATACAAGCTGGGCTAGATTAAGCACTCAAGCTCTGGAAGTTTCTTGTTAAAAAAAAAAATCATTTAAGAGATTTTTTTGTGCAGAATAATTTTGCTTTGGATGTCAGAGCCTCCAACAGTCATTTTCCAGTAATATGTCTTATTGTAGTTATTTGACACTTTAAAATATATGCCATGCAGACAGCAGTTCCAATGTTAGCATAGAAATATCAAAGTAGATTTTATTAAAACTCTGCAGTGGGAAATACCAGGCTTTGTTTTCCAAACATGTCTTATTAGGGTGTTTCATTCAATGCACTGAAAATGAAATTCCACTTCCATTATATCATGTCATGCCAGGATGGATGCAACACCAAAGTGTTATTGGAAAAGCTGAGAGTTTCAAACATGAATGCTCAAGCTTAGCCACCAAAGAGTAGCAGAGTAGCTGATTTCCAGCCAACAGACTGGAAATGGCCTGCTTTATGGAGTTTGCAGTTGCCTGCTCCTCCACATAGCTTTCCTGGCTATGGGACATGTTCTGGTGGTTAGTTCCGTCCCTCTTCTTGGTTTCCTTTCCTTCCCTTGATCTCAAGCAAACCAGCTGCAAGACCTTGGGGAAATTCCTTATCTTCCCCTTGCATCAGTTTACTTATCTGTAAAGCAGATAAACTAATAGCACTGCACTTCTCGAGGGTTTGCTGAAGCTTATTACACAGAAGTGAGTGCTGTAAGAGGGAAGTCATTACAAAAATGACAGTGCTAATATGACATGGAGGTAACACTAAGGAGCCCCACTCTGCTCCATGCAAGTCAGGGGAGCTCTGTTATTTGCTTTAGCAGAAGCAGGGATTTGGCCTATGCTTAAATGACTTGCACTTGTTTTTCTTCTTGAATGCTAATTTAGAGTTAAGAGATAGCATTACAAGAAAAGCTCATTCCTGCCTATGTGTAAATATTTAGCAGCTGAATAGGCATAATTTAGCAGGGCACAGTTTCTGCTTCTCCACAGTTTTCAAGGATGTCATTCTAAGCCGCTACAGATCAGAAGATACACTGAAATTACCAGATCAAAATCCTTCCCATATAAGTGTACACATACAGAATTTATTTTACCGGGCAATTAAATGTGTAAGATAAATATCCCTGGGGGAGGAGGGCTGTTTGAGGTTTTATAGCATATCTTATTATGGGCTCAGTTTCGAAATCTTAATCCAAGCAAAACTCCCCATGTGGAGACTTAATGCTGGAGTGTAACTGTGTTCTGTACTCAGGATATGTGCAGTTGCATCAGTGGATTTTAGGGCAAGGGGGTAGCAAAGGCAGTGAAGCTTTGGCTAGAGAAAAGCAGCCCTTCCTGGAACATTTATAATTAGCAATAACCCTTTCATCAAACACGACGTGTTGAAGGACCTTAGGCAGCATATCCTTTTCTGGATTTCATCTGACAGTGTTATTGATCAAAAATTGAAAATAAGTGTAATTTAGAACTTATTTGTAATTATTTAGGGGTGGCATGATCAGTAAAACTGCAGTCTAATGCAGCTATGAGGTTGTTGGCAAAATAGTTGCCTGTGTTTCAAATGCAAAAGCTTTTTGAAGGACACGTGAGCAGCCAGAATTGCCCAGAAAATACTCCAATTTTATATCCAAGCTGCAAATGCAATTTTTTTTTTCTTAAAACTGGGTGGGTTTTGTCTGTTTAGAAAATGAAATGTACAACAGAAGAAAGCATCCAAGTTTGGAGTGAACAAATAATATCTTGACCTGCATCTGGTGGATAGAATTATTTTTCTGAAGACAAAAGTGCTCAGTATCTCTAACACGAATTTATTGTGCTTTGCAAGGGGAAAAAAATAGCCCCAACAAACCAAACCTCACCACGTTTGTGCGTGAGACCATACAAATACTCCCTGGGGAATCCAAAAAAGACGAAGCTCGGAGTTTTACCCCACCGACGCTTTACTCATAGACATAATCTTTTCAGGAGCTCGTTTTTTAGACCTGGCAATGACAGTAGCCAGCCCCTAAGGGCCTGGGTTGAGAAAGGTGTCTGGTGAAGCAGAATGCACCGGTCACCTTTCCCTACGAGGTCCAGAGCATGGGAATTTGCACCATGCGGTTGCTCATGCAAACACCGGCCAGTCGTCGGTAGCTGGATTGCCTTGGCACCGCAGTGTGTGCTCAGAATTAACTCCTGATCACTTGCCGGTTTTGCTTGTTTAGTTGGTTTAGTGTAGTCGGTTTAGCAAATAAATATTAAAGGAGCAGGTGAGATCCACGTGCTCCTTGGAAAAAAACTTCCCTTCCCCCTCCCCCCCTTCAAAAAAAAAAGTTTTCAGCTCGCTTCCAAAAAATTGCCCTCAAACACCTCTCCCACACCGTCACTTGGAATTGAAAAAAAAAAAAAAGTTGCTATTTGTATGCATTTTTAAGTATTTATTTGCTGATTTTCAAACTGATCAGCCTCCTGGCAACGCTCTGGGGGTTCACACACCGGGCCGGGGGCAGAGCGGGTCTCGGAAGGAGTGTGGGGTGTGAAGGGGGATGGCAGAGACGCGCCGAGAGGTCCCACAGTGCCGTGGCTCGGGGACACAGCATCCTCATCCTTCTCCTCCTGCCCCTCTGCAGGGGCTGCGCAGGGGCCCCGGCTCCGCGTCCTGTCCAGGCGGGACGTCCCGCATCCCCTTCAGAGCGCATCCCAGAGCAAAGCCGCGACGGGGGCAGCCAGAGGAGGGAGGGCAGGGAAAGGCACTCGGTTTCCTGAGGTCCCGGGAGCAGCTGAAGCGACCTGTTGCACTCGGCGAGCTCCTCGAAGCGGGCTTGGAAAAAACCCAAACTCCGCTAGACTGAATAGCTGGGAAACAGCACAGTGGACAAGGCGGTCACGTACGGATTTCTTCTCTTATCCTTTCTTTTCTCTCCTTTGCAACGTCCCAAGCCGCTCATCGGAAGGGCTCTCCCGGATCCACTGGCCGCAGGGTTGAGACTGCTCTGCTCGGGGACCCGTCTCCCCCACAGCGGGGCATAAAAACAGGACACAAACCCCAAATCAACAGAGGAAAAACCTCTCCGCTAACATCCGAGACACAGCACCTCCCCTTCTCCGGCACCGGCCTCCCGAAAGTAATTGAATCGCGTTGGACCGCAAAGTGCGAGTGAAAAAGGGCGGGGAGTATTTGTATTTCTTTTTCCTCTCCCTTTTTGTCTTTGTTTTGTACTGTTTGCGGTGTTTGGGGTGTTTCTATGTCCTGACGGGTTTTGCCTCTTTCTTTCTGCCCCTCTCTTGCTGTAAGGAGAGCCCGGGAAGACACGGAGGACAGGGAGGCAGCCCTCATCCCGGGAGCAGCGGCCATGGCGAGGTGCACCCACACCAACCTGAATCTCTCCTTTCTCCTCCGAAAACACCGGCTCCGGGAGCTCAGCCTGGGCAGAGGACGGGGCGGGGGATGCTCCTCCCGACCCCGCCGGGGAGCGAGCCCAGCCCGCAGCCGCGCATCCTCCGCGGGGCGTCTGTCTGTCTGTCTGTCCGTGTCCCGCACGGCGCGGAGCGGAGCCGAGCGCCGCCTCTGCCGGCCCTGGGGCCGCCCGAGCTGCAAGTGGCCCCACGGGCGCAGGCCGGCCACTGCCAAAAATTACTTTAGAGAAAGAAAGAAAACAAAACAAACAAACAAAAAAAATATTTATGTGTCAGTGAGCCGACAGAAATCAGCCGCGTTGAGCTTCTCCCCAGCCGGGCGGCGCTGGGGCAGGGAGAACTGGAAAGCACCAGTGAGAAGAAAAAATAACCAAGCCTAAACTCCCCGCAGAGAATCAGAAGCTGGATTAAACAAAATGTTTTTGCGGCTCGCCTTGCGGGCCGGCAGGGTGGGGACACTCAGGGGTGAGCTCGGTAACTCAGACCGGCTGGGGAACCCCGACGCCGGGAGGGTGAATGACCCCCAGGACCATCTCTTCCTTACTTTCACGTTGGGAAGAGGTCCGTGGCTATGGGTTTATAGCCATGAGGAAGCTGCCGGTGGAGGGAGAGGGAAGCGGGCAGGGCTTTGCCCCGTGTGCCGCCCGCGCTGTGACACACGGGGAGGGACCCGGCGCGTCCGTCGGAAACAATTCCGGGCGCGCAGAGCTCCGCGATGACTCCCTCGGAGCCACCTGCCAGAGCCACCGCCGAGCTGTGAAGCAGACGGTGTGACACAGAGGAGCGGGGACATGTCTGAGCGCTAGAAGACAGTTTTGTCTGAGGAGAGGAGGTGCCTCAGCTCCAGCTTCCCTTTTCACAGGGAGGAGGCAGGCGGCAGGGCGAGACACAGCTGGCACCTGAGGGATGGCGGCTGCTCAGGGCGCGGAGATTCCTGTCCCCTGCACGGGCCGGGTGTGCCCTCTAGGCTGCCAGGGAAAGGCGTCCTCTCAACGCCCGGGCCAGGGAAGTAGAATTCACCCCCGAAGTGCGGTCACCAAGCGCCCCGGGGAGGGGAAAAGGAGAGCCCCACAACACCGGGCTCTGCTGCGCGCCCAGCCCATGCCCTCTTCCCCTAGGCTAAAGAAAAGAGCAGGGCTGAGCCCGGTGCGAGTCAGGGCTGCCCACAGCCCCGAGAGCCTGGCTCACGCCCCGCCGGCCGGCTGTGCTCGGGCCGCCTCGCTGGCAAGCGCCGCGGGGCAGAGCCGGGCTGCGGGTCCGGAGCGCGGAGATTTAACCCCGTGTGGGGAGCGCTGGAGTTCGGCACAAGGGAGAGATCCTACCGGGAGAAGCGTGGCACCCAAGTTTACTGGGAACGTTTCGCAGAAGGCCAACTTTAAATCGGATTAATTCCCCACCCCTCTCGGCAAAGTAGCAATAAAAGCTGGCATTTTAAATAATCGTTACGGGGCCAAAATTGCCGCCCCCTGGAGAGGACTCGAGGAGGCAGGGCGAGCAGCAAGCGGGGAAAGGAGAGGCGACAGGATTCAGCGGCCTCGAAATCTCTGCTCATCTTTCCCATTCCTTTCCCGTTTTGCACGGGGCCGTGTTTGCTCAGCGTCGTCCCCGAGCAGGAGTCTCCCCAGGACCGAGGGGGGTGGGAAAGGGGCAGGGCTGTGTAATTAAATTCCGGTGCCCGGTTAATTGGTGTAATTTGACGCTAACTGTACACGGCGGGCCGGCGCTGGGAGCGGCGGTGCGAAGCGCGCCCCGCACGGCCCATTGAGCGCGCCCGCCCCGCCCCGCCGAGGGTGCCCGGTGCCCGGTGCCCGGTGCCCGGTCCCCGCGCTCTGGGGCCGTGCGTGAGAAGCGAAGCCCCGCAGGAGCCGACGATCCGCCTGCCCACGGCCCCGGTGTTCCCCCGGGATCCAATGGCTGCGGGTGCCAGCTCTTGCTTCCCTCTTCCCACCTGCCTGGAGACGGGGCAGGAACTCCCTTCTGTAGGGTCCTCGTATCCAAGCCCTCATGGTGGGGCGAGGGGGTGTGATCCCCTTCCTGCTGCTGGAGACTGGGGTCAGCCCAGGACCCAGCCCAGCCTCACTGGTGGGTGACAACGCACCCCGACCTCCAGGAAGCCTCAAACTGTCCCATACCTGGGACACGATGCCCCATTCACCTGTCTCTGAAATGTGAAAGGGCTCGCTGTGCAGCTGCGAAGTGGAAGTTGTTTGCATCCCTCCCCCAAATCCTGTAGTTGGAGTATGCTCGTCCCCACGCCCCCAGTGCCCTGCCCCTAGACATGAGGCAGAGTCCGTGCTGCCTCCCTTTCTCGGGGTGTGAAATCAGGGCTGCGCGACACACTGGCCAGGTTCCAGGGCACTTCGGCACTTGAATCCCCGAGGGGAAAAAAAAAAAACAAAACAACAAAACGTGGGCGGGGACAAGGGGTACGGACACGGAGAGGCCCAAAGGCCACCGGCTGTCGCAGGCCAGCTTCCCCCGGGGGACGCAGCGTCCCTCGGCACACACCGCTCCCGCGCAGCCCGGCGGGACAGCCCCCGGCCGGCCTGGTGCGCCCGCTGCTGCTGCCCGCCCCCTCCTGGCCCCCGCGCCGCGGGCTGGAAAGACTGTCTGCACTGGGGGGGTGTCTTTGTTTGGCCCTGAACTCCCCAGGCGATTTGCAGTGCTTCCGTCACCCATCTGGGCTAGTTCAGCCATCCCGGTACTTTGCCTTTCTGGGCTACTGATGTTGTTGTTATTATTATTATTATTATTACTATTATTATTACTAGTACTACTAGGTCCATGTATTCCTTGACAACTTGCCCCCGCGATAACCTTCCACGGCCCCCCCGGGGTAAGGTGAAGCCTGGGGGTCTCGCCAGCCCCAGCCCAGGGCGGACAGCGCTGCCCTCTGCCCGCGGCTGGAAGCCCCGGGCGCTCACCCGGCCGGGGCAGCGCCGGGACGCGACGCCGTGGCCAAGCGGGCAGGGGTCCGGCGGCTGCAGGAGCCCCCGGGGGCGGCGGGGCCGGTGTCCCGGGAGCGGCGGGGCCGGCGGGCGCGGTGGGAGCGCGGGGGGCAGCGCGCAGGCAGCGCGGAGGCAGCGCGCAGGCGCGGGCAGGGAGCACCCAGCTCTTTATGGCCAGGTGAGAGAGTCCCGGCTCAGGTAAGGGGAGGATTTACCCACAGGCGTCCCGGGCGAGTGGCTTGCCCTCGCAGTCCATGACCGGCAGGGACCTGGGGACTCGGAGCCCGCAGCCAGGATGTCTATCCTTGCCAAGATGGGGGACTGGCAGGTAAGGTGACCCTCTGCCCTGGGGGGCTTTATTGTTACTTTGGGACGGGAGGCAGGGCTGGAGCGAGAGAGGTGACGGGCCCGCAGGGGGCTGGGGACGAGCCTGACGCTGGGGCTGGGCGCTTTGCGGCCCTCGGTGCTGGAGCCGCCCGCGGGCACTCGTGAGGCCCGGCTGCAACAGGTAGAGAGCGGCGGACTGGGCTCGACAGGGGCCGGGGCTGCTCCGCTGTCGCCGCGGGTGACACGACCCCGGCAGCGTGGGCCGGCCGAGGGCGGCGTGTGCCCGCCCGGGTCCGTGTGCCCGGGGCCTGCGGGGCCGGCCCGCCGCGGAGCCCGGGGCTGCCCACGGGACGCGGTGGGACCCACGCGGGGCAGGGCCCGCAGCGCCGGCGGGACCCGGAGCGCATCGGGGACAGCCGCGGGAGCTGAGAGCTCCCTACGAGCTCCCACCCCAGCCTGTCCCATGGAAAAACAACGCTGCCGGCTCCCACCCGGTAGTAGATGCGCCGGGGGCGCCCCTGGAAAGCACTCCCGGGCATGAGCTGAAGGGAAAAGCAGAACCCACCGGCCAAAGAGGCCGGGCGGGGAACACGCGGCCCGCCGGGGCCTCGGCCGGCCCCACGGACCCCGAGGGACCCGCACGCACCACGGGCCGGGCTACACGTGTGGAGTTACGGAGGCTCACGGACCGGGAGAGCCTTGAAAAACCCTGGAGCGCCCTGATGCCCGTCCGCTCGGGCCGGATGACCGCAGTTTGCCGACTAATGAAGGGGAAGATGCACCTTCCTGTTCAAGCACACGGGATTTTCTTTTCAAAAGTACTTTTAAAGAATTTATTTCTTCCCCAGGACAGTCCAGTTCCATATGGAAGCCTGGTTTCTTTTTCTGCTCCCAACTTTTAGAATTAGTCTTAGACTAAGTCTTTCCTTAGACTACCCTATTTTTTTATTTCTTTAGGGTAGCAGCAAGTCGTCTAAAAAAACCGATGAGGGAACAAAATAAGTAAACAAAAGTTATTTAAATTATTTTTACATCGGCTAACATCTTTTTATCAGACCGGTGCGAAAAAGCGATCGAAATGAGATTTTTCTTTTCTTTCACTGAAATCAATTCTTGCGCAATCGTATTTACGGGTTATCTGCCTTGAAATCTATTCCTGACTTTTCCTTACACCCCGGCCTTCCTTGCCCCTTCTCCGCGGCGCTGCGGGGCCCCCTCGCCCCGCCTGGCCGGAGGGGCCGGGCCGCGGGAATCGCCTCCCGCTGCCCTGCATGGATCTCCGGGGAAAGCCGCCCCCTCCCCGCGCAGCCCTGCGCTCCGGGAGAGAAGGCGAAAGGGTCAGGCCTTCTTTGGCCCACGGGAGCCCCGAGCGGCCGCAGCTGGGCGGCTGTCCCGGGTGGGAGCCTTTCCCGGCCGCCCCGGTTCAGACAGGACGGCGCTGAGGGGCCATGGGCCCCTTCGCCAGCCCCCTTCCCTCCTCTTTTTCTCATCTCCAGAACCCCCCCGGGGCATTAACTAGGCTTAATCTGCCAGCTCCATTTGAACCTCAATGGGAGTAAAAACAACAATTTACTCTCCTGCCAGTGGTAGACAAAAGCGCTGGTGAAAAAGAGCATCGGGGGTGGGAGTATGGTGGAGGAGGGGGGAAGGGGAAAGAGAAAAAAGAAAAATCCGTTTAGGGGACATGGATGTTTGTGTGTGAGAAGGAGCAGTCCCGGGAGCCCGGGGGCTCTGCCACCCTTCCCGGCGTGGCCACACGTGGGCCGGGCCCCCGAGGGCCCGCTGCGGCTCCCCACGGCAGCGCTGGGGCCATTCGCTCCTAGAGGCTGTAAATTTTCCTCCGACGTGGAGGGCGGGGGGTGGGTGGCCCCGGGAGGGTCTTCCAGGCCGACGAGGCAGGTTTTGCCGTCGGCAAAAGGAAGTTTCGGTGCGCAGCAGGGCAGCCAGGTGCGCAGGCAGCCGTGGGGATGCCCGGCTCCTGGGGACGCCTGGGGACACGGCGAGCTGCGCCAGGCCCGACACGCCAGCCCCGCCGAGAGGGATGCCCTGCCCTTCGGAGAAGCGAGGGATCACTCAGAGATGAGGGGGGGAAATAAAAAAAGAAGAAAAACGGGAAAAACGAAGCCTTGCGGTGGATGCATCAAGGCTGGGCACCCGGGGAAATAAAAGAGGAGAAGGGTGGAGAGGCAAGCCCCCCAGGAGGGCAGCCTGAGCGCTCCCTTAGCGGCACATTGTTAAGCAAACGAAGTGCTCCACCTAAGAAAGTACCAAAGTTTTATTGTGGTCATTGTTTTGTCCTTTTGCTCAAGTGCTTGCAAAAGACTTTGGCTCCTGCTACAGTCAATTTACCGCTCGCCCACTTCTGTTTGGGAGATAATGTTGGATTTGTTTGGGGTGGTGGTTTTTTTTGAAGACCAATAACCAACAGAGCCGAGAAGGGAAAAAAAATAAAAAAGCAGTTTGCGAAGGGAAGAAGCTTTTAAAATATCAAAAAAAAAAAAAAAAAAAAAAAAAGACCAAATCCAGAGGGCAACAGAAGCCTCCGCAGACAATAACCTCTTTCGAGCAGGACACGAGTCTCTTTTCTCCTCGCTTTGCTTCCTTTAACCTCAGTGGGAAAAAAAAAAAAAAAGAAAAAAAAAAAAAGAAAAAAGAAAAAAAGTGGGTAGGGGGAGAGATAAATCCCATGGGGTGGCTTCATGGCTAGCCCCAAACTTTCTGCGGATCTGACGGGAGCCTCTTTGATTTCACTGGCCGCTTTGCTCCCCGCTGGCAGGCACACAGCGGCCCGCAGGCAGACAGACAGACAGGGCCCACTGCCCCCCCGCGCCGGGGCTCGGCAAGGCGAAGAAATCTTTTTTTTGTCGTTAATTTTTTTTTTCCCTTGCTCGTGGGTCCCTTCTACCTGTGTCCATCGCTGCAGGTTGTTGTGCTGGCGAGCAATTGGGCTGTTGTTGATATGCTAATGAGGCGATTAGACTGTGGGTAAAGAGCTGGAAAAGGGAAAAGTTTCCACCATTAGAGGGAGATCTCCGAGCGCGGACGGGAGCGCTGCCGAGCCTCCGCCAGCCGCGCTCCCCACGCCGCCCGGCACCGCCACCGTAGGGAGAGGCCAGGCAGGGAGAACCAAATCCTCTCTCTCGCGCCAATCCATGAAAATGCTTTGGAAACTGACGGATAATATCAAGTATGAGGAATGTGAGGTAAGCGCTTCCCCCGGGCCCGGGCAGAGCCCCGGCCCCGCAGCTACAAGCGGGAGCCTTCAGCATCCCTCCGTCTCTCAATTTCGTTTAGGAAAACTTCTGCTCCGTCGTCAGGCTTCCTTGCGGTCCTGCAGCCGGAGAGGGGCTGGGGTCCTTCCCCAGGAACTTCGGGGCTTGTGGAAACACGGCTTTGTCGGAAGTGTATGAGGAAAGGCAAACAGGATCCAGAAGCAGCCTGGTCTATAGGTAGATCTTCCGTAGATAAGGCTCTTGTAGGATGCTACACTCATCCATATGGATGGATGGATGGATAGGCGGTTGGCTGAATGAATGGACGCATGAATGAATGAGAGGGCCAAGAGACAAAGGGAAGAGAATTATTCTTGCACCCTAGGTACCCGAGGCATCCAAATAAATTGGCTCAGGACCCACGCTTAAAAGCAGCCTTTTCGATATATCTGCGGGTTCATGATACCGAGCTGCACAAATTTACAGGGTTCAGCTACTTAAATGAAATCACGGGTTTTGGGAGCAGTGTTCCCCCAGCCTCCTAATTTTCAGGGCCACATTCCCACGGGTTTGAGACATAGCAATTTACCGCTTGGGAAAAAATAAATAAAATCCACCTCATTCGGTTTTGGAGCCGTTCAGCACAGATTGTGTGCTGTGCCTGTATGTGCATCCCTATTTTTACAAAGAGGCGAGTGTCTTTTGATCTGACAAAAAAGAGAAGAAGAGGAAAAAGAAGAGCGATGCCCAGGACCCATGCCTAGTCTCAAACCAACGAATACTATTGTCACCCGTTTCGAAAAAGTTGCCTGTGCAGTGGGTTCAAACCGCGCAATAAAGGACTCTACTTTGCAAGTGAACGCTGTTGTTTGGTCGTGACCCACGCGGGAAGATGCCCTCAGCCTCGGCGGAGCCTTGCCGACATGCATCTCTGCATCTCTGGCTCCAAGGGGGCACTCTCCCGTCCGACCCTGACGCTGTTTTTGGGCGATGCTGTAGTTTAGGGAAGGGACCGAGGACTCGGCAGGCTCAGCGCCGACTAAGTGATTTGGTGATCTAGTCTCGGATGGAGGAGTTTGGGATGAAGCTGTCTCCCGATGCGGGAGCTGAGCTTTAGATCCACTCGTTGGCCGGTGCTTGATTTCTATGAATGAGGCGTCGGGTGTTGGGGTTTGTGGGTTGCGTAATGTTTTTTTAATAATTTTTTTTTTTAGTTGGCTGAGTTGGGTTTTTTGGTGTTTTGGATTTAATTTTTTTTTTCAATCCGGAAAAAAAAGCCACATACCCCTCAGCGGCATTTCGGGTGGAAAGCGTGCCTCTTCCCCTTCCCTCCCCTCAGGACCGGTCTTCCAGTTTGCACACGTGCGAGCGTGTGGATTTCATCGCAAATGGCTTTTGTTGCCTTGCGTTAATGGGACTTCGCACCGAGGTGTTAGCAAACACGGAGGGAGCAGCAGCCGCTCCGCGAACCGGCCGGGCTGTTCGCGTACGTGTGGGGCTGGCTGGCTCCCCGTGATTACCTCGGTGCAAGAGCACTTTTAAGAGAGGATGGAAAAGAGGGTGGCTGTACCCCGCCGGGGGTACAACCTGCCTTAAAATTTAAAAGAAAAAAAAAAAAAAAGGAAAAAATAAACAGAAAGGAATGAAAGATTAGGGAAAAAAAGGAAAAACAAAGATAAGCCCCGAAGAAGGGCAGAGAAGCCGGGCCAGCGGCGCTGGGAGCCCGGGGCGGCCGGAGCGCCGGGGGGTCGGGGCGGGCGGGCGGAGCATGGGGCCGGGCGCCGGCGGCGCGGCGGCTGCGGCGGGGCAGCGGCGGCGGCGAGCGGAGCGGTGCCTGTTTTAAGGGAGTTGTTTGGGAGTTGCACAGCCAGTCCGACGGGTTGCGCCGGAGCCCCGGCTTGTCTGGGCCGGGAGAAGCGCTCGCCTTGCCTCTTTTCCCGGCTCCCGCTCCCCCCCGCGTCCCTCCCGCCCTCCTTCCCTCCCCGCCTTGCTGCCTCCTGCCTTTTTCCTCCGTCTCTTCCCGGATCCTCCGAGAGGGGGGCCGCGGGGAGCCCGGCGGATGCTCCTTGGGCTCCCCAGCCCCCCCCGCCCCGGGCGCCCGCTGGTCTCTGCGCTGGGCTCCAACCGGAGGAAGAGGAGGAGGAGGAGCAGGAGGGCTGACACCCAGAGGGGGAGACACCCAAAAAAACTTTCCCAGCCGGTTTCCGGGACGTGGGGCACGGAGGCGAGCCTGCTCGGCGGCGCGGGGCGGCCGCCGCGGGGGCAGCGGCGAGGGGAGCCCCTCGGCGGGGCGCCGTCCAGGCATGGACGGGGCGGCGGCGGCGGGCGGTCCCGCGGAGCCCACCCCGCGCAAAGGCGGCGGCGGTGCGGCCGAGGGCAGCAAGAACCAAGCGGGAAGCGAGCAGCCGCTCTTCTCCCTGGGCTTTGAGGCCGGCTACGCGCAGCAGCCGCAGCCCGAGGTGCGCCCGCGAAGGACTGCGGGGCTGGGGACGCGGGGAGGCGGCAGCCGGGGGGAAGGGAAGGGAAGCGAAGCGAAGGGAAGGTGAGGAAGGATGAGGGGGGGATCCCGCGCCCCCTCCCCTCTCTCCTTCTGCCCGTCTCTCCCACTCCCTCCCCGCCCCCCCCCCCTCTTTCTGCACCCCCCCTCCTGGCTCCCACCCTCTCCCTCTCTCCGGATCTCTTTCTCTTTCACTTTTGCATGCCCTGCAACCTTTTAAAATGTTGCCCCTTTCCTGTGATTCGTCAGACGCAGCAGCATGTGCCCCCTCTCTCTCTCCCGCTCCCTCTCTCTCCCTTTTTGTCTCTCTCTCCCTCTCCCTCTCCCCCATCTCTGATTAGATACACTGATTCTTCATTCAATGGACGTCATTTAGAACAGGCTCTGCCTTGAGTTGCCTTCTCGCTTCACGCTCGATTTCCAGCCATTCTTCCCTTATTAAGTGTTCGTGTAATATTAATAGTCATGAATATCTGCTATTAGGAGTCTCCAGGAAGGCAGCAGATCTGTTATTAGGAGCTCAAGTGAAGCAGCAGCTAAGTCAAAGGAGGAAAAGAAAGAGTCAGAGGAAAAAAAAAGGATTAAGAAACAAACACACACACGCTAAAAAAAAAAAAAAACCAAGGAAAAAAAGCGCCAAACAAACAACAAAAAAAACCCAAACCAAACAAAAAAAAAAAAAAAAACAAAAGAAAAAGCAACCAACTTTGACTCCTCACACCGCGCCAGGATAGAGAGCTCGCCTTGGGATCACCCGATGAAGGGCAGCAGAGATCGGTGCAAGTTCTGATGGATTATCGTGGCGCGCCCGCGGTGCAGGAGCAGCCCCGGCGCCCCGGTCCTGCCGCCCGCGCCTAGCGCCGGCTCCGGCCGCGCTCCCTCCGCGCCCGCGCCGCGCCCGCACCCGCGGGGCTCCGCCGGGGGCTGCGCGCTTCGCCGGTCCCTTTCCTCTGCCTTCTTGTTGTTTTTTCTGCCTTGACTTGTAACCCCCGACTCTTCGCAGATGTTAGTGCACAGTTTTTCGGCTATGGTGAGTTGCTTCACGTTTCTCTCGGAGGGGGCTCGGTGCGCGCTGGGTGTTGCTATTGTTGTCGGCGGTGGCAGTGGGGGTTTCACATCCAGCTTTCCGGAGAGGGCTTTTTTTTCCTTTCGTTCATTTTAATAAATTCGGTGGTTTACGTTTTGCCCTTTCTCTCTTTATTTTTCTTTTCTTCCCTCCCCCTCACCCCCCCTTTTCCCCCCCCCTTTGGTCTGCTTTGAGCGAACGGCAAAAGGCAAAAGGCTTTGCTTGGACCTTACCGCTTCGATTCCTTAACCTCGCCACCTGCAAACGTAGTATTTTCGCTTTCTCGTTCCTCTGTTTCGGGACCGTGGTTCTTCCCTTCGAATCCTCCTCCGTGGAGGCCATTCCTGTTGCCCCAGACGTTCGTGCGGGCTCCTGTGCCCGGTGTCGAGAGCCGGCAGAGCCGTGCCCGGGCTCGTTTCGGTGCCGCTCGCCCGTCGGGGCGGCGGCGCTTTCCCCGGCCGCCCGCCGCATTCCTCCGCTTCCCCGGCGGCCGGGCCGCGCTGCCCACTCCGCTCCGCTCCCAAATCGCAGCCCGGGGCTCCGCCGGGCACCCGCGGTCCGGCTCCCCCCGTAGCTGGGGGAACCACGGCAGTGCTTTCTCCCCGAAACATTGCTAAAACTCTAAGGGGGAACTACCGGTTTGTTTGGAGGCTATTTCGGCGTTTTCTGGTAACAAAATGGCAGTGGGTTTGGATTTTCCAGGGTTTTCTTGGGACGCGATCGGTAATGTCAGCGACAGTATTTATCTCCGTTCTGTTAAGGGCCAGAGGAAGGATTTTGTGTTGTGGCAGAATTATTATTTCAATAATGCTCGCTTGTGAATCATTCTTTTTATTTGTGGGAAATACCTGCTCCTGAAATGCCGGGGCACGATCTGTTGTGAATCCGCGCTGTATCGCCGCAATGTTTTATTAATTACTATAAGCTGTCCTGTTGTAATTATTGCTATTATTGCTGTTATCATTATTGCCGTTATTATTGTTTTTTTAAAAAGCGAGACTGCCCCTTAATTATTTGGGAAGGGAAATCAGAGGCAGAGAGATCTCCAGATCTGCTTTTCTCCGCCTCGGAGACGATAATTTGCCCCTCATCGCCCTATAGATGAAATTTTCGAGGCGATTTTGAGGAAAATCAGTTTGATATTATCTTTGTTTTTCTTTTCTCCTTTCCCCTCCCCCTCCTCCCCCTCCTCTGCACCCTCCACCCCCCAACCCTCCTCCCCCCCCGCTCCCGCTCCCCATCTCAGGAGCGCCACGACAGTACCAGCAACGGGACAGCGCGGTTACCCCAGCTGGGGACCGTGGGTCAGTCTCCCTACACCAGCGCCCCGCCGCTCTCGCACACCCCCAACGCCGACTTCCAGCCGCCCTACTTCCCCCCCCCTTACCAGCCCATCTACCCCCAGTCTCAGGACCCCTACTCCCACGTGAACGACCCGTACAGCCTCAACCCCCTGCACGCCCAGCCGCAGCCCCAGCACCCGGGATGGCCGGGACAGAGGCAGAGCCAGGAGACCGGGCTGCTCCACACGCACCGCGGCTTGCCCCACCAGCTCTCGGGGCTCGACCCGCGCAGGGACTACCGGCGGCACGACGACCTGCTGCACGCCCCGCACGGGCTGGGCTCGGGGCTGGCCGACCTGCCCCTGCACTCCATCCCCCACGCCATCGAGGACGTGCCGGTAAGCCAAGGGGTCGCCCCGGAGCCCACTCGTCCCTCTTACCGCGGGAGATCAACGTCGGGGGGAGAGGGAGGAAGGGAGGGAGAGAGGGAGGGAGGGAGCGAGGGGAACCCCCCGCCCCCCCTCCAAAAAAATAGAAGAGGAAGGGAAGAAGAGAACTCGCCCCCTCCCCGTCCCCCAGGGAAAAGTGAAGCCCCCACCTAGAACAAAAGGTTCTCGCAGCTCTCGTCCCTGAGCGACGTCTCCCCGCTAACTTGCCCACTAAAATATAAATAAATCAAATTACTGTCATCGTTAACAATATCTTTCCTTCTCAATGACAATAAGCTGTTACGATTGGAAGAATATATAATATCACCACAGAGCCGTGCATTTGGGGATTTCTTACTGCCTTGGGAAAGACACGAGTCTGAAATGCCTATGAGGACATTTAACGAGATCTCACAAATGTAAAGGGGGGGTGGGGGGAAAATGGGTGAAAGTGGCCTAAGAAGGAAAAATTTGTTTCCTGTGATTACAGGACTGGCATATGGAATAACCACATCCAAAGTTATAAGGAGGTATGGGCAGATCCTCTTCTCTAAAGGAATTAATTGACAAATCAGGAAAGAGGTGTACTAAAATGCTGCCGCCTTCCTTTAGTAGCGGTGCAAAGGGATGACCTCATAAATCATTACCTATAGGTTATCGAATTTGAGTCAGACCTGCTACACCCTATATTAAATCAAATGTTGGGAGCCTATTGGAGGATGCATTATTTGGGGGAACCTAATTCTATTATCGATGAGTACAGACTTTAAAAATGATTTCTAATTAAGCATGACATTAGTGCACAGGCTACTTACAAAGCAAGCCAGGGCTATTGTTCAGTTAGGAAAGTGGCCTTATGCAACATGATAGGTCGTGATCAAAGTTCATCTTTCTGGGTTTCTCCCTGAAAATGGAATTAGAACATGGCAATAAATTTATTAAAGCCCACAGAGCTCATGCTGAGGGACTGAAGCTGCTCGACTTGCAGGAGGAAAGAGGAGGAGGGAACTGTGGTATCTGGATGTGATTTTTGCCGAAATGCCATCCCAAATTACAGGATCAAATATTACAACAATGTATTCGCTGACAGTTTAATGAGTACAGTTTCGTGTTGCAAGGATAATGTTCAGATGAACTTACCTATTTTTGGGGGTCATTTTGAAATCTTTTGTAAATTATACTCAGAGAAAATAGTGAATTTATTACAGCCCTCATCTGGCTAAATTAGCCACAGAAAATTGCTGGTTGTGTTTAGCAGTTTTGCAATAAACGCATACGTTTTCCAAAGTGGAGGATTTAGTAAGCAATTTGGATCTGTTAAAAGCAGGTCGACTCTTTAAACTTGATATAAAATAACATGGAGGCAATCATATGAATAAACTAATTTGTTGACTGCCATCCCCTGATTGCTGTAGGAAAACATGACCTAAAATGTTCTCCTGAATTCTCCCTCTCCTCAGTTGTGCTCCATGGCAGTGGGCTGATTCAGGAAGCCTCCTCTTCAGATCTATGAATTAATAGCATTGCTATACTTCGTGAAAACCAAATGCCATCTGGTTTAAATCCTTGAGCCAGTCTAGCCATTTTTTTTTTCTCTGTAAGGCTGAATCAGCAGGCTTCGTGAAGGAGAGTATAAAATAAGAGGGTGCATCTTTTAGGTGTGTTTTATCTGGCTAAAAAAAAAAATCCATTACAGAAATCTGAGTTGGGAGGATAATTTTAGAATTTTTCCGCTGCTGCAACAGTTAACCTTTAATAAAAACGACTGCTTAATATTTAAGAAAGTCAAGTAGATGGTGAAAATTATTTAATCGTAAATATCTCTGTGGGATTTTAAACTTAACAGTCCTCCCTGTACGGAATATGTGTAGAAATAACACAAATAAAAGTATTATGCCACACTACATTTACTTTATGGGTTTAGGGTGCATGCATAAAGGGATCATATTTCCCCATATAGTTAAAACACAAGAACTGCAGCACTAGTCATTTCTGAACATTTCTCAATTTAATTATACTTAAATCCAGAAGCACTTTAGGCAAGTTACAAATGAGAGCATTGAGTATAATAAAACCTGTAATAAAGCAACTTAGTACCATCCACCCGGAATCATTGAGATCAGGCACAATTAACAGGAGCATAAATCCAAGACAGAATGGAAAATGTTAGAATCAGTATTATTGTTGGACAAAGACTAGAGAAGGAAGTAATAGTTTTTTAAATGGTAATGCCTGGGTTTTGTAACGATTGCGAAATCTTCTATCTCAGCAGCGCTGGTGTTAATTTGTAAACACAGCCAGACATTATATTGCCTGTCAGTTTTTGGAATTAGAAAACATGATTTCATTTGACTTTCTAATCACGTCGCGACTCGGCCGCGCGAAGCGCAGCTGTACCGCGGCCGCGGACCCTGCGCGGGGACAATAGCGGGAGCGCGGGGGTGCGCGGGGCTCCGTGCTCCTTTGTACTTCCCTCCCGCGGCCGCGGACACGGACACGGACACGGAGCGGGCGCAGCGCCCCGGGCGAGGGCCGGGGCTGCTTCCCGGGGAGGAGGGAAGGGACGGACGGCAGGAGGGAGCCCGCAGAAGCTTAAGGCCACTCGGGCCCCGGGGGTGTGAGTGGTTTATTGTATTTTTTCTTGGGTTCGGGGGAAGAGCTGGGAGGGATGCAGGATTCCTCCCGATAAAGGAAACCTCCCACAAATCTCCTGCCTCCCTTCTGCCCCTCATCTATCCCTTTCCGTGCAGGATCTGTTGTTTCCCTCTCCACAGCGTGCCCAGGAACGGGGAGAGCACAAAACTTCTCCCTCACCCCATCCCAGCTCGGCCCTCCCTGCCTTTTGTTGTGGTTGTGCACTGACATCCCTGCCTGTTCCTTTTGTTGCAGCACGTAGAAGACCCCGGTATTAACATCCCAGATCAAACTGTAATTAAGAAAGGTAAGCTGTTTCCTTGCGCATACCAAACATGTCGTCACAGGCTGGGGACTGCTCGCTGGGAGGACTCACCCGGCCTCCCCCCTCTCCCCTCCAGCCCCCCGGCCCCGGGCGCCTTCCTCTGGCATGTACTGCTGGCCGAGAAAGGTTGGAAGCAAAGAAAAACGGGCGATGTGGGTTGAAATCCGCCCTCTTAAATGGCCACGTTTGCCGGATATTTAAATTATTATTGCCGTTAACGAGGAAAAATGTTAGCAGATGATCTAGAAAATCCGAGCCGGTCTTTTAGTGCTTTCGCGAACAATTGGGCTTCACGGTTTGCCCCATGCATCTGGCTGAGCGGAGGGCTTGAATCGTTGTTGGTAAACTGGAGCTGTGAACGTGAAATCGTTGTTCCCCCTCCTTCGGGTTTTCTTATTTAAATCACGCCAGTGATGAGGTGGGACTGGTGGAGAACAAGGGGCGAGTTTCTGGAAACTGATGTCTGTCGGTGGTTAGGGTGGTTTGGTTTTCGTTGGCTTTGTGCGCTTGCTTCACTTGGAATTGAATTGCTTGGAAGCTGGTACCCAAATCGTGCTAAATATTTATTGCAAAATTTCACTCGATTTTCATTTCCCGTCGTTCTTCGGACAATCGAAAGATTGAGAAAGGTGGCACAGGGCATTTTGTTCACAAGCAGGTTCTTGGTGGCAAGTGATGGGTTTTGTGTTTGGACGCTGTGTAGTGAGAAGGCTGCTGGAGTAAAACTGGCGGGGTGGAAGGCACAGCCAGCTCCTGCCTGCTCTGAGGGCTGCTGTGGCTGCGTGGCCACCTGGAATTTGGGTACCCAGGCCACCACAGGAGAAAGGTGATGAGTAGAGGCACTCTCCTCTCTAACCCTAATTGCCGTACAGCCAGCGAACCTGAAGTTTCATACCCCCCCACCCCCCGCCCGTAAAGCCTTTGTCACGTCAAATTAGATGTGCAAGGGATAAATCTTAAGAGATGCTCTTTCCAAGTCGACATGATAATTGGCTCTTTTATTAGTAATCTCAAGAGTTCGTTTAACTCCTGTTGTATCTATTAGCCTTCCCAGAGCTATTAATGTCACAAGTGATCTATCCAAAACGGAGAGAGCCCCCCGCTTGGTTGGACCGCGCCCGCCAAGCGGAGCGGGCTAAGGCAGAGGAGAAAGGGAAGGCGGCCGGGACCCGAGGCACCGAACGGCGGCACCTCCCCGCCGGCCGCCGCCGGGCAGGGACCGAGCTCTATTTTGGGGTGCCGGTCCTCCGCCCAGTTACGGCTTTTCCATGTCTAAATTTGTGCGCTGGCGGGGCCCCGGGCTTGCCGCACGTCCTGCGCCGCTGCCCGGGCACTGCCGGCCCGAAACGGGGGTACCGGCGGGCGGCACCCCGGCCTCGGCGCCCGACGGGGGCTGCAGCGGGGTCTTCTCAATTTCCCCGCTGCGGGTCGAGGGATGTCCGGCTCTCCCCCTGCGCCTCCCGACGGGAAAGGGGAAGGGTGCCCCCGCTGCGTCCCCGCTGCCCCGCAGGCCGTGCGGGCCGGGGCTGGCCGCAGAGAGCGGCTCGGCTGCTTCCCCTCCCTCCCCGGCTCCCCGCCCGCTCCTCACCCTCACCTCCCTGCTCCTCCCTCCCTGCAGGCCCCGTGTCCCTCTCCAAGTCTAACAACAACGCCGTCTCCTCCATCCCCATCAACAAGGACGCGCTCTTCGGCGGGGTGGTGAACCCCAACGAGGTCTTCTGCTCGGTGCCGGGCCGCCTCTCGCTGCTCAGCTCCACCTCCAAGTACAAGGTCACGGTGGCGGAAGTGCAGAGACGCCTGTCGCCGCCCGAGTGCCTCAACGCCTCCCTGCTGGGCGGAGTGCTCCGGAGGTGAGGGGCGGGGGGACGCGGGAGGCGGGATGCCGGGCCGCGCCGTGCGGGAGGCAGGCAGGCAGGCAGGGAGGGAGGGATAGGGATAGGGATGGAGGCAGGGAAGGCGGGGGACGAGCGCCCACGCGGGGCGCCGGCGCGGGGGGAGTGCGGCGGCCGCCGCTAGGGGGCGGGGCAGAGCGGCCGGCGGGGCAGAGCGGCCGGGCGGCGGGAGGGGGCCCGGGCGCTGTCGCCATGGCAACGCGCGGCCTTGCGCGCCCCCCAGAGCCCCGCCGGCCGGGCCCTGCGTGTCCCTGTCCCTCTCGTGGCCATGAACGGGGCACACACACACACATACACACACTTACCCCCAGGAACGGCTTAGTGGCGGGCACCCTGCCCTGGGCTCCCACCCTGTGGTGGCCTCACCCAGGCAATTAGGCAGTGCCTGGGCAGGGAATACCATCCAGGATTAATTAAAGCAGCTCCCATCTCTGCAGCCCCGCTTAGCCCAGCTCTGCTGCGAAGCCACAGATGGGCTACATAGAGTTTGGAGTTCGGGCAGTGATGCTCTTGGGCTGCCGGCCCTGCAAATCATCCCCCTCCCTTCACGCCCTGGGAGAAGCTGCCCCCGTGTCCATGGCACCTCGGGAGCTCAGGGAGACACCTCAGAGCTCCGCATCAGCTCCTGGGATGATCTAGACCTTAGTGAGGGCCGCTGTTCTTGAGGTGTGATCCAAAGCACCATCCCTATACGTGGGATTCAGCTTTCAGCAACAGTTGGTCTTGAACCTCCCACAGCCATGCATCCCATCCCTTGTGCCTAAACATTTTATTCCCTTCCCTGGGAAATGATGTGTTGGGGGCATGTGTGGGCGGGAGCCAAAGTAGGAGCAGGTGTTCCCCCAAGCCCCATTTCTCAATGCCTTTCTGTGTGGAGCAGGGCAAAGTCTAAAAACGGAGGGAGATCTCTGAGGGAGAAACTGGACAAAATAGGACTAAACCTGCCAGCCGGGAGGCGTAAAGCTGCTAACGTTACCTTGCTCACCTCGCTCGTGGAGGGTAAGTGACTCCAAGAGTTGGGAGGGCTCCTTTGGAAAATGTGCCTGTTACTTTTGCCAAATGGGAGAAGATTTGCTGTTGGGTTGTTCGGGGTTTCTTTCTCTTTTCCCAGAGTTGGTGCTGCTTACTGGCATTTGGAAGGGCGTTATTTTCTGTGTCTCAAAAAAAGATCAGGTTAATTGTGTGCCTTTGCTTTTTTGTTATAACCTGAAACGGGTTTGTGCGAGTCCTGCAGACTCAGCAAAGTGTTCTATTATTTATTTGCTTTTAAGTTTCCGAGCTAGATGTTTTCAGGGCCCCATCTTGCTCGCTCATTCAAATGAATAATCCCTCTGTGGAGTAAGCAGATCCCATTGGGAGCAGCATGGGAAGGATCCCTGTGAAGGGAGATATGAAGGGCTTGTGAGCCCCATAAGAGACCCATGAATATCGAGTTGAAAGTTAGGGGCAGCAGAGCCTCTAATACTTCACTGCTGTTCTTCTGCCACAGGTGGACAACCAAGCAATTTTAAATGTCAGAAGCTGCAGCTACTTTAAGTTTGTTTTCCCTCCCAGCCTGCAGCCACATAACAGTAAATCATTTAACTTTTCTGACATCTGCATTTGAGAAATGCGTGACCATTACTTCCTGAATTAATTTGGGAATCCTTGACCTCAGCCATGAATTAATGGTGTCCTGAAAGCCTCAAAGTTGCACCACTGCCAGCCCCCACTCCCTTTTGGTTCTCATTTTCAGAACACATGTTCCCTTGGCTGTATCATTCTCCTCTGCTTTGGCTGGAAAAGGTGCAACTTGCTTTAATGCCTCGGGATGTCCTGTGCTGTCTGTACGGGGAGGTGGGAAGCTCAAGAGTTTGCAGTCATTTAATTTTGAAGCAGTGGCTGTGTCACACTGGCTGACACAAAGTATGTCTGAGGCCTGCAGAGAGACCCCTCTCCTTTCCCCTTACTTTCGAGTTCGGCTGCATTTTAAACTGGTTCAGTTTGTAAAGTGCTTTTAAGCTCAGCCTGAGCTGTCCAGATTCAGCTTAAGTTTGGTTGTGTAGGCAGGAATTTGTTTTGTTGTCGCTTCTCATTCTGCGAGAAATGTTTCATGTTCAAAGGGACGGGGAAAGACGCGCTGTGTGATGATGCCAGGCGTCATTTTTTTAAACATCAGGATTAGTGAACAAACTATATTTATACCGCGTGAAAATTACCGCAGCTTCATGTTTCTGAAAAGGCTTTGCAATTGCATTGACACGCTGCTGTGGTAAAAAAATCACGAGGGGAAAACTTGTAAAAAGTCTAGATTTGGTAGATGCTTGACATTATTTGTGATGTTAATGAATATGGAGAAGGTTTTATGGTAATCCATTGTTCTGTTTGGCTTTCACATAGAATGGCTTTGAAAAGAATGATTTTTTAAAAAAACAAAACCAGAGGCCTGATCTTCAGATAACTTAGTGATGGTGGCTAATTCTGGGGAGATGATAGTATAAACATAGCTGAGGCTTCAAGTCCCATAGCGATGAGGCAGTTTCTAGAGCACTGTTATTGTTTATGATCCGCTCCATTTTATGGAAACAAGCTCACTGGACTGAGGCTTTGAAGCTCTAATTGGCGCATGCGTTCTTCCGGAGCTAGAGCTAATGGCAGGAAGCCCTGCAGTAAAAACCAACTGGTTCAGGAAATTAAAACCAAAGATTTGAAAATCAACAAAACAGACAGACTCGGTGGAATGACCCTAAAATTCTCATGGTTAATCGTTTGGGGGTGAACATATAATTATATGCGATCAAGTTAAATTTTAAACACTTAGCTGTTTAATGCATTTTATTTAGAAGAGCTCTAGGAGTAATTATGATCAATATTAATCATTGATGCATTGCAAAAGAATATAGAAATGTGGCTGAGGCAAACACATTTTTAGAGTAAATAGCTGTGAATAAAATGTACATAAATGGCTCTCTACAGGTATGGAGATGTAAATCGAAGCACACATTCTAGGTGGATGGAGCCAGTCTGTCTAAAAGTATCTCTTAGTCAATATGAACTTTTAAAAATTCTTATGTGAGATTTCACTCGTAACAGTTGTTATGAAAATATGCATTTGCATTGCCTTCAACTGAAGCAATGAAAACTGCAAGATAAGATTTAATTAACATTTCTGGCCCTAACTTTTTCAAAGAGAAAATGTCCAAGCTTTTGAGAAGAAAAGCCCAAGTAGAATGTAATGTTTTTTTTAATTGTATTTTTGCCTCTGTTCAGTGTGTACTGATGAGCTGTGTTTCTTTCCATCCCCACCCGTGCCTCCCTATTCAGGAGAAGCAGTACATCTAGCTAGAGATTTTGGGTACGTTTGTGAGACAGAATTTCCTGCCAAAGCAGTAGCTGAATTTCTCAACCGACAACATTCCGATCCAAACGAGCAAGTCACAAGAAAAAACATGCTTCTAGCTACAAAGTAAGACATTTAACTTTCTGGCATGTTGCTTAGAAATAAGGGAGGGGGACAAACTTGAGTTTGGGGCTTTTATTTGTGAAGATATTTGTTTTCTGCATAACCAGTGGCTGATGGCTTTGTAAGTTGTGAGGGTGTGTGTTGGCCCTCCTGGTATAGGAGAGCTTGGTTTCCTCCAAGTCTGTTTGTGCAGATTACCTTGAATGTGAATTGTGCAAATTGAGAGTGGATGTTTAGTTACAGAAAAAGCAGTAATTCTTCAAAGCAAAACATCTTCTGGGCCTATTCACTTAGCTTATCAATTTAAGTAGTAGGGGAAGTCTTCCCATTGACAGTAAAATAAAACTGGCACATTAAACCGATTTCAGTTCATTAAAATCGGGAATGGTTCTTCCTGCCTAGGCAGCACTGTTACTTAGCTAATACAGAGATATTAAAAATATATTTTAAATGACAATCTGTACGCAGTTAAAATGCTAGCAGAGTTTATTGTTGGTGGGGCTGCCTAGACTTCCAGGTGGTGCGTGAAAAGAAAATTATTGTTTTGGTATGTTTGCTGGAAATTAAAAGGGTTGTTTAGTAGCCCTTAATTACCAACAGAGGTGTCACCAAAGGGCACAGTGCCAGAGGACACAAGCAGGAGATGGGAGCTGCTTTATGGCTGGAAGACATTAACGTGGGTTTTAGAATACAAACTGTTTCAACATGCCTCTGAGCTCTCTTGCTGTAAGGTGTGTTATTTCTCCAACCATTTGTGCAGTGAGTGGGTGATATAACCTATCTTCTGCACCATGCCCTCATATCCTCCCTTTTCACCTCCCTGGAAGGAAATTTCCAGGCGCTGGTTAGCGTCAGCTTTCCCCTCTGTGGAAAGGTCCCTTTGGATTTGGAGATAGACATTTACATACATAAATATTTCAGAATACCCTAATTTAAATCCTCACTTGCCAGCTTTGCCCTCACTCATTCTTCATGACACACAGGTGTGTGTTTCAGCCTTGTGAAGGAAGAGAGCCCTATCTCTCTCTGGCTTCCCCTTAAAAAAGGAATCTTCTAAGATATGGATAAATCCCTTAGCTTACCTTTGGATATCATAGCCTGTCTATTAAGCCTGCTCAGGAACTTTAAACTGAGTCTGTGCTCCAAACCCCAGCAGGGAAGGGATGTGTGTTTGTGAAGAGTGTTGGGAGTTGAGATACAGAGAGTGGTGGGGCAAGAGGCACGTGTCTCCATGTTCCTGTTGCCTGCCAGTGTGTTGGATGGGGCTGGGGTGTGATGTGTGGTGGGTGTGCTGTTGTGTGTGCAGGCAAGGTGAAGGGAAGAGGTTTGTGCGTGCTGGGGAAATGTGAGAATTGGGGAAGGATGCATAGAGAGGAGAGGGAGAAAGGAGAGTGTGTATGCTCAGGAGCAGGAACCCCCTTGGTCCAGGGGCTTGTGCAGTCTAGCAGGGAGAATGCACGAGCTTTGCTGCCGCCAGTGATGGTTCATTTCTCTCCCTCTCTCTTCCCTTCCCTCCCTTCCTCCCTCCCTCCTTCCCTCTGTCTCTCTGCTCCATTTGTGCTACAGACAGATCTGTAAAGAGTTCACCGACCTGCTGGCTCAGGACCGATCTCCCCTGGGGAACTCGCGGCCCAACCCCATTTTGGAGCCGGGCATCCAGAGCTGCCTGACCCACTTCAACCTCATCTCGCACGGCTTTGGGAGCCCGGCGGTGTGCGCTGCCGTCACCGCCCTGCAGAACTATCTCACCGAGGCGCTCAAGGCCATGGACAAAATGTACCTCAGCAACAACCCCAACAGCCACACAGACAACAGCACCAAAAGCGGCGACAAAGAGGAGAAGCACCGAAAGTGAGGATCCCCCCCACACACGCTCCTCTCCCTTCCCCCTCATAGCCCGTCGATCCATTCATCTCCCTCCTCCCTCTCCCCGGCACCCAGCACCCCAGGCTACAGCAACAGAATGAGCGTCCTTCTGCCAGTCCTGTTCTCTGACTCTGCAGGACTGCTCTGCCCTCTCTCCACACCCCTTCCCAGCACCCACATTTCCATTTGCTCCTGCTTAAATTCCCCTCTCTTCCCACTGCCACCATCGTTTAACCCCAGTTTGGAGCCTAAGAGAACAGAACAGGGGGACGGAGCCAGCAAAGAGAAAAAGTTCTGTCTTGAGTTTGTGAACTTTTTTTTAAATAAAACAAAAGGAGAAAAAAAAACCAACAAAAAATAAAACAAAAAAGAAAAGGACTTTTTTTTCTAAAAATATTAAAAATTAAAAAAAAAAAAACAAACAAAAAGAAATAAATAATACTTTAAAATTCTATGAGCTTCACCGGACTGAATCACCACCTTCCCTTACATAAACTTCAGTTAAGATTGTAGCCATACTAAAAACGAAAGAAAAAAGTGAAAAAGTACAACAGCAACAGCAGACAGACAAAAGGCAAAGAGGACTGATGACATTTTATCAGTATTGTGAATAAACTTGAACACAAAACACAAGCGGTTCCATGTCATATCTTCAGTTGTAGAACTTTTTCCTGTCCAAGGTAAAGCGACCAACTTGAACTTTCTATTGCAACACGATTCACGGTTATTATATAAGGGAATCAGTGTTCATGTATGTATATATTTATTTATGTGTAATTTAATGGGAATTGTAAATATGGTGAGTCTGTTTTAAGCCTTTTTTTATTTATCTGGTGATCTCGTTTACCTCTTGTTTAGTGGGTTTTAAATCTTCCCCTCTTAGTTCATCATGTGGTTCATGGTACTTATTTAGATATCAGAGGTTTTTTGGGGGTTTTTCTCTGGGATTCATCATTTTTAGCCCTATTGTAGCATGTTAAAAGCGACAATGAAGCAGCTGAACAAATAAAAAACCATTAATTTTTATATATAATTAGTATGACATTTAGTTTCTCATTGAAGATAAAATAAAGTGATGTTGGACCCTGGCAAGGTTTTTAAACATGTTAGTGGTTTTACAACCCTTATGTGTTGTGGAAAATGAAAAAAGTTATTTTCATCCACTGTCCTTCTCCCAAAAGCACCAACAGAGCAATAAATTAATATTGTTTTTTAAAACAAGATTTAGCTTTACTTTCCTTTTTTCCCCCCTCTGTTTTTTCTCCCTTTCTTTTGTTTTTATTTTTCTGGTTTTTTCTTTTTTCTTTTTTTTTTTTTTTCCCAAAGAACTTCAAACATTCGGGACCACCTGGTATCCTGTATTTCCACTGGCCATATTGGAAGCAGTTATAGTTGTGTTGTATTGAGTTGTGCCGGCAGTAGTTTCCATGCCTATCAATGTATCATAGTCCTTTGTTGCCCAGATAAATAAATATTTGATACGCTTTATGTCGATTTTTTTATTCAGTAGCTGTCTTTACCCAGGCGTATTTTTGTTCTTGGCAGTATTTTTTATTCAGTATGGTTACAGTAATTGAGTTTAACTCTCCCTTGACAATTGCTCCTTGCAATAAGCAGCTGAACCCATTGTTTCCCTCAAGTATAATAAAAACTTACTTTCAACTTGGAGTTCAGAGCAGGGTATCATTTAGATATTCCACTGAGTCTGTATTCAGACAAATGACACAATAAAGCACAATGTATTCTTTTGGATAAAAAATTGTCTGTACTACTAACAAAAATGACACACTATCTTTTCTTTAACCAAAACATAATTTTATTTAAAAAATAAAAGTTTTATTTTATTTATGTTGACCTCTAGGTTTTTATTTATGTTTATATATAACATACAGAATTATAAGCCTATAAAATTTTGTACATGTAGTTGTCCTAACGGAGAGCAGAGATTAAAAAACACATCTCAAGAAGGACATTTTAAAAAGAATCATTACTGAGAAAATACTGAAAATTATTGCTATGGAAAAGAAATTTATACTGATAAATCAGAGCTGGGTGCTCCCTCCCCCTCAAGAAAAGAAAAGCTCCGTAGTTGATGCCAACAAAATCATCTCACGGTTGTGAACTTTAGTGAAATCTTGCAGGAGACAGATTATTTCTGATTGATGGTTTGTGTTTTAGTGGAATGCACAGACTGACATTTTGAGATGGCTGTGTCAGTTTGTAAGGGACTGAAATTTTTATCTTGAGTTTCTTCTTGTGGAAACCAGTTGTGAAACAGGGAAGTTCGCTTTAAAAAAATGGAGTGTATGTCTTGAAGATGGTCTATAAAAACATGTGAGAATTCAGATTTTGAATCTGTTTTCTTTGGCCCGGGGGGTAGGTGAAGTCAGGATCAGGCTGGATTATGTTATATCATAGGAAGGGAGACTTAATGGAGTTTAGAATGTAAAGGCATTTTAAAGAGAGGGTCTCCTTTAAGTGTTGACAGTATTCTAGTAGAGGAGGCTGATTTTTCTCTTTCCTTTCCTCCCTGACTCTCTCTCTCTCCCTCTCTCTCTCTGCCTTTTTCCCCCTTTTTGCTCAGGCAGAAATTGAGGAGGTTAGAAGGGAGGTGTTTACAATAAAGCTGCACAGAGAATTAACATTTGCTCATATATTTTGACGTTTGGTAGAGCTGGTGAAGCAAAGCATTAGATAAAGCCCAAGATGTTTCATTTTGCTTTGGTAATCTACTTATGAAAGGCAGTGTAAAATCAATCTTGCCAAGCAGAAAGAGAGTTGGAGTCTAAATTCTATTTTCGTGAGCCAGCTAGTTTATAAAAATGGTGAATATTTTTTTCTATAAATTGAAAGTGGATCTTTTGAATGCAAAGCTGCAATTGTTTTAAAAACAGTTATTTATTATTTCCAAGAGAGACTGGTTAACTGTAAAGTAGATGTAACAAAATAATGAGGTGAATGAACCCTAACTGTACATATTCTTGACATAAATGAAATGCACAGTACTGTAGCAGGTGAAGTGAAGCATTGTCTATCAGGGCTGTTTTTCTTGGCTGCATCTCAGATTGTGTGTGGGATCCTAACCTCAGGCACAATAGCATTCATAAACAGCAATACATTGCTGCTCTTTCTACAGCAACACATAAATACTCATTTTTAAACGAAAACAATCTTATTAAATACCATTCATTCATATCTGGATTTACAGATGCTTGTTACTTTTTGAAACCTGTACCCAATATAATCGTTTTATACTGGTCAATGTATAAAGCAGTCTTATGCTAGAACATTATAAGGTCATAATAAATAATGTTTTAAACATATAATTAGCTACTTCATGGTAGGAGAGCGCATATTAGGTATTCTGCTGCTGGATTAGCAAGCCACCAAAAACCAGAAATGAAATGACCTTGCATAGATTTCTTTATTACTGTTATTTCTAAGGAAGGATTTTACAGGCGATAATGGAAATCAGACCAGGTTTGGTTCAGCCTCTTCTGCTGTGACCAGTGTGCAGTTACTAAAACGTGCTAATTACTTCAGCATTCTTTGGATGCATTTTTAACGTTGTGATCGAGGTGCAGCAGTGAAATTCTAGGTCATGCTTTTATGCACGAAACAGAAATCTGTTGTTATTGTCCCCCTGCCCCAGATCGGCTGGAGCGGGGGTGAGTGGTGGCTGAATGTTAGAGCGTTGCTGCCATGCTGAGCTAATTCCTACATGTGAACCAAAATACAGCTTGGTGCTCTTCCACCGTGAACAAGGACAGCCCTCCTCTTTGTACCGTATTTTACCCCACCCTCCAAAAATCAAATATTAATATAATTTGAGATTTAACTGGTGGAACAGCCATCAGGACAGCAATGCCCCGCAGCTGAAATAATATTTAAAATAGAAGAGATTTGACATTTGAGAAGTCAGTGGCTTGAAATACCCAGTTGTACTTAGCTAATTCAGTCCTTAACCTCTGGTTTCAAATAAATCAATTACAGTCGATTCCACTTCAGTTCAGAAGTGCACAAGGTTTTTAGTTAATTGAATACATTTTATTCACTGGCTAGGAGTATTCATTTATCCAAACCCTTACATTTAAAGGCAATTTCTTTATTGTCCATGATAAATTCGACTGTATAATCAGATCAGCTCCTTGTTTGTTTACTCATCTTCTACCTCCCATTTAAATTCCACAATGTGCGCTTCCCTTTCCCTCCTTGGTACATGAATATCTCAGCCCAGACTGGATTCCCAGAGCCTCAGCCCTCATGTTAGGAAAATGTAGCTAAAATAACTCGTGCCCTTCTGACAGGGATCAGTGTGAAGTCCATCCCAGCTAGTGAGGGCACAGTGATTTAAACTGGCTCCATAATAAAACGGGAAAGGTTGGGAACGTAAAAAAAAATAAATGGCACCTTTGATTTTGTCCCGTGCACCTTTTCTGCATGAAAGAGCTATGTCTCTGCTCCCTGCCCTGCAAGCAGCTGGAGCTGTTATCCTAGAGAGGATTTGGAGCCAGCTTGGTGTCAGCAGGATAAGATTTTGGTTGAGCACCAGGCAATGAAGTTTTGTCCCTGATCCACATTGAACAGATACTGGTATACACTTTGTGTATGTGTTGTTTGCAGAATCCTGCTGGCGTTGGTTTACTGTTTTGGAAAGGAAAGAGGTTAATTAGCATCATTATCAATCACTAATGCTTGTCTAACGTGGCCAAAGAATAATCAAGTTAGGGAACTGCACGAAGCTAACATCTGCTTCATTCCAGTTAAAGATTTTTCCTTATATCGTTCAATTATTGGAAGTCCACACCGGTTTCAGGCTTTGTCAGGGCCATAAAGCAGGGTCAGATCGTTAGAAATCTAGAATGGAGGGGAAAGTGCAATATAAATAACAAATGGCTTCATTATTTGAGTTACAGGTGCAAGAATGGCTGTGAAAATGAGTAGGGTTTACTAGAATGTGTTCCTTCTTTTTATCTCCAGTACAGAGGAAAAAATAAATCAGCCAAGCCCAGTTCTTAAATCATTTATTCTGCATAGGCTGCAGCCTCTCCATTTGCAGTATTTAGTTTAGTAACTCCAAACTCCCAAAAAGAAGTAGTTTAAAGCACACTTTTAGAAGCAGAGGAAAAGTGGAAGTATTTTATGACCCATCACTAGCAAAGCCTTACTGGCTTCAGAATAGCAAAATAGCCTTGTTTTTCTTCTCCTAGTTAAAGTTTCTAGGCTTTCTTGGGTGAATGAAACAGCTGATATTTCAGGCAGGGTAAACAGATATATTGCTGATGATGGCAGTAAATATTTGTATCCTTGGACTGTTACTCCTTTCTGGTGCTGTAGATATGAAGGTGACAAATCTGTGGTATTTTATTCCCTCTTACAACAACTGCAGTCATGTCTCTCTGATGCTGAGTTTAACTTTGGTGGCCCAAAATTTTTATCATACCAAGAGAGCAGTAAGAGCATCTTCACAGAGTGAATGTAGTGTGGAAATCAGGGTAAGACTATTGAGAGCTTTCTGGTAGTGTAGGAGGGACCTGCTGGTTCCCTGTGGCACTTTTCTTTCAGGCTCTGATTTTGCAAGGCACATCCTGGCACCCAGAGCCTGTGGTTTCCCCATGAGTCCCTCCCTCTCAAAACCAGGGCCCTGAGGTTACTCCAAGCTCCATGGTTGTTGTCCTGTTTTGTAGTCACAGAGTTCATTTACCAGGCCAAGGAGGGTAAACGGGGGAAGCATGGCCTAGGTGAGGAAAAAATTGTCTTGTGTTCAGCAGGAAGGTGGAGGACTGGCAGGTGTGAAGGGCAAGGCATTTCACCATGTTGTTCCTTGAGCATGTTGTGTGCACATGCACACTTATCCTATTTTCTATAGGAGATTACTGCATCTGCACAAAGACCTTTTCTGTCCAGAGATGCTCTCCAGCCCCACTGCTGTTGTTGCCTGTGGTAGGGTTCATTCTCTTTGTGATACTCGACTAAAAACAGATACAGGAGTTCTAACGGAGAGTTGTTTCCTTGTGGGGGTGTGAGCTGTGCAGTTACACTCGCAGGTTGAGGGGTGTGTGCTGGTCCTCTACAGTGTTTTTGGTTATGTTCCTGCCTGCTTGTTCATCCTGCAGAACTTTCTGCCTGAGCCCTGCTTTGGGCAGAGCTGGCCCGCTCCTCTCTGCGTACGATCCATCCTGATCCCCAAAGCTAAGGGTAAAGAAGCAGAAATATGAACTATTTGCGGCACATTTCTCGTTGTAGAGCAGAGCATTTTTGGGGCTCCCAGGAGAAGGGAAGAGTTGCAATTCCCTTTTCTTCCCTCCTTCTTCCTCCCTCCCATTAAAGTTTGCTGGCAGGCACCCTTCCCTCCAGCTTGTCCTCCTTGCCCTCCACCTTGCAGCTGGATGCTGTTCCCTGTGCTTGTCCTGTCTCCTCCTCTCCTGTGGTGGAGTTCATCTCTCTGCCCTGCAAAGTGGGATGGCTGGGACAACAGCTGGGGAGACACCCAACACCGCAGCATGTGCTGGTGTGCCCAGGCCGGGGGAGGCCAGTGGGGCACTGCTGGGAGGAAAGCAGGAGCTCTGCCTGGCCTCAGTGCTCTTTTTCCTCATTGGGCCTAATGAGCTGCACTTTATTAGTGCTAAAAATGTGCTCCTGCCATGCCTGAGTTTTGGAGCCTGTGTATGAGTGCAGATGATCCAGGACAGCAGTTGATGGGTGTCCCATCGCCATGGAGCCTTGATGAGCATCCTGGCATGCTGATCATTGGGATGGGGGCTGACAGGCTGGCTGCTGGGGCTTCTTCCCACCCTCATGCCCTTGGGATAGCTTGCAGCCAACCTGCTGGAAAGGATAGGGTTTTGCAGGGACCTAGGGAAAGGCAAAGAAAACAGGAGGTGGCTGTGGCTCAGAAGAAAATCAGATGGAAAAGGGACAATTGAGGTTTTGCTTTGTGTTTCCAGGAGGGCCTGGACAAGGCCCTGGTAGGGAGTATGAAGATCACCCATTCCTTGCTGCAGCTGCTTTTGGAAAGTTTCCTGGGAAAGGTCTGGGGAAACTGGAGCCTCCAGCAGAACTGGCTGCTGCTATGACCTTCTTGGAGGCCGGCTGTTTATTTGTTCGCATTGTCGTACCCGGGGAGGTTTTTCACCTAGGGCGCCTCTTGCTCCTGCCTATCTGTGCAGAGCCGGTGTGCCAGCACCGTGTGCACATGCAGCTGTACCTAGAGGTGTGTGTTCAGCTGTATTTTTGGGTGGTTGCCTGTTTGTTCCTATCAACCTATTTATCTTTATGGGCATGTATATTTCTGTCTCCATCCCTGAGACTTTTGGAGAGGCTGGGATAAGAGGGGGTGGGGTGGGCTGTCTCCCGGATAGTTGATATTCCAGGTTCAGCCTCTTTCTCCGCTCTCATTCTCTAAACCCAGCCAGGGGGAGTGTCGCCCCAGGCCGAACATATGCTTCTTTCCATTGCACTAATCCACCTTCAGCGTGGAGGAATAATTGCTCGAGTGTCCATGGCTCCTCGGCGCTTTGTCCCTCGCTGGCTCCCATCAGCTTGGCACACGCCATTTCAATCAAATCCTTTCAGAGCCCTGTCTCCTTTTATCACGTCCCCGCTCCGGCGAGAGGAGGGAGGGGAGGACCGGGCTCCCCGCAGCCCCGGCGGGCCGAGCCGAGCCAGACCGGGTCTCTCCGCCGGGAACAAAAGGGCGGCCGAGCAGCGCCGGGCTGAGGTTGCTCTGTCTGCAAAGGCGTTAAAGTATGATGTTGTTGTTGTTGTGAGGGAAAAAAAAAAAAAACCAAAAAAACCCCCAAAACAACAACAACAACAACAACAACAACAACAAAAAAAAAAAAACAAACAAAAAAAACCCCAACAACTTAAAAAAGGTTAAAAAAAAAAAAAAAAAAAAAAAAAGGAAAAAAAGGAAAGGCATCCCGTGCGGTGGTTGAGCTCGGTTCCCTGTTACGGCGAAGAGCTCCGGTAGTCCTAGCGGGCATTAGGTGATGAAGAGGTGTGTGGAACCCCCACCTCTCGGTGGCTATTGCTGCTGATGGTAGGGGAAGGGCTGAGAATTAGCGGCTGGAAAACTCCCGCGACTCTCTGTGATCAGCGGAAAGGGAGATTTTTGCAGAAATCTGCCTCCATCCCGATTTTCCCTTTCACCCGGCGGGACAGAGCGGCTGGGCACGGAAGAGGAGCAGGGATGCTCCTGCTCTCCCCGCCGGCTCGGGACCCAGGAGGGGCACGGTGGGGCAGGCTCTGCCCTGCTGCAGGGAAAGGCTCCGTCTTTACTTTTTTGTTTTGGCTCTCTTCTCCTTCAGACCTGGGAGTCCTGTTCTGTTTCTGATGTTGGGAAGGGGCTTGAAAATTCTACCTAGGACCCCTTAGCTGAGGGAGTAAAAGAACAGTAAGGCGGGATGGTTAACCGAGGGAAATTTACAATTAAAGAGGAAAGAAAAGCTTAAAAAAAAAAAAAAAAAAAAAAAAGGAGGAAAAATGTGCGCGATTTTTGCGGGACTCTTCAGGTCCTTCTTATTTCTTGTTTTTGCTCAGTTCTCTGGGATGGCTGACGGAGGGCAGCCCCCCCATCACCCCGGGCCCGCCTTTCCCGGGAAGGCCGCTGCGCTCCCTAAGGCTGCCTGTAGTCCTGGCCGCTGCTGGGGGCAGGCACGGGGGGCTCCGGGGGCGGGTCCTGCCTCCCCCGTTGGCTTCGCCGCAGGTGAGCACCGAGACTTTCACAGGAGAACGGCGAGTCGGGCCACCGACGGGCTGGCCGCGTTTCACACCCTGCCGTCCTTCCGTCCGTCCGTCCGTCCTCCCCGCCCTGCGCTCCGAGGGAGCCCGCAGAGCCCCGAGCCGGCCGAAGCGGCGCCGGGAGCTGCGGGGGCTGTGCCGCGACACCCGGGCCGGGCCGGGCCAGGGCCGGCGTTTGCTCCTCTCGGTGTGTGCCCCGCGAATCCCTGAATAGTTTTTTTACTAAAGCATGGGTCTTTCCTGCTGCTGAGAAAAATCACCTTTATCTATCTATCTATTAAAAAAAAAAAAAAATTAAATCCCCTTTCCACTATTCCACTACGTCTGCATTTAACCGCAACATCCACAGAAACTGCCTTATGAAAACCAGACTTTTCTATGAAAGGACTCTTCTGGCAGCAATTAGTCTGGCTTTCTTTAACAAAATTCTTTGTAATGTCATTCAGCGGAAAAAAAATAATCCCAGGATAATTCTGATTACCCAGTTAAAAAAAAAAAGTAAAATAAAAAATATTAAAATTAGCATATTCGGGTTTGCCCTGGGGAAAAAACAAAATAAAAAGGTTTACATTTCCTATTGATCGGAAAAAACTCGCTGAGATTGTGCGAGGGTGGGCTTTCACGGGAAACAGGCTCGCTCAGTTCCTGCGCGACGGGCGTAGGGGGCATTAACGCACACACTGATTGCCGAGTTATTCTGGGGGCTCTGCCTCAGCCTCGCAGCCCCACCTGGGCCGGGAGCGCCGCTGCCTCCAGTGGGAGGCTCGTGTCCGGCCCCACGCAGCTGCGCCCGCCCCCGGCAGGCAGCGCTCCGCTGAAACTCGCGGCCGAAGCGCTTCCCTTTGCTCCGCAGCCTCCTCCGGAGCTGGCTGTCCCGCGTGGGGCAGAGGCTGTCACCCCGGCTCCTCCCTGCCCACGGAGGAGGATGAGGAAGGGGGCAGTGAGGGGAGAAGAAAAGTGGCCCCGGGAGGCGGGGGAGGGTGGGGGTAGCTGCCCACCTACCTGGAAGGTGTCGCGGATGCTCGGGCAAAGCCAGTCCCTCCGCCTCATTCGCAGGTTTTTGCTACTTTCCCCCTCCCTCTCTCTCTCTCTCTCTCTCCGTGCTCTGGTGAAAGGTTGCATGTTCCAGCCCAGAGAGTCAAACGTTAAATTGTTAAACCAGAGTAGGAAAGGAGGGGGGGAGACGGGGGAAAAAAAGAAAAAAAAAAGAAATAGGCGTGTTTATATTTCAGATATTTTAAAAGGTCGTCTTTAATTAGGTTAAATACAAGTATTATTGGCCCAGAAGCACATACAGCAATAAGCTCGTTATAAGCCTAATTGCAAAGCAAAAAAAAAAAAAAAAAAAAAAAAAAAAAAAAGAAGAAAGAAAAGTGTGTGTGGAGAGACGCCGTACTCTCGTACTCTTTCGGCACGACCCACCTCCTAAAGTGCGTGCGTGGGGATGCGCCGTAACCGCGGCGTGGGGCTCCGCGCATCCCCACGCGGGACGGCCGGGGCGGGCTGCGCCCTGCGCATCCCTCCTCACCCCGGCTCCCATCCTTTGGGAATGAGTTTGGTACTTGCCCGCGGTGCCTGCCCGGGGTGGGGGCTGCTTTTGGGGTTGAGCGAGGTGTGGGGTGTCTGTGCATGAATCTACTCTGAACTCGCCGTAAAGCTCAGTCCCTCTCGACTCTCCAAACCAGCTCTTCTCCCCAGCTGGTCCTTCTCCCTCAACCCCTTGGCAACACAACTTGGGGGGGAAGGGGGAACCATTTGCCCTGAATCACAAATTTTCATGGCTTGGAAAGAGAAAGGTAACCCTCATGTCTAGCTCAATTAATAAACATGGTGATTTCACACCCAAAAGGAGGACATTATTTCACGGGAGCGCTATCAGCTCCATCACAAAGGGTCACAGCGCAGCTGTGGCGAGCCTGGGGTTATTATGCAGCCTGATGATAGGATCCCGCTTGCCATCCCGGCTCCTTCCTCGGGGCGACCAATAGCCCCCGGCAGGGCTTGTGCCACCTCATGATAAAGGACTTACCCGATGTGTGAGGAAATGGAGCAGCTTTCAGATGAGAGGTAATAAGCTTGCAGGCGAAGCCCCAGCCCTTCGTTTCCCCCCGACCCCCCGTCTCCTGCCTTTCCATTTAACTTTTTTTTTTTTTTCTCTCCTCCCCCCAGACAACAACAGCAAGAAGTTATTATTCATTCGAACGCAAACCTGACGCTCCCTCTCACCTTCTCCGGCGCCCTGCGGGGAGCAGAGGCGGGAGCGCCCCGGTCCCCCCTCCCAGCCAAGCCCTCCCGGCCGCCGGTGGCAGGAGGAGCTGCCTCCCCGCAAGGAGGGACAGTTGTGGCTGATGGATTTCTGGTGTCAGGAATTGGGTCCAGAAGCTGTGAGGCAACATATTAACTGCGATCCCATAATCTCTTAATCACATTACATTTTAAGTGAGCATGTGTAATTTCACCCATCAATGATTTATTTAAGCAAGGGAGCACAATTACTTGTCTCGCACACAAACGCTGGCTGGGGGAGCATTGTTTGCCAGAAATAAAATCTGCGGTTTGAGGGACGATGTGCTTCTCCGTGCTGAGAAACCCCAGGCCCCCGCTCCTGAGGACAGGAGTTAGGCGGCTGATCCTCCTACACAGGCAAGGCGAGGGCGAGGTTTCCCACCCTTCCCATCCATCCTCTTTCCAGAACCAGCCCGGCAGCAATGGCGCGGTGAGAAGTGTCTTCAGCTGCCCGGTCCCTCCCCGGTGCTGCCCGCGAGCTCTTGCCCGGGGGGACGTGCCACGAAAGCCAGGGGAAGGTTTGCTGGCCTGTGGGGGATCTGACCCTTCTGCACCGTTTTGACTAAAGCAGGTATAATTTATCGGGGGAGCCGATATTACACGGCGCCACTCTTCCCGAAACCTACATTAAAGAGGAGGGCAAGTCCAGTAACCCCTCCTGGCGCGTTGCTGTACACTGGTGTGAGCATTTGACTCCTCCGGCTCTGGCCTGGACACATGCGGCACGGTGAGAGCGGAAGCGCGCCCCGCATTGTGGCACCCCCGCTCCGCCCGGGCTGCTCCCCCCTTTCCCCCGCTCCGGGCTGAGCCTTTAAAGTTGCCCCGAGAAGAGCAACGCGACGTTCCAACGGGAGGCCAGCATCCTCCACCCTCCCTTCTTTCCGGCCCCAGGGCCAACCTTGCCACCGAAGGGCCGGGATCCGCATCCCCGGCAGCTCCTGCCCGGCGGCCAGACCTCCGAGCCTCGCCGTCTGCCTGCCGAGAGGGAAAGCGGGCTCGCAGGGACTCCTCCGGCTCCCCCAGCCCACCCCCTGGCTCCGGGCCTCCTGGTCCCGTTGTGCAGCTTGGCCCCAGCAGCAGGCTGGCGTCACCCCCACAGCTTTATGTTATTATCGTTATTATTGGTATCATCGCTGCTGACCCCCCGGCAGATCGCTCTGGGCAGAGCGGCCGCATCCTGCGCCCGCGGCCCGCAGGGAAAACCACCCGAGGAACGCGTGGGACTGCCCTGGAGCCGATGTCCTCCTCAAACCGGGCTGCGGTTCTACACGTGCCACTATCTTTACCAAATAGTCGATGGAAGAAGGTCCCCGAGAGGTAAAATGTTCGGCTACAGAGAGAGAAAAAGACCCTCCCCTCCTCTTTCAGTAGCTTTATTTATTTTTTCTTTTTTATTTTCTGGAGCTGCCTTACTCTGGCATTTAGCAGCTTTAACGTCGCAAAGGAAACAAAGAAAAAAAGTAATTACATTTTTGGAAAACAAACAATAATTACACGATACAATCGGTATAACAGTAAGTGAAACACAGCAGCGGGAGTTAAAAACAATATTCTAGCCATGGAGATGGGCTCCGCCGCTGACTCAGCGGTTTCGAATACTCCAAATTATCCTTACATCGGATTTCGGTAGTGCAGTTCAGCTGCAGTCTACTGGCTTTTAAATTAAAACATATCTCGCTGATTAGGCACGTATTAGGGTCTAAAAAAAAAAAAAAAAAAAAAAAACCAAAAACAAAAACCCCCAAAACCAGGAAGAAGGTTTCTCAAGGCAAAAATTATTCTGGTGGGTCAGGAATATTTCATGAGCCCGTTTTTCCCATCCGTATGGCAAGCGGAGGGGCTGCGTTTGGAGGGGCGGCCCCTGCTCCCCGGTTCCCGATGCCCGGGGCGGGGGAGCAGGAGCGGCTGCCTCGCATCTGAACTGCTGCAGCACCTGTCACCTGGAGAAGCCGTGACTCCACATGCCCCGCGGCTCTGACTTCACGTTGCAGCGCGTTATTCCATCACTGAGCCGTGCTGACATAAACACTCCCTCCCCCCGACCCCGACCTTCTAGTCCCTCTCCCCTGTTTGCCCGACTTTCACACGAATATTCGGGATGATGTCCAAGGCGGCAAAAAAGTTGTGCGTGTGTATTTTCCTTTTTTTTTTTTTTTTTTTTTTTTTTTTGTAATTAACCATTTTTCAATTGACTCAGTTTTATTTTAATCAAGAGCCCTTAGGATTACTTGTAATGATATGAATGGTTAAAGTGGGAAGAGCTGAAGGCTCAAGAATGCTCTCTCCTAGGAAGAAAATATCAGACATCCCACAAAAATAGCCGTGCTGAGTGTAGGTCTTATGTAAATGGATAGAAATCATAGGGCTGCCTGAGTAATGTGAAATGTACTTGAAATTTAGCATTTGTTCAATCAAACCTTTGTTCTGCTTCCCATTAACTGCCAAACCAAAAAGAAGAGTAATAAAAAAAAAAAAAAGAAAAAGAAAAAAAGAAGAGAGAAGAGGAAAAAACCCTCAACTTTGCTGCAAAATTCTGGTTCCCACCACTTAAAGCGTTTATTCCAGAGGAAAGTTTTGAGTTGTGCCGTTGTTCAGTGTCGGTTCTGCCCTCAGGACTCCCAAATTCCCAGTGAACAGGCACACAAGCGCTGATGACAACAGCAGCAGCAAACACGAGGCTCCTCGCCGCCTGCTCTGTTTAGAAGCAAACCCGCTCTATTTTTCGTCAGGCAGCCCCAGACAGAAGTGGCAACTAAAGCTTTAAACCCTTTGGAAATTCCTTTCTGGTTTAAGAGAGCCAGGGGGCTTTCGTCCTCTCCCTGCCGTCGGTTGTGAGGAAGGGCAACAAAAGAGGTAAAATGCCTTCTCCAACTAACTGGCTCAGCGTTTCACATGCATCAAAGGGAAGGCAAGAGCTAATCCGAAAATGACCACTTTAATGTACACGAACCCATGGCTACAGCAGCAGAACCGAGGGGGATTTTTCACTCCCCACCACAACAAAACCCTACACTTAATGTCATAATAACAGATATTAAACAAAGGGGAATGAAAGGATCTCATGCTGGGTTTTCTGCATTCTTGAGTCTAATTAAAAATATACAGAAAAAAGACATAGTTTGGGTCAAAATGGCATGAGAGACGCCTTGTGCCAGTGAAGAGGCTGCAATTATCAGCTTAGAGACAATGTCCTAGAGGTCTTATTCACTCTTCAGCTCCAGGGGAGCTGAAAGCCAGTGAGGGATGAGTGGTACATATGCACCCGACCAGGGCTGAAAGGGCGTGGAGAAAAGGGCTAAGGGACATTTATCCTCTCCTTTCCCCTTCCCCTAGGCAGCAAAGGCGACTAAAACAAATACAGCAGAGCCCCACAAGGGGTTTTTGTGGATTTTTTCTTTTTTTTTGGGGCCACTTGGTCTGCCCTTCCATTCAAATGGAGCCGGGGTATTTACTTAGTGTCAGATTGTATGACTCTGGCTTCTGCCTTTGGGGCTGGTGCCGCCAGCTGGGAGGGGAATCCTGTGGTGAGCAACAAGTGCCCTGCATGACAATACCTTCCTGGGGAGAAAATACCTTGCAGAGAAGGGATCTTCTCCAAAACAGCAGGCCAGAAGCTGGAGCCAGACAAATTCAAATGCAAGATAAGGCACAGGCAGGCGATTTACCGCAAGAGTAAGTTACTGAGAGACAAACTGGTCCTACTCCCCCCTGTGTTTTGGTAGAAGTGAGGATGTCCATACAGGTGATGTGACCGAGTCTAATCCAAGTGATTGGGCTCAATATAGAGCATAGGCTACCCTATGACAGAGGTCTGATGAAGCCCTTGAAGCTGTGACTAATAAATGACTTCAAGACTTTGTGATCTGGCCCCTTAAAAATATCCACAGAGCTGTTTTGGGGTATTGGTGTTTGGCTGATGTTACTTAAATGTAACGGTAGGAAAGCTGTCTTTTCCTTGGCTCATGGGAAAGCTAGTCTCTTTTAATGCTTTTTTTGTTTCCAGAGGCCAGACTTGGCCAGGTGTCAGGAAGATAGGTCTCTAGTGAAGAGGCCACAGTCTTGCCACTCTGTCTTTGAGACTTTCTTGGTGCCTGCAGGCATCTTGGGCTGCACCAGCAAGGCAAGTGATGAGCAGGGGTTCCTTCAGCTGGAATTGTTGAGACCTATGGATGGTACTCCCACTCCAGAGAAGGGATATAATTGAGGAGGAAATCAAAACAGAGAGAGAGGGGAGCAGTGCTGCTCTCATCCCATAGCAGCCACAGGGAGCAAAATACACCTAACGCAAATGCTCTATTTATGCTTCCTCAGCTGGTCAAATGGAGCAATTCAGAGTTACCCAAGGTATTTAATTTGATATATAAAGACAGAGCAGAGAGCAGCCCTGCCTTGCTGCCAGCAAGACAAGTGTGACCTGATGGATCCTTCTTTCTTACGTCCTGTCTATGTCTTGTCCTCAGAGCTTCATCTGCCCAGGCCACTCTGCCTTAAATTCTGTTTTGCACAGAGGAAGAGGGTTTTTCCAGCTTGCCTGGCAAGACCTTCCTAACCTGAGGGCCTTTGTGAGTGGCCCAGGAAACCTTTTCCCATAATTGCAGGGTACTCACTCAGGGCTGTGTGTGTGGTGCAATCATCATTTACCAACATGGTGACTCCTACTAACCCTGCAGTACAATCTTTACTGCAGTTAAAGATTAATTATTGCCCCTAAATCCAAGAGGTCTTCTTCAGGCAACATCACTAATACTTCTGAGGCTGGTTGTATGCTGAGTTTTAGAGAAAAAGCTGTAAAATGAAGGTTTCAGCTAACATTGCTCTTCAGCCTGTAAAATCCTACAGAGGGGAGAAGGGTTTGTGCTTATGCTTTCTGCCTTCTGTTTCCTTTATGGCTTTGGAGTGACACCTATGAAGTGGTGTTTGAAACATTTATGTGCTGTTTTCAGTGAACACCTGGAGAGCAATCCCACTGCCCTTGCAGGGAACACTGACAGGACACGACAGGGAGGGATACCGCAGCTCATTTTCACACCTGCAGGTGGAAGTTTATGCTACTTAATCCCATAGTGGTCTTTGGCTAGTGCACCCATGCGAGCTGACCCACATTTGGCATTGCAGGGGTGCTCCCCTCACACTCCCTGGAATGGGCACTGCTCTGCATCCCTCTGGGACGTGAAGGCTCCTGCACAGAGCTGATGGAAGCTATCTGACAAGGGAAGAAGTCCTGCTTCAGATAGGGCTGCCAGCATCCATGCACTGGAGGCAGCCCTACCATGGTGGTAGCTTTCTTTGTGGTAGGGTGCCCAAGAGATTTAGGAGCTGAGTGGAAAACTATGAGCATGTCCACAGTGCTCTGCCTGTCTTCTCAAGACTGGATTTAAGTGAAGCTCACAGCCTAAACCCCTGATTTTGGAGGAGCTGAGCAGTGTTCCCTTATCCCCTTTGTGTGAGGCTCACTGTGGTGGTGGAGTGTAGTTCTCATCAGGACGAGTATGTTAAAAGTAGCAACAGACAGATGGATTTGAAAATAAAAACAATTCAGTGCAACAGCAGCAGCAGAGAGAGCAACAATTCCTTGAGAGATGGACTTAAGTAACCACTCTGTTGTATTCTAAGTTGGACTCTAAGTAAGAAGAAAACAAAAGGAGAAATTTTATTCTAACAATAAAATCATCATCATCATCATCATCAATCACCTTAAAGGAAATGGTAAATGAAAGTTGGAAGAAGCTTGACCATCTTTCTCAGGCTAATAAAATAATCTGGTTCATATTGCTCATATCTGATTAACATTGTGTCTAATTGTCATGCTGGCTGCAATTCCATTGCCAGCATAATTCTGAAGCATTTTATTTTTTATTTTTGGTAAAAATTTATCCTCATTTGAGTCTTGGTTTGTACATTACTCACTGGGAAGTGTAAATTTTTAAACCAATGTTATACAGAGTAATTAGCTAAACCATGAGAATAAACACTGGCAACATATAGGGCCCAAACTTGTTAACATTTCACTTTTATTAGTGTGAACACTCATGGGTGTATTTTTAGTGGGGCTGCTCATTCATCTCTTGATGGGGATGTAGGCAGTGGTGATGGGGAGACTTGGAACCAGACTGGGACCAGGGGGAATTACACTCTTCTCTATTGCTTCTGTCGTAGGGAATAGGTAGGAGGAGGTGGGATTGTAACACAGTCCACAACTACTGTGCTTTTGTTGATTGTCTGAGTAATATAATTGATTATAACTGATTAGCACAGGCTCCTGTACTTAGTTTATCCCCAACGTTGACGTGGCTGTCTGCTGCGGATTAAGCTGCAAAATACGACTTGCAAGATGTTGATAGCTTGAGAGTAATGAAAGGCACTGTGTCCCTTTTATAATCTACTGTTTGTTCTTCACATTTTTTTCAGTATAGGTATACCAGGATTGCATTCACTGGGTTGTGCCCAGTTCTTCTGCACTGAGAGCAATGGGAAACAGCTAGGTGTCTCTCTGCACTTTCAGGTAGTTCAGTGCTTTAAAAATCTGATCCCTGTGTGCTTTGTGTCTATGTCCTTATCTTAAGATCAGCCTAACTGACTTGGAAGCAGGTGAAAATTTTACTAAAAATAATATCTGGCCTGTTTCTAAGAATAAGTTAGAAAATATAGACAAAAAGGGTACTCTAGCTCTGTGCCTTTCAAGCTTACATTTGTCAGGGGAGCATCTAATACAGCCATATGGAAAACTGGATCCTGCAGATGGGACATCTACATGGGACAGTCTGCACCCACACAGTTCAGGGAGCCTTGGCACTTCAGGAAAGCTGTTCCCAAGCCTTGGTATTTGGAGATCTGGACAAAGTGGTTGCAATGCCATGGCATCATGTTATTCCTTATACCCTTACTGATACATCCTCCTCTTTTGGTTTTACTGATAAAATTAATGAGAAGGAAAAATTCTCAAGGAAAGGAAGCAAATTCCACAACTTTGCTTATAAATAACACCAAGGTTTTAACCCAAAGTGATGGCAAAGTCACATTTTAAGCTGTGCCTGTGTCCTGGATTCACCCTGTTGAAGGAGAAAGTAGTACTGTCACTTCTGATTCCCTCCTGGCTGCTGCCCTGGCAGTGTCCAGGGTGGGAACAGTTGCATGCATCCACTGCCGTGTTTCTTCCGCGGCTGTGTCACGTTTCTCCGCTGCTCCTCAAAGGGCTTGTGTGTCCCTAAACTCCTGGGCCTGCCCCAGCCCCAGTCTCTGGTATTGGACATGAACCTTGCTGGCAGAGCACATCCTGGTGGCCTTTTGCGTAGGGCCCTCTGAGCGACAGACAGACAGACAGACAGACAGACAGACAGACCTGTGGCTCCCCAGCCTCTGCCCTTCGTCCTGTCCCTGAGCGCCTCCCGTGAACTCCCACAGAAGGACTCCGAACACAGCTGAGCAGCGTGATGTGTCTTGGCATCCCTGCCTAGGCCTCTTCAAAATGTGCTTCCCCTTGTTCACAGCAATCAGGCCATTTCTGATGATGGTTCAGCAATGCCTCCCAGGCAAGTGAGGGCATGATCAGTCCTTCTTCTCCAAATTTTGTTCTAAGTGAGTCAGATAAGTCATCTCGGCAAGGAGAGGCTCTGCAAGTCAGGGTACAGCAATGGCTTGCAGTGTTCATGTGTTCACAGCCCTCATGGCTGTGCTTGGAGAGGGAAAATCGGTTCTGGAGCCACGCACCCGAGCAGCCCCTGTGCTGTTGGGATGCAGAGAGGCATTGCCACCACCCCATAGCTTGTGGAGCATAAGGTGGCCAAGCTCTGTAATCATTCCTGTTTCCTTTCCAGTGTGTCTCCCCAGAAATCAGCTAGATGGCCCCAATGATGTCTTCCTACCAAGGGGTCTTCCTACCAAGACTTTGCTACTTTTTGGGTTTGCCTAAAACTGAGTGATACAAATATTTGTTCTCTTTTAGATGTGGCTATCTAGATCTCTCTGTGTTGGTCTAGTGTTATAGTCCAGTGCTTCTGGCCCTCAGAATTTTTACATCTTGGGGCTAGGAGATAGGCAAGTTCTGAACTTAGAGATTTTTAAGGGTCTCTGGACTGTAAAAGTAGAACTGCCATTGTATGTGGCTGTACCTTCTAAAACAGTGCCGGTATGTGGAGACACAGCAATGTGCTAGTAACAGGATGACAAAATCCAGAAGCAACTCCCTTGCCAGCTACTATGAACTGGCTATTCTAAAAAGGGGAATTTTTCTTTCCATTGTTTTTTGATGTTTTGGTCAATCAATTAATATTTCAACACAAATCCTGTTAAGACTGGGTTTTATTTCATCGTCTGTTAAGCACAGGCCAGGATATTTTATGAAAACAAGCCAGGGAAAAAAGGAAGACATTTTCTATGATTATTTGCATTTGATGCAGCGGAAGACACACATATATTATTCTCTCCTAAAATAAACAAATAAAAATATCCTCCAGCAAGGAATTTTGCATAGTGATTGGGCAAAGGTTTTAAGTGGTTGAGTGTCCCTCCACCACGATATTTGATTAACCTCAGCCATGGCTCAGCACGCCACTCATCCTTGTGCCATTGGAATACTACATTTTAGACAGGAGAACTGATAAACTTCACCCATGCTGGGCTTACAAAGATAGAAGCAGTTTTCCTGGGAAATGCCTGGCCCACAGCCCCCACTCAGATGACGTACCCTAAAGCAGTCTCTACTTGGGCAGGTCTTGTTAGCAGGGAAAGGCTTTGGGGTCAGGCTGTCTGTGTCTTGGGGCAAAGAGCAATGCTGAATAGAGGCAGCAGGAACTTCTGCTGTTTCACTTGTCACTAGAGCAGTTTCTGCAGGAGCAAAAGCTGAATACTGTGCCTTCATGGTGCACCTCCGTTGTGGACTTGAAGGACAGTGTGATGTTAGTCCTTCAGTGAGAGGGGAATGGAAGAACTAACTTGTTAAAGGACATTGTTCAAGGCCAAATATCCCACCCCACATGGGAAAGCCTCTTGCCTTTCAAACTCTTGTGTAAATAATTTTTCTCTACTCTCCCATATAGAGTGATGTAGGGTTTCCAGTGTACTGGAGGAAATAAGCATGGCATACACATACAGAATAAAAGGAAGACATGAAACAGTTTGCACTATGGTGTGACTTTTCAGGAAACAAACTACAAGTGCCTTTTAAATGGTTTTTTAGATTATTGGGTGCAAAGAAGGATTTGTCCTGTATCAGTGGATGGAAACATGAATAAAATTTGCTTTAATTAAACCCTACCAACATGCCACTCTTTTGTGCTTGTATTGCCGGCATCAGGAGGTAGACTATAGTCGTAAACTCACTGTTCAAGACATGCAGAACTTAAATATAAGGATATTGCAAATGCAGAAGGTGAGAATAGATGTTTCCCATTCAACTTCTAATTCCTGCTTGAGGTGTGAATTTGAAGTGCCTAAATGGTGGTGGTAGGTTTTTCTTTAGTCCTGTTTCCCCTTTAAAAAGATCAATTTCAAATGAGATTGTAAATTCTCCTGTGTTTTATCCCAAAATTGATCAAGTAGCAAAAGAAACTTAAGAATATGCCTGGAAAGAGGTACCAGCTGTGAGACTTGTGTTAACTGAAGCGTTGAAGCACTGGTGGTTGGTGCTGCTGAAGGCAGGGGTCCAGCCTTGTGGTCAGTGTCAGAGCTGCCCCGGCAAGAGCTGCAGGTGAGGAGCCTCCTGCACACCGACTGAAGTGGAGCTCCCTTTGGGAAAGGCTGGCATGGCATTCGACAGCCTCAGCTCCCCTGTGCAAGCTGTGGTTCAGATTGTCTGTGATGGTCTCCCAACTCTTTCTATCTCTCACAGAGACTCTTTGCAGAGCATGTGAAACCTTCAATTTATGCAGTCGAGGCTGACTCTTCCTGCCTGCAGCAGCCCCCACTGCCATTCCCCAGGCCCGTTTGCTTCCTGAGCTACAGTGGATGCTTTATTAGCAACAGGATAAATTAAAAAGCCTGCCAACCCAGGAGAAAGCCTGTATTTAGCACCTCCTCTGCTGCAGCAGGCAGCTCTGTCTTGCCTCTGATGATGGGGCGATATCCCCTCGGCCCCAGTGCAAGAGTGTCAAACCTGGCTGCAGCTACAATCCCGTCACCACAAGTGAGCACAGTGGGAATCAAGGGGAAAAACCCCCGAGAGTTAACTCCACAGCATCATCATCAAAAGTATATGTGCACAAGGGGCTGTTCTCTTCCCTGTGTTTATGTGGCTCCCCTTTTCGTGCTAACAGCAGCGATGTTTCTGTGTCCTGTGGTGGGAACAAGCCTCTTAGTGAATAATATAGTGTTAAGTCCTGGGTAACACATTAAAATGCCAGTAAAACCAGTGAAGTAACATTAACTGTGGCAGCTCCAGCTTGTGATCAAGCTACTCTTAATAATATAAAATCTTAAAATCTGTTGTTCCTCTCCCATGTATATGCATACTGTATTTTGCACTTTTAAGTCAGACCATGCTTTAGTGAATTTTTTTTCTCCTCTGTTTCCTAATTTTTTTTTTTTTTAGTAACTCAATCCTCTCCCCTGTCCTCTCAGAAGGACAGTAAAAATGAGAGTTCAAAGTTTCAGGGAAATCAAGACACTTGCATTTCAATTTGCAGTAGAGACCCTCATACCATACATTGAAGGCAGGCTAGATGTTTGATCTGAACCAAGAGAAACTGTGTCCAGGTGTGCTTGTCCATGTGGTACCTACAAATACCATGTGCTTATTAATCTGGGGTCTCAGCAATATCTAGATAAACAGAGAGTTTAGGAACCATAAGAAAAGGCCATGGGATCAGGAGAAGGCCCTTTTCACTTCTCTGCTTTTCCATCCTTCTTTCTTCTCCCCCATCCCCTGCTTCTGTAGCAACAAACCTAGGTGTCTGTGGAAGTCATTTACATGCTTTGCTTCCATTGCCTACTCCCCTAATTTATTCCATATGTTTATTGCCCTTTGTGTGCAATACTTGTGCCTGTGTTCCCCGTTTGCTTATAATTTCCTAATTTTTCAGGTTCTACCTCTTGTGGGTTAGTTTGTTCTTGAGGGTTTTTTTTGCTGTTTTATTTAACCTGCTCACACATGTGTGATCTCTGTGAAATTTCTGCTTGAAGCCAAGGCAGCAGCATTCACCAGTGCTACTTGGAGCCTTGGCAAAGCAGAGCTCTTAAAGCAGTGCCTTGTTCAGAGGTGCTACCCTGAGAGTGCAGACAGGATGGGACCTACTGGGAGATTCAATTAATACGACTGCTTCAGCGAGTCAGCACTCCCCTTCTCCTCTGCTGAAGAATGGGCCCACAAGGAGAGGAAATATCAAGACACCTCTCAGTACGTGGCTTGGCTTAACAAAATGCACAGCAGTTCCAATCGACAGCAGAGTGCTTGGAGTCTGAGAGTGTAATTTTGAGCCAAAGACTCGTTTTCAAAAGCTTTAACTGTGCTGTTTGCAAGAAAAACATAATACTTCCCATTGCTGCAGTTCTTTTATGCCTTGATACTCATCAATGAATTTTTGTTTATGGGCAGGGACTGGGCATTACCTGTTCCACATCTTGTGGATACCCCTCAAACCGGACACATTGATGGAGACGCAGCAAGCATGATCTTCACAAGGCTTTCAAATGCTTGGGCATCTAGATGCCCTAGGGGAGCGTTACCTGAGCAGAACCTTTTGGACTTTCAATGAAACTTGCAGCTTTGTGCCCCTGTCCAAAATCTGGTCATTTCACAAGTCTTAGACAGAAGCATGGGAATGCAGTGGGTGATTATGGGCACCCTGCAACAGACACAACTTTGGGTGTTCTGCCCACCTATGGCAAGGCACGACGAGGCTGGTGAGAGCGTCAATGGACTGCAGGGAGGGATACGTGTCTGTGGCTCTCACACCTGCCTTGAGCTGCTGAGCTCCCTCACAAGCCTGTGACGCATCTCAGCTGCCACAAGAGGCAAAGGGCTGCTGCTGAGTTTACTTAGCAGGTAACTCATGGCTGGCAAAAGAATATCAATTAGTTTTAGATTTATTTTTAAACTGTGGTAAAACAAGCAGTAAGTTTAGTGTATATGCACTCAACTATGGGGGCATATTAGCCAATTAATAGTTTCTTAGATGTAATCCCTCTTTTTCTTCCCAATGATGCAAGAGTACAAATCTTTGTGGGTTTTTTTTATGTCATCTTCAGGGATTCTTCTTCCAAAAGAATGGAGGTTGCTTCAGTGATGGCCTAATTTTTTATTCAGAAACACTTAATATTGTCCTTAGCTTTAAACTTGGGAATTATCTGTTTGATTGAGGGCTCAGACCCATGGATTCTCCATGTACTTGCATACCATCACTTGTCACTGTGTTGGGTAACCTCTTCACAGAGGTCTCTCATGTCTGTGTTTGTATCTACATCTCTCTCAAGACATACATCTATTGTGTGTCACTCCCAAAGATGCAGTATTGTGCAGATGTAGATAAATTCATAGCCACAGACACACACATATAAAACCAAAACATACAAGTACACTTTGTTGGAGAATTCTGACTGTAAAGTCTCATGGAAACCTAGATCTGCTTAAATGCGCCTCCCAAGGCATATTCTGTGGATTAATATCCACTTCACTGTTTTTGACTGCCCTGCAGGGCAGGTGCCTTTAGCAGTAAAGAAAAATTACACCAGGCTCAGCTCCCTCTGAGCAGGACTTTGCCTTCCTTAGCTGTAGTAGTGATGAGAGATGAGGGCCAGTGACCAGTGCACCACATGCTGGTACTGGTGATTGCACAACCCATTTCATGTCTTTTTATCTCATACTACTGACAAGTATGGGATACTAGACTTCTCAAATACAGATTCCCCTGGAATTATTAACAAAAGTCATTATTGGCAAGCTTGTACCAAAATAAGATATTGATTTCTGGCATTACACCTATTCCACCTTCTTGATTCTTTAGAGAAACTGTGGAATTGAGTAACCTACTCCTTTTTGGAAAAAGGAGTAGGAGAGGTGGGTAGAGAGGATTGCTACCCCCCTTTTCTCTCTCTTGATTCCTGAAGCTTCAGCCAGCCAGCAGCGTGGTAACATCTCAGGTTGCCTGGCCAGGTGAAAAGCAGAGGGGAGGATGGAGGGCACCTGTAGGGAAAGTCAGACTTGGCTCTGGGAGGAGAGAAGGGAGAGACAGCAGGGAAGAGGTGCCTGAGGTGCATGTGAGCACCACCAAATTGCTGGAGGTGGGAGAAATCACACAGGTGAGATGCCAGTCCTGCAGAAGTCCAGGAAGGTTTTCTCTCTTCCTTGTTTGGAGCCAGAGTCCTGCTCCTTGCTTCCAATACAGTCAAACACTTATATTTAGGTATTTTCTTACCCAGCATGGAAATGTATCCTCCTCAGCCATTGCTATGGGGCTTCTGTTGAAAACAGTCTCCAGGGCACTACTGTAGGTTCAGTTTAGGATGGCATCTCTGTAGTACTCCTGTTGCCTCTGACTTGAGCTTAAATGCCTGTGAGGAGACAGGAGGTGTTTTGTGCTCACCTTGATGCCATCCTTGTCCTTTCAGTACATGATGGCAGCTCCCATCAGGGGCGTCCTGTGTGCCTGAGCACTCATCCTTTGGGGTGTTTTTTGTTAAAAGGGGCCCAAGCAGTGCATGCATGGGAAAGCAAATGCCATGGTTGTGTAAGACACAGGGAGAAATGTGCTTTCCTAAGTACTGAAAAGGTGTGAGATGTTTTTGTGGAGTGCAGGTTGCTTTCGTGAAGCCAGCGGGAACTGGCCTGGTTCCATTCCACACAAAACTACAAATTTGGCTGGGGCCCTGCCACCCCACCACTCCTCACAGCTGCTGTTACACATATACCTGTTGTATCTCAGCAGAGGCCAGAAGAGTGATGCTCTCTCTTGTGCCATCCTGCCCTTTTCCTGGGGCAGGACATGATGCCTGGGCTGCACAGGGGCACAGGGCATTGCCCTGTGAGAAACAGCCTGCTCTGACCACTGCTTCTGGCTCAGCTTCCCAAAGTTTTCACTCAGTTCCACATGCAAACATCATCTACACCTTATGGGAAGCAGCCAGACCAGCCCCCTCTTCCCTTCTCAGCCCCCATGGGGGTACACTGAAACCCACTGTTATAATTTTTTTGTAACCCTGCAGAGTTTTTCTGATCTGAGCAGGTTTCAGATACCTGCTGTTCAGATATTTGTCTTCAAACCCACCTTGATAATTTTTCCTATGTTTCATTAAGCATGTCAAATTGAAGCTAAGGTTTTCACCCTTCTGATTTTTTAACAGTTACTGATTTTACCATGTTTGGTTTGCCAGCTTGGAAAAAAAATCAACAGAAGGATTACATTTCAGTGGCACAACACCCTAATCCTCAGGCAAATGATTTGTCCAAGCTTAATATGAAGTACTTAGGATGTATTGTTTGATGTAAACACTAGTTCTAATAAAATGGTGCCTGAGGTACAGTTCTTCAACTTGTAATACCCTATTTGCGTTGGCCTGTACACATTGGATTTGAAACCATTATGATAAAATATATCCTCTTTAGCCTGATAAAAAAAAAAATCAAAAAAATCAACAGAAATCCACAGCAGAGGGCCTACTCTCTAAGGAAGGAAACTGAATGCAGCAAGGAGCCTCCTGTGTGCACTGCAAGTGGTGTCAACCAGAATTATGCCCCATCACTCATGGGGTGCATCTAGGGCAGAAATCAGCTCTCTATGGGCAGCACATCAGTCTTGGTCTGTTCTTGGGAAAGCCTGAGGAAAGAGGCTTTCCTGCCCCACAGCTCCAAACTGATATTCTGGAGTCCATCTGAAATCCTTCCCAGGTTTTTCCTGAGTCACCGCACCTATTTGAAATGATCTGGCAATACAAATATGCTCCAGGTGTGACCGAGGATCTTACGAAAATGCTGGATTCTAAAGAATCACTTAGAGGAGCTGGACAACTATCTAGGGAGGGGTTGAGGGCAGGGGGGCAGAAACACAGCACAGCAGGAACCCCTGTACAAGCCGAGCCCCGTTGGGGAGCAGCCAGCTTAGCACCAGCAGGAAAAATCCTTTGGCGTGTCAAGACATTACATTTGTCTTATCACTCCATTAATACACCAGTGACAGAAAGGCACTGCCAGTGACCTCCCCTGCTGCCTGTGCTACCTGGGCTCCTGTGAAAGATTTCCACAGAAATATTAAGAAACCCTCGGTTCTGGCAGCGTTATGGCAGAGTGAAGCTCCACTGCTCCCTGAGTGCTTTTTGTGAGAGGGTAAATACCAACATTTTGGGCAGGCTTCCCTGTTCTCACCCAGCCTTCAGTTGCTGAACATAATCCTGCCTTATGTCATTTTTAAGCTCTTTTACTAAACAGGCAAACAAGGGTAATGATAAACAGGGCAAAGATATCCCTTTCATGGAGATTCTCTGTAGCAGAAATGAAGATGGAGAGAAAAATTATTTAAAGAAAAGAGGAGGTGAAGAAATGCCTGGGGACATACCCATGTACAAGAAGGAGGAAAGAAACTTGCAGACACAGATGTTAGAGACCAAGTGCGCTTATTATTAGCTTGCACAATATTTTGATTTGCTCCCTATTAAACAGCACAAGTGGTGAATGCTTTAGTCAAGAAATTACAGAACTGGACTTTACATGACTGCATGGTAGAAATTCCCAAATTACACAAAGGTCCTTCTGCAAGCTCTGGACATTTTTCCTCCCCTGGTTGGAGGACAGCTTTGCTAGCTGTGGGAGTGTCTCCTGTTGCTGCTTGTGTTGCACTTCTGCTCCCACACCCAGTGGGTTGTTCCTCACCAGAGCTCGCCTGGATGTCGACAGATGCCTTTATGCCTTTCTTCGATTAACTTTTTCCTTCATTGTATATGTGTTGGGTTGACCCTGGCTGGCTGCAGGTGCCCGTCAAGCTGCTCTATCACTCCCCTTCTCATTAGTGCAGGCAAAAGAAAATACAGTGAAAGGTTTCTGGGTTGAGACAAGGGCAGGCAGAGATCACTCACCAATTACTGTCATAGGCAAAACAGACTCGACTTGGAAAAATTAATGTAGTTTTTTACCAATCAAATTGGAGTAGCATAATGAGAACACTTCTTTCCAGGCTTAACTTCACTCCTGATTTTCTCTACCTCCTCCCCACAGCAGCACCGGAGGATGGGAAATGAGGGTTGTGGTCAGATTGGGGTTACACTATGGTCTCTGCCACTTCTTCCTCCTCAGGGGCAGAACTTCTCCAACTCTTCCCTTGCTCCAGCATGGGGTGTCTCCCCCAAACTTTGCCATGCAAGCCCAATAGAGGCAATCTCAAAGCACCCAGGAAGCAGAACCTTTTGATGCTGCCAGAATAGCTGCACAGATTTCTGTTAGGGAGGGGCTGTGGAGAGGAAAAAAAGCGAAAGGCATCCATCCATTCTTCCCCTCATCTCTGGAGCCTGGCTTCACAATCAGGCTTCCAGTGAAAACAGAAAAAGGTATGAAAATTCAAGAAGGAACAACAACAACAGATGACAGGTTTCTACCCTTTCCCCAGAAGACATCACTCAAGTCACAACTTGTACCTGATGCTGCTCTTGGCTTCCGATTTTGCCTGTTGCTGCTACTCATAAACAAGCCTTTTTGGAGGTCCCTTTTCCAATCACGTGCTGTGACCAGTTATTTGTTGGTTTTAGGAGAAATCTGGCAGAGTGTTTGGGGAAGGTGACCAGGCATCAGGACTTTCTAAGCTGTTGGGAGACACCGTGACAGGAGCTGTCATTGCCGCTGCTCGAGGCCACCAGACCCAGAGAACCTGGGCACCCTCAGAACCAACCTGGGCAGCACCACCAGGCTCAGCCCCAAACCCTTCCCAGGTGGCCTGAGGAACTGCACACACTGATGGCCAGGCAGCTGCTGCCCCCACCTCTAGCTCCAGCCTCACATACCCCATGGCTGGAGGCTGCACTCCTGAGCCTGCTGCCAAGCCTGCGGTGACCCGGGGCGCGGTGCAGTCTCTGCATTTCCGCTTAGTCACTTTAAAAACCAGCACAGCAATGCTTAGCCCCAAACCTAGCAGGGAATTACACACAGAGCCTGATCAGATAACAACTGTGCCTTCCACTCTGGGAGCAGGGGCTGAAATTATACCATGTAATTATAATGTAGTTAACCTGTGACTGTGCTTTATATAATTTTTTTCCCTCCAAGCCAATTATTACTAAAACTGTAAACTCAGTATGACTGAGTTGTTTATCACTGCCCTGAGAGGAAATCATCATTTGCCTTCACACTTTTCAGAAGCCAGGTACACTACTTACCTTATATTTACACTGTCATTTAGATAATATTATTATTAATTCTGCTATTTTTCCGGTGTTAGCACAATATTGTTGGTATTAATAACACTTAATTCAGGTCCTCAGTTCCTTAGGAGGAATCACAGCCCTTGGTTATTATTAAGCTTGCAACTGGGTAATAAGCAGTTTGTCCCAGCAAAATTATGGTCTTTACAGCAAGGTGGCAATAGACTGGGGGAGCCTCACCCGCTAGACAAAGCCAGCTGAAAAATACTCCCCTGGGCTTAATGAGCTTTGAATCCGGCTCCCTGCAAGTGAAAAGAGCCAGAAGGGAGCACAGCATCTACAGCTTTGCTATGACCAAGGCTTTAGGAGCTGCAGACGGGGTTGCTGGTGTCACCTGTGATTGTGGCCAGCACGTCCCAGCAGAGGTGAGTCCCAGTAAGGGGCTGATAGCAAGGACAGGGGGACTTTGCTACTGCTAATTTATGCAATGGAGGAAAAGGGAAGGCAAAGTGTGCTGTCAGGGCTGGTGGTGGCTCCTGGAAGGCCATCCCTGGCACCAAAGCAGCAAATCTGAGTCAGTATGATGGGCTGATGTGTGTGCTACTGTCACATAAAGGGCCTGTGTATGCTAACGTGAAGGAGCAAATACTGAAGTGGAAATCTAGGGTTGGACACTGGAATGAAAGTATGACTTGATCCTTCAAAATATTTCTCATGGATTATCCTCTGAATCTGCTCTTTGACGTCTTATCTGCAGAGGTGTAAACTTTACTCTGGTCCTGCAGGAGTTTCTGTGGAGTATTTATCTCATGGATGACTTAAAAAGTGACAGCATGTTACTGGGGCTGCTTAAAGTTCCAAAGCAAGGATACCAGCATGTCTTCAACTGGAACATGCCAGGAGGTATGGCTGTACATTCAGAAATGGTACACTGCAATTTATCCCCCAGGTGACCTGAGAAGGGCTGCTGCCTTCACCTCATTCCCCCTTCTTTTTTTGACTCCTTGGTCTGCAGAGAAAGGGGTCTGCTGCAAGCTAAACAATCTACAGCAAAAGTTTCTGAAAACACTATTTCTTGCTAATTCATGTTTTCCCAGCCTTTCTAAACATAATATTTTTCCCCATAAGCAACTCCACCTGAAATCTCATGCAATAAATCAGAGATACCCTTTCCTCTATGCCATCAGATACAAGAACATGCTTTTCTATGCTGTTAAAAACCTATTTATTTTTCTCTCAGTAATTATTTGCTTGCCCATGCTTTGTTGTACAGAAACCAGCTTTGGCTTCAGTACCATTTTCACTCCAAAATACCCAGAGTGAGCGCAGGGTTCTGTGCAGGGTTTATTAATAAAACACCCCTCTCCCACCTCTGTGCTGACTCCTTGCAAACCCAGCAGTGGGCAGAATGTGATCAAGGAAGATGCATTGATAGATGCATCTTACCAGAAAGCTTCCACATAATTAACAACATTTGCAGCCTTAACTTAGAGCATACTTTATGGGCAGCGTGTGTCTATTGCTTTCTGCTCTTCACATGAATTCAAGTGATTCTAACTGGGCTGACACTCAGTATTACAATGTCACCAGTAATAAAAAAGAGTGGTGTGTGGTTTTTTGGGGTTTTTTTTTTGGTAAGGATTGTGTGCATGGGGGTATGTAAGGTTGGGCTCTTTTGTTAGGTTTCTTTTTAAAGTGTGGAGAAAGAACATACTGTCATGCTGCTGTCAGGCAAACTGCCCCATTTCTTTGTTCATGGGCACACGGCTCCTGCGTGCTTACACCTCTGGCAGCACAAGAAGTAGGGGTCAAATCATTGTCCTCTGACTCAGGATGGCAAGCTGTGACTTTCACATGTAGACATCTCGCAGCCAAGAAATTTTACTTCTGTGAGCAGCTCCTCTTCACGGTGTGGGCAGAGGAGGCACGGACAACCTGGCCTATTGCAAGTGTTACCGAAAAGCCTCGTTGCTTTGGAGCCAGAGAGATGCAGCAGCTGCCTCAGCCTCTGCCGGGTTACACTGCCTGCGCTGGGCTCATTAGGGAAATATTGATCAGGCAGAAGTTTGGGCAGCGTTTGATGCAGCTCGCCTCCTTTGAAGCCGCACAGACCTCGAACAGATTGCTGGAGCAGCAGAGGCGAGCATGCGCACGCACATACGAGAGAGAGAGGGAAACCAAACGCTCTGAATTGAGAAACGCTGCCAAAAAATCTCTGGGTCGGGTTTGGGCTGAGGATGCGAGGATGGGATAAAAATACCGAGCACAGGGCCGGGGCCAGAGCGCAGGCCGCGCTGTCGCCCGGGGCCGCGCATGCCCCGTGCGGCGGGCGAGGCGAGGGGAGCCCGGCAGCTCCTCCGGCAGGAGGCTGGAGCAACGAGGGCTGCCTTTGATGTATGAGCTTTGGCTTGCCATTGTGAGTCACCCCAGAAGTAGCTGTAGGCAAAACAAAAATCTTTTGTGATTAATTAGAAAAACTGGACAATTATGAATTGACTGCACGCAGCCAGCGCACGGTAATATAAATAGTAATGAAGCCGGCTGGATGTGATGAACACGCTGTGTTTGTGTGAGATCGCAGAAGAAAGGATCCGATTTAGGTGGTGTCAGTTTAAATAACGTAATTTCTGCTCTCTGCCTCTTTGTTCGGTCTTTACCCAGGATTAGATCTGAAACTTTAAAAATGAGTTTTAGTTGTCTTATCTAAATGTCTGGTTGTTCTTTTGATGTCTGCCCGAAACATATGCTTCTCTTCAATGACCATCTAAAATTATTATGTTACAATGAATGAATAAGTCTAGCAGTGCTGTAAGTGGTGTGCAGTTATTGTTGCTCCTTTGTGTTTGTCAGTAGCCCTTGCACAGGGTCTGACAGGCTCCATCCACGCACAGGGACAGAAGATTACTTGAATTTCCCTGGTTTTTGATAGTTTTCAGAGGGGAGGGGGGGCGAGAGAAAAGATCTATACGCGTCTCTCTGAAGCACAATGGATAATTACATTCGCAATGTTCTACATCACTCTTCATTTAGCTGCCACCTAATTAAAAAAATATATCGGCGATCGGGTGACGTCAGGGCCAGAAGTGGCCGCCGCTGTCGGGGCGCGCTGCCGCCAGGAGGGACCGGACCGGGGCGCGCCTGATTCGGGGCGCCCTGCCCGCTGCTCTCCTCGGCCTGACAGAACTAATTCCCCCCTGCCTGCGGGCCCCGAGCAGCGTGCCGTCCCGTCACACGTCGTGACAATCGCGAAATCGCGACAGCGGGTTAAATCGCAACCCGCCCTCCCCCCACCTCCCCGCCGCCAAGGGAGGAGCAGCCCATCGCTCTCCGAGCCCGGGCAGGGTTTGCTCCCCGAGGGATGAGCACCCGCTGCTTCCCAGCGCCCTCCCCGCCCGGCCCCGCTTTGTTCTCCGGGGCCGCGGAGGAGTCGCCAGCGCCGCCGCCCGCCCTCCAGGGGAGCCGGTCCCTGTCGCGACACGCTCCCGACTCCTCCCCGCCGGCTCGGGAGCCGCCCGGGGACCACCACCCTCGGCATGGGAGCCCCCCGGCAGGGAGCGACCCGCCCACGGGTCCGGACCGCTCTGAAGGGAGAAATGGGGCAAGGAAGGGAGCAGCATCCACACGGGGCAGCTCCTAGCGCGGTGCAGAGTGCCCGCACCCGGCCCCGTGTGCCACCTTCACACCTGAAATTTCGTGGCCGTCTCGTTTCATAGGGGAGATTTTAATCCGAATATTCCGTACATCCAGGCTGAAAGCGTGCCTGGTGCGGATGTACCTATGAATGTTTCTGGAGAGGGCTCCTGCAGTGAACCTGCTCCACTCTTCCCGCTCAAGGAGTAAGGGTAGTGATGTGCACGTGGTGTTTAATTAGCACTGAAATCCTGCTACAAATATACATCACTGTAAGGTGAAGGCGTGTCTGCTTCAGTCTGCAGCACTTCTGTAGCCTCTGAGACAAAGAGCAACCATTCGGTGGGGCAGGTGTGAGGGGCAAGGTGATAATAAACATTACTTTACGATTGCTATCGATCTTCCAGCAGATACTGTTGACAGAAGGTGGAGATAACATCATGCCAAACAGCGAATGGCTCATGATGGTATTAAGCATTCTCAGATAGAATCGGGATTTTTTTACACTCTGGACGCTGCCTGCATTAGTGGACCACTGATTAAAAGCTTTGAGTACAGCTGCAAAGTGCTGCAAATAACACTACAAGCACTGTGGGCCTCACCCAATGGAGTGCCCCACACGCATGCAGAGATATGCAGGGCTTATCATGGACATGCTCATTCAGACTAGGCTGTATTTTTTTGCTGACATATTAGCTCTAATGTGAAATTCAATGAAACTGCAGGGTCTCACACCGTTAGTGAAATGCTCTAGCCTCTCAAGGTCTTAATCCTGCACATGATTAAACGTTTACCCAAGCACAGCCTCAAATTTTGGCTGAAGAATCACCTTGCCATCAAGACTCCTTTTGGATTCCATCTGGAAGGGTAGGGTAACAAGGACAGCACTATTAACCACATTACCTCTTCTCACATCTCTAGCAACTCATCTAGCCTAAAAGAAAAGCTGGGTCTTTATCCTGAAAATCCTCCATGCACAAAATTTTCATTGCAGTCAATGATATCTGACTTAGCAATTGATTTTCTCATTATTGCTCCCATGTCAATTATTTCCCCAGTCTGAGTCTATCTGCATTGCAATGAGGAGTCTGACCTCAGTGCAAGTACTGTGTGTTAGTTTTTAATCTAGTGAGCTGGAGTCCCTGACTGCTAAGGCATGTGGCAGTGAGGGCATCAACCTCCCTGTTACCTGCCCTGCACCTACTGGGGTTCTCATTTCTGTTTGCTTGTTGTGTTCTGATCACAAGCGTGGGCAGCCCCCACGCAGTTCCTCTGTCAGGTTTTGGGTGTGCTCCCCTGTCTGGATCCCTCTAAACGCTTCCTCCCCTCCTCTGCAATGCTCTATGGCTGCACATCCTGCAGGACTCTGTGCTCCCTGTGTCCCTGTCTGCTCACCCTTCCCAGAACGACTCAGTTCCTCAGAAATCTCCAGGCAGATAAGCCAAAGTGATTTACAAGGCAGTTGGTGTTTCTGTGGTACAGCAGTGCAGACTCACTTCAGTCTGTGTGTCCCATGTTGGTGACGTGTGTGATATGAATTCTCTGTCCCTCTGTCACTGCCTGGGATGTGCTTGCCCACAAGTGAGCCAGATCCAATTCCATGCCATTATGCTTACTTTTTAGAGTTCATTCTCTAAAAAAAACCCCATACATTTTGCTTTTCATTACATCATATGTCAAATAATAAAGTCCTTTAAAATAATAGTAATTGGAAGTTAAATTCTCTGGTTGCTGATGATTATTGCTGACCCTTTTACCTGGAAATGATGCAAGAACTTTTTCAGGCTTTGGAACATTGCGCTGCCACTTCTGCCATCTGTGCTGAAGTTTTTCACCAGGTTTTGGAGGATACCACTCTTTACAGCTTTCATAGAGAGGAGCTTTGCTAAGCTTGTGCCCTGAGCTCTGCTCATGGGCCAGGGAGAGGAGGACTAAGTCCTTTCCATAGGGCAGAGGTCAGTGTCTTTATTTCATTGTCTGCTATTTAACCATAACCCTGAAAGAGGAAAAAAGAAATTGAAAGCAAACATGATAAAACAGCAGCAACCTACCTCCTATTGCCCCCCAAACACATACTCAAATGAATGCACATATTGTGTATGCGGAGATGGGGAGGAGGAGAAGACCAGAAACCCCTTGATGCCAAGAGGGTGTTGAGCTGCACAGGGCTTGGATTGGCAACCATGTCCTGAGCACCTCTTGGGACTTTCCCATCGTGTTTTATGTTCCTCATCCGCAGCATTTGTTCAGCAGCACCTGGCACGTGTGTCAGTTTCACATTTTGTTTTTTTTTGTTGTCAGAAGCAGAGGGAGCACGTGCTGCTTTCTGCCGGAGCAAGAACCATGCCAACTGCTTTTAGATGTCCCCAAGGTACAGCCAGCAGCTCCAGGTCTTCCTGCAGGCCTTCCTGTAATGCAGGCTCCTCATGTTTGACTTTGGCACAGACACAATATTCGTACGTGTGTCAGGTTCCCAAATACCTGCTGAAATATCTTTTATTTAGATAGCAGCTATTTGGCAAGTTTGGATGTTGCTCTTGTCCTGGCATAACCTTCTGCTGTAACTATACCTCAGAATTAGTTGTATTTGCTCAAGAAGTTGGCAGGATTATGATTTGCCTTCTGCCTGTTTGCCCCAAACTGGTGAGCCTAATAAAATGTTGTGAGGTGTGTTATATTGTAACGATGACAAATACCCACCTTTTTACTCAACCAAGACTTTTTGTTATCAAGTCCTTCATCACTTGCCATCTGCCAGGCTGTTTGACATTGCATGGTGTAGGCTGGGCATGGTGAGTGAATTTTAAAGATAATTTGGTCAGATGAACTGCTTTTAAGCTACGGTAGCTGTTTCTAACTTAAGTGAAAATGCATCTAAAGAAACTAGAATTTATAATTGGTTAGTCCAGTGGCATATGCTGTGCAACACCTTATCAAAACACTCAAAACTGAGCCAGAGGAAGATAGCAAGTAAGAGGCAGCTCAGTCAGTGACCTTTCTGGTTTAAATCAGAATATATCCTTTCAGGAATATCTTGGTGTTTTTCTGATTCTGTTGGATGTTGTTCCTGCTATTTATTACAGAGTCTCTTGGATACCTTATCTCATCTGTGGTGGGTGCTCCTCTATCTACAAAGGAATTTTTCCAGCTCTGTTCTTGTGCTTCAGCTGAACACTGAAGGCTCTGACTAAGATTACTGACTGTTTTAGAATGATGTGCTATTCAGTGTCTTTATCTTCTGTTATCCAAAGAAAAGTGCTTATCTGGAGGTACCTAGACCCTGTGCATTGGCTGCTCATCTGGAGCCCTGCTTTCTAAATCCAGTCAGACTGGGTCAGGTTCTCAGTTTGCCTCAAAAAAGGTGCAAGTCAACTTTGGTTCAAATAGGACATGAGGAAACGCAGGGCATTTGCTTCATATTAGTCTTTTGAAATTCCTTCCTCCCTTCATATTGAGCATGAGCTCATTTTGCAATTTGCTGGACAGATTTGTGCAGTTTGGCCACAATGTGATAAATGGCGTCCTTAATATGATTTCGGATTTGTAGTGCTATATGGACGCACTCATTTTCACTGTGATTTATTTCTACCCACATGCATGAATGCAAGAGTTTCATTAGCAAGCTCTTTTTCTTTTTTTTTTTTTCTTTTGGAGTCCCATTGTGTCTTGTTGACAAACAAACTTCAAAAACCAGGTGAGGTTTCATCACATTCTTTGTTGCTCTCCAGTGGTTTCATTAGGGGTGTTTCTGATACTCTTTTGTTTAATTCCCAGAAGCTTTTTACTTGCCAGGCATCCTAGTGGCAGTCTGAATTATCCCAAAGACTTCTGAATGGAACACTTAACTGAAGCCAATTACAGGATGAATTTGCTTAGGTATGTTAGCCTGCCTGAGAATGTATAGGAGACTGCCTTGTTTTGGTATCTTTCCATTATATAACCTAAAATCCTGCCAACCAAATTCCTTTTCCACTTAATATCTCTTTTATAAGTTAATGGCCTAATTTAGCTTTTCCTCTCCTTATGTTTTCAATTCCACATTCATGCTTGTTCCTTTTTCTATACTTTGTGACTATTTTTGACCTCAATTCAAAGGATCATCCAAAATTGTGTCAGCTCATGTGAAACCTCTCATTCCTGAAACTTCATGTTTCTATACTGAGTCTGAAAATCCTTTACCTTGGCTGAATAGATAGTTAGCTATATAATTTAGAACAGCAGGGATATAGTCTCTAAGTGTTATTCCAATGCAAATAATCACAGTTATCACTTTGCCCATCTCCAAAAGGAAGCCACTTGCCCTCCTACCATACCTACCATAAAGAATAGAAGCAATAGTGTGTTTTAACCTGTGGCACATCAGATTGGCTTGAAGCCATTTCCTGGCCTCCAGAAGTGGCAGCATTCCTCTTTAGTGCAGCCTGGGCATGGGATCTACCAGTTCTAGATAGATGGATGGATGCAAATGGTTTAATTTGGCCTACTTTGCCCCAAAATTAGCTTGTTCTGGGTACAAGGCCAGAATGGGTAGAGAGACCAGGAACTAATCATGCCTCCAAATTCCTGGTATGGGCCAGGATCAGAGATTATGTTTTATTCCATGCCATGGGTGAAGAACCCACAGCAGCAGGGACCAACGTTCTAGAAGGAGGCAATTAGTTCAGTTCTTTCTGGCTGACATTGGTAATTAGATCATCCAAACTTCTTTCCATTGGGTCCAGCCAAAAAGTGGGAAGTGGAGCCCTGAACTTTGCAACAGAAGTGCTGGGATATTCCCTGGGATAGAGTTAACTTTCCTCACATTAGCTAGTATGGGAGTGTGTTTTGGATTTGTGCTGAGCACAGGGCTGGTAACACAGGGATGTTTTCATTACTGCTGGGCAGGGTTGCACTGTGTCAGAGCCTTTTCTGCTCCTCACACCACCCCAGTGTGGAGACTGGGGGTGCACTAGGAGCAGTCGGGGGGTCCAGAGCATCCTATTCCAGTCTAGGTTAGTATTACCATGTTTTGGGAGCATTTCCTAGTCCCTTGTCTGAGTGAACTCCCATGCCCTATTATGCCCTTGGATCAGTGCTGGTAGGAATAGTTCCATAAAACTGATTTAATTTAGTGATAGTTTCTATAGGGCTTGAAGGTGGTGTCAGGAATGTGTTTTGCTAGCACAAAAGCAATTAAATGCAATCAATTGGGAACTTTCTGGAGGGAGGTGGTCATGCCAGTGGAAGTGAAGCTGATACAATTCTTGCATTCACTAAGCACAGCAAAAGATAAGAAGGAAATGTATTTTGTTTTCTGCCTTCTGTGTGGTTATGAAGAGGCAACCACAACGTGCACTATATGAAACTGAAGAACGAAACAAAACAAAAACAAGTCCAAAGCAGCCCTCTACAATGACTGAATTGTAAAAAGGATGCTCCTTTTCATTACATTACATACATGAAAACAATTAAGGCTGGGATTCTTTCCAGTGCAGGATACCTACACTTTTTCCAGTGTCCTTCCTTCCCACATCACCTTTAGTATAGCCTCCAGGAGTGAGGTGTGTCATAGTTGTGACATGGCAAAGATGTCTCCCATTTAGAAGAGAAATTTATGAATTAGGGCACTTATTCTAGGCCTTGAATAAACTGGTTTTGTTTTTTTTCACTCTGCTTTGCCCCAGGATCTTCGTGTGCCTCTCAGTGACTTGGACATTTTTGGTGAGGAGGACATGCCTAACTCCCATTACCTGTAAAATGTGTACTCTCAAATACCTCACTGGGCTGCCTGGAGACAACTGAAATCTGAAATCACTCGAGGACGTGTTTGGGTACAGCTGCTGCAGGCTGGACACCTCTGTGCATGCAAGGTAGTGCTGCAGGAGAGCAGGGCTCAGAGCAGCCCCTGGACTAAGCCAGGCGGCTGCGCAATAAGAACAACAAAACCAAAACAGACAAAAACCAAAACCAAAGAGCAACAAAAAAGAAATAGGGCATAACTGGTTGCCTTATTTAATTTGTAGGTCTCACCAGAAGCAGTCCATGTTGCCTTCTCTGTCTGCAAAACAAGATAACGTTAGGACTTGCACCAGTGTCAATCAAAAGGTTGCAAAATACAAATACTAGATGCCTCAGAGAGATGGCCCACGTAGTATGTACACCCTGTTATGTCATGCTTTATTTTGCCTGGAAAAAAAGGGAGGACTCAAACCATTGTTCACAAATTGGCAGTCAGATCACTCATTTGTGTGGTGTTGTTAAATCCAAAAGTTACCCCACAAGTGGGCCTGGCCCAATGTTTTTGAACAAATTTATTAATGATGCCTGACAGACTGTCTATGTCTGGGGATGTTCAGTTATTAGTCAGAAAATTAAATGTACAGCTGTATCACCTCTGTGAAAAGAATACAGCAAAGTACATCTAAAAGGAACCATAAAGAACACAAAAATCAATATTGCAGGGGTAATGGCATGTTTGCTAATATTCTGTTGCTGAGAAAATTTGGCTTTTTTTTTAAAAAATGAAAACTAATTTCTTATTGTTTGTTTAAGAGTATAACTAAACCCAGTTGAGTTGCCTTTAGTTTGAGTTGGGAAGACTGAAACCCATCAAGAAAAGTATATGGGAGTTTTTATGTTATTGCTCAATTTGCTTCTTCCCTTATGGAATAAGGGGAACTCCATGAGTGCCACCCTCGTCCCAGTGAAGACAAGGGTGATTTTGCCCTGGAGTAGCCTCCAGCCTAGTGAAGATTCCAGCCACAGCTGCATCAGCTCCTTGCACTCCCAGTGCTCAAGTGCCACTGGCTTTGGTGGCAATGAGGGGGGATTTCAGGGACCCTAAGGAGCCATGCCCCGATCCCTAGCCGGCTGAGAAATACCAACAATATAGTTGATCCAAAGGAGGTTATTGTCTGCATGTGTGCCACCTGAGGGTAGATGCTGACACTGCCTAATCCCACAGAAATCTCCTGGAGATACAGTGGGTTTCTAAAGCAGTGGGCAAAGCATGGTTGCTTCTGATTAAACAGAAGAGGCCAATGTGTAGGGCTTTTACTGCCTCAATTTCCCAAGGAATTTCTAATGAGTCAGAGTTAGCTCTAGTGTTTAAAAGTAAAATATGGTTATGGCTCTCAAATGCAAGCTACATTTAACAACCATATATTGATTTTTTTTCCCTGGGTAATTTTATTTCTGTGAACATTTCTGTTTTCTTAATTAGTAGCCTTTTAAAGAGAGATTTAACATCTTCATTATCAGAGGGTAACTTATGAAACAGCTGTATGGAGAGAAAGGGAGAGACAGAGAGGGTGGGGGGCAAAAAAAAGCATTGGTGAAAGGCTTCCAATCTGTACTTCAATAGCATGTGTGTATGCACATGCACGTGCCTGCACAAGCACACAGACAAGCTGACCCTGACGTTACAATTAAGACAAAATAGCAGTGGCAAAGCTGATGACAAAACTCAGCAATTTCCAATTGCACAGTCACCCTGTAACGGGAAGAACTGTTTACCCCATGTTCCTTATTAAACTGAAGTATTTTATTTAATGAGCATGACTCATGCAAGGTGTTCCCATAAATCATCAGCTGGTTTACAAACTCAATAACTAGGCTTCCTGCTATAACTAGGCTGTGCACACCTTAAATTATTAACACGCCAGGGCCTTAAGGCAGATCTTTGATGATGATGATATAAACACTGTGAGGACAAGGTGCTCTCTCAGCAAAAGATTATTGACTCTAATTACCATTTACCACAGGAAAAAGAAAAGAAAAGACAATAAAATATGAGGGTGAATTTAAATCTCAGATTTAATTTTATGAGGAGTTTTAAACTCCCAAACTTTTTGTTGTTGTTTTTGCTGCTGCTGCTGCTGTCGGCTGCTGCTGTTGCATGATACTCTATAGTTGGCGGATCTTGAAAGCATGACAGTTGTTAAGCAGAAAAGAAACAAAAAAATAAAGCATGCGAGAATGTTCAGTTGATGCTATGTACATTCTTTGAAATGGATGGAAAAAGGCCAGAGGGAACAGAAAATGATAATACATTGGAAAGAATCCCAGCCTTAATTGTTTTCATGTATGTAATGTAATAAAAAGGTTAAAGCACTAATATGCCTGACTACAGTCATTTGGTTTGAAAACCAGAACTGCAGGTCAGGTTTTAAAAAAAGGAACTGTATACTATTATTATAGGCTTCAATTTTACCCAACCCTCATTATAAGCATTCTGGAAGTAATGGTGGAGGGGTTGAAATGCACTTATTTCTGTCCAGGTGAAAGAGCAGAGACAGTCCCACATACAGTGCACATTTAATTCCTGTGAGTGCAAACTCCATTAGAGAATGGCACAGTGAGGACACTGAAATCAAATTCAGCACAGTCACATCCTAACTAACAAATGAAAATAAAACATGCCTTTCACTACAAAGAGGAAATTACTTTCATTTTAAAGATCTGTTTACAATGTTGTTGCTTTTTCAACCTAATTTTTGAACCTGTGTTTTTATTAATGCAAACAGCAACTTCTTACATTTTTAATGATCTTTCCATGCTGTCAGATCCCAAAGGTACTTGGCAGATGGTACGACAAGGGCTCGCTTTATACCCGTTGCTGAAATAAACCATTTGAGGTTGAAATAAGGCTATCATCCTGCCTTATTATGATAATAGGATCATGTCTGTAACTCTACCGGGAAGAATTTTCTCCTTCCCATCTCCAAGGCATCAAAATCTTCCCAATTCTTAATTTTTATTATTTTACCTGTGAGTTATTTGTGGGTGGAAACAATGGTGTCCCTGAGTTCACTAAGAAGTGAATCTGATAGGACTTGGCAGCTACTAATGAAGAGACTTTTTGTGGACTCATTCTGGGACTTACACATGAGAGGGAAATTGAGGCCAAACTGTGCAAAAATGAAGGTGATATATTATTATTTCTCCTCAAAAAGGGTTAGAGCTGTGATTAAGTTTTCCTTTTAAAAACTAGCACCTCCATCAGTTCCAGTGGGTCACAGCTGGAATGCTGGTTCAGTACTAAGTTTTAGGGACAAACAGCATGTAGACAGTCACTGATACCATATTCTGCCAGATTAAAGCTTTCCTTGGAGGTCCTCTGTCCAAGCTCTCATCAGTCCCACTCCTGCTTAACATGTGATATATGGCACAGTCCGAACCAAAGGTTGTAAGCTACAGGCAGACAACCTGTGTTTCACTGTGGAAAGCTTTAAAGTACTGGTGCTGCTTCAGTTGTTCTAGCAAGAGATGTTGCTGTGTGGAAATACAAATGTGTTTTGTTGAGAGCATTCTCCCTCAGTACTGCACAAGACAGAGAGATAAGTGCATGATGCATGATATCCAGCAATAGTGGATCCTTAGGTTTATGTGTGCCATTTCATCTGGATGTTAGCATCCTACATTCATATCAGGACTGAGAAAAATGAGTTTCATGCAGTGCTTTCACACTCTTTGAGGTTTATTGTCCCAGCAATGAATGAGAGATTTACATGAGTGACTTGTTAAAATTACTGTGAGTTAGGAAAGCTACAGAGTGCACATTGTGTATAAAACATATATAAAAGTAAAAAGCCATGTATAGACATGTATGTGTCAGAGAGATTAAGTAAAAAGAGAAAGATAACTAAAAGTGTTCACATATAATAAAGAAAAAAAATCAACATTTCTTTGTCCCCACAAGTCCATTAACAAGGGATATGGTTAATTTTAATTATACAAGTCAGGAAATCCTGTGTTTCCATAGAAACCCATATTTGTTCCTCTTTGTGCGTGTATTTCTGCCTTATCTTTACTTGTTCACAGAACATAAAACAAGCGTAGTGCACAAGTGGTCTCTAATAATAGAAATGAGTACTCTTCCTTTGCACTGCCTCATGACCACATTGTGGGCTGAATATGCAACTCTGATCTTATGTGTGATAGATACATTTCAACAGAGTTCCTACAGAGTGAAACTGCAGGGACAGAACTGAGAATCTGGCCCTGCCCTTGTGTTTATGGTGCTGTTGTGTGATTTTACTCACATTGTGTCACCTTGCCTACTAATGGCATCTTGAGAAAGGCACAAAGTGACGAGAACAAGTTCTGTGTTGTGCTGGAGTCGGAGCTGTGTCAATCAGAGACAAGAAATAAGCAACTAATTATTGCCTGGCATGCACAGGAAACAGAGCTGGCCGCTGATGGATCTGCCACAGTTGCTGTAAGCACAGGGAGGGAGTGAAGGGTAGCAAGTTGAGTGAAGGCAGTTGAAGAAAAGTTGATTTCCAGGTGTGTTCTGGACCACATAATTGTGTCAGCAATTTATTTGTGCAAGAAAAGGCTGAAAGATGGGATTGCAGCAGAAATTCCTACTCAGGTCTGCACAGCAGCCACTAAGTAAATTTCTAAACTTCATCTGTGCTTTAGCACTATCCTCTTCCTGCTGCTGGATGACTTGGTTTTGTGTTCGTGGCTGCTTTCATGACCACTCAGGTTGGAGGGGAAGAAGGCTCATGTTTGCTCATGTTCAGCATATTATCTCCTTCCCAAGCCTCTCCATATAAACATGCACCTGCCAATTCTTCCCCCAAACCTGAGACTATTACCTCTGAGAGATGTAGCAGCACCTTCAGAAGGAAAGTTCATTCATGGTCTTGAACTAATAGAGAGTTTGAGACCATGAATGATCTTTCCTTCTGAAGGTGCCGCTACATTTCAATGGGGCAAGGATGGCTGTGCAGTTTCATTCTGTCTCCTTTCTCCCCATCCAAAACCCATGTTGGAACCTTAATCCCTCCTGTTTTGGAGAGAGCCATTTGCAGGCAGCCAGCAGAATTGATCCCAGGGGGCGAGGAGCCCCTCAGAGGTCTGATGGCCAGGCTGCACCGTGTGCAGGGAGTGAGACACGTTCCGAGGGGTTCACTGTGGGTGAGATGAGAATTTGAGACAGAGAGTCAGAACTTCAGTTCAAATCTAGAGTCCCATCTTTTATGGCAAGGCTGACAGGCTTCATCACCTTTCGTGTCTGTAAGTTGTTGGATTGGCTTCCTTGCAGTAAATGGGTGCCCACACTTAGTGTGCAACTGCTTCTGTGGGAGTCTAACCATAACTTTGCCTTCTTCTTTTGGGAAACCTCAGAAATGGTCACAGCCATTGCAGAGAGGAAAAGCAACATAAAGACAGGTGGTGCTACAAGCAGAAGAGATGTCATTGCTGTGAAAAGCAGATTAAGCAAGGCAGTGGTGGAGATAAATCTCTCATTTCCATTTTTGCATACAGATATGCTCCAGCATTGGCTGCCTTTCTGTCACTAGTTTACAATCTATGACACAGATATAGTCCAGAGTTCTGTGTTTTTTCTTTATGTGGAGCATTACTTCTCCATAGCAGACTGTCTTCAAGAGCACACCTGTTGTTTGAATTTTGCATCTCTGGAAGTCCTGGTAGATACCATCCAGCAGAGCACATGGGGCTGCCAGTTAACCACAGGACTGGTGGTGACTCCCAGCTTACCTTAAAAGGGACACACCACTGTCCTGAGAGAGGGAAGAGGGGATCTGGAAACAAGCACAGGTACATCTGCAGGTATAGCAATAAATGCTGGTTGTGCAATTAAGATTGCCTATCATCTTTAATGATTCCAGGAAGAATGCCTCTCTTCTGGTGGAGTGAAAAAGGACACACCTTTCCACATGGAGATCAATGGGCTCAGCATGAGCAGTGAGACACCCCGAGCTTCAAAATTTGTGTGCATTTGCAAAACTGAGAGCCACTGAGTCTTAGGGTGACTGATTTCACCTCCCACTCCAAACCTGCTTTCAGGTTTGCATTCTAGTTCTTTCATTAAACATGTGTAATAAACACTGACACAACTTGCCATGCAAGAATGTACTGGAAAGTAACAATTTTAGCTGCTACTCTCACTTTTCCCACCCATGTATTTAAATATAATAGTGGTTTTTTAAGCTAAAGGAAAAAAGGGAAAGGGACAAATTAGGCATCCTGGACAACTTGTACAACACCACTCTGTGTGTGGGAATGATATGGAAATTTTAATCTCTTCTACTAGTTTGTTGCTGCTCTGGGAGGAAGCAACAACAACAAAAAACCTGCCTGTAAGTACTTGTTGAAATAATGGCCACATCAAACCAGATGTTGGCCAGATGAGCAGTCTTTTTGTATGTGTTCACGTTCCCAATGCTAATATTTGATTTCTGTGCAAAAATTAAACCTCGCTTAGTGCTTGCCTACAAGCTGGATAGCCTCCAGATTATTAGGACATTTTAACACTTATATTTTAAACAAAAAGATCAAAAGCATTTGCTGTGCCTTTTTTTTAAGTCTACTTAAGCAAACAACAACAAAAAATTCAGGGGTCTGATCTTGATTGAGTTGGCTCACATGGGATGTTTTGATGAGCAGAAAGTGTATGTTGTAGTTAGATAGTGTCATGTAAAGTTACAGATGTGGGATCCTGCTCTGCACAGGAGATCCCCCTTGGATCAGGTGTTAAGGCACCACAGAACACTTGTTTTGCTACCAATCTCATCCATTAAGTGCCTTTCAGTGAAGCATGCCAAGTAATAAACTAGTCATGATAAACCTGACTGTTTAGCTCTTGCCAGAGAAACCTGATTCCCACACAGTAGCACAGAAATCATTTATACGATGAAGATTTCACAAGTCAAAATACTGCTGTTTTTTGTGACTCTGATATCCCAAGGGTAAAAAAAATGAATGAGTCATTAAGTTCCTGAAAAGCAATAAATTCATGTGGGTTTAAGTAGTTCACAAAACAAGCCTTTCCCCCTGTCACAACTCTTTCCCATTATGAGAAGTTCAGAGCCCTTGTCTGACAGTAAAGCTGCCACTTCTGGGGGATGGACTTAGCAAACATGATGAAGCATCTCCTACTGTCCTTCAAGGCTTTATACTGAATGTGTCTCAAAACAACAGGAAAATTTTTTTCAAGGTATAATGTCCCTACAAGTAGTTTCTGGATGACATAATTACATGTTAGTGAAAACTGGGGTTCTGAATCATTGCATGTATTTATACGAGCATGACTGGGTCAAAGTCAGTGGAGTCAATGGTTTAACATTGGTGCATGGCCTTTGGGATAAAACCTTGAGGCTCTGGGATCTGATTTTTTCCAAATAGTAAAGAACCTTCTGTTCTAATTGTGGTGAATGGAAACTCTGATGTTTTTGTCTTACTGGAAATTAGGCCCCTTGGTGTCTCAAACAAAACTCTGAAACAAACATTTCCTAAAATACTAGAGCGTCTTCTGTTCTCTGAACATTTTGACATCAAAGTAATTTTTGGGTCCAAACCAAAGCCTACACTTGGAAATTCCTAAATGCTGTGAGAGGTTGCATTTTAGGTCCTATTCAAACGAGGAATTGCTCTAGTTTCTTAGAATGCAATCACGTTGAACTATTCACCAGTGACATTCCACCACCCAATTTCAGCAGACCTGTCGAGTGTTTGCATCCCAGACTAAACTGCCCTTTTATTCTTCATGGCTGGCTCAACTGTATGTTTATCTGAAAGCTCACAAGTTCTGGCTGTGACCATTTTCCCTTCCAGAAGTCCCTTTAGTACCAAGTGAAGTGTTCAAGTGGTATTTGGAATGCTTGATGCAGCTAATAGACACATACCTCTATGTTGCCTTGCTGCTTTTCCAAACAAATGACAAAATTTCTGGATTTATCCACTCTGTGTGGAAAACAGTCCTTCTCCATGGCCTCACTACATGCTAAATCGTTGCTCCTTAAGGGTTTTGTTTGTAAAGTGGCACAGATTTAATATAGCATGTGTTTTATTTTCAGCAGACTCTACATTATAATGCAGCAATGTAATAGAACTCTTCTGGTTGACAAACGCTCTGGTGTAAATGATTTAATTTACTAGCTGAAGCATGAGTCTACATATTATTGTACTGATCAGTCATTGCATACTAAAATCACTCATCCTTAATGTAATGATTTGGTATCCCTACAGAGAATTTGAGTCATCAGAAAGTCATTAGATACAGTAAAAAATGAAAATTACTATTACACAGCAGTAAACACTATTAACTGTTAGTTAAAACAGCATTTAATTTAGCAATGCAACAGTTTACAAATTTCTGTAGTTTACTTAGTTCTCATATAATTGTGACTACAAAGCTAATGCTTCCAGGGCCAATAGCATGACACAAATATGGGGTGGGAGAATATGATCAAGTATTCCAGCTCAAAGGAAAGCAACTACACATCATTACAGAGAACCATGTTAATTTTTATCTTGGTTGTTCAGTCCTATGATGCAGAATCCATGACTGATTGTAGAGAAGGCAAGGAAGAACTGAACAGTTCTGTAAGGCACTCAGGCACGGAGCTGTCACCCAGCAGTGGGGATGGTGTGATATTTTTTCTCCTGTGGCAAATGGGAAGTTTGCAAAGAAGTGGAGATGGAAGTAGAACACAGCAGAGTTCAGAGCTCTGTCGTGGTATTCAAGCTTGAGCAGTGTGGTGGTTTGGTGAATGAAAAATATCATTCATATTGAATGAAAAATCATCATGAAAAGCAGATTGCTTCTAAGGAGCAAGGTAACATGCAATGCTGGAAACCTGATGGATGTCCGAGAAATAAAACACTCTTTTCAAGTATCATAGGATTTTTTATGTTTGGATAATTGAAGTGCAGTTTCTACAGGAGAACAGCATTTGTGCTTCTTTAGGCTCTGTCATTTTGTGCCTGACAAACCTGGAGACATGTCACGCCTCCTCCAATGGAGCGGCTGCAAGGGGACACGTGGCTCAGTGGTGACTCCCACTTCACTGCCTGAATTTGCAGCTGAAGGCCTTATCCAGAGGGTTCCCACCATACCCATTCAACCAGCATAAAGCTGTCTTACTCAAGCAAATGGGAATCCCGACATTTCTAAAGCTAGAGCTGTCCCTACTCTTCCAATATATTTGTCAAACTAGTACTATTATTATTTAGTGAAGGGACTTTCGCCTGGTACAGCTAGGCCCATTTCACATTTGGATTTAAGTGGAAATTAAAGGGTGTTTGTAGCCTGTGCAAAATCACGCTTTTTACTGGTAAGGTGTTCTCTTGCAGGCAAGGCCCACAACAAAGGTCTCCTTTTTTCTTTTTCTTTTTCTTTTTCTTTTTCTTTTTCTTTTTCTTTTTCTTTTTCTTTTTCTTTTTCTTTTTCTTTTTCTTTTTCTTTTTCTTTTTCTTTTTCTTTTTCTTTTTTCTTTTTTTTTTTTTCCTTTTTTCCTTTTTTCCTTTTTTCTTCTCATATGTGAAACTTGTGGCCAACCTCTGAGTAGAAACCGTATCTCCCAAGCCCAGGATTAGCTCCTTAACCACAAGGCTGTGGTTCCTTTCATGTTGTTTTCCTTTTGTCACACAGTGTTGTCTAAATGTCGGAGGCCAGTTTTATTTCTTCCAACCATAATCCACACAAGTTGCATAATGGACTGCCTTCTGCTGTCTTGTAATCCAGGTGAAGTGGCTGGACTAACATCAGGGGTGAATCTGATCCTTCCCTTCATGTATGGATGGATATTCTTTGTGGGTTCTATGTATCTAAAAGCCTGGAAAGTATTGATTTTGCAGAGTATCAAATGTATGTGCCTAGACTTCACTGATAAGATAGAATTGTGGGATTTCTCTCATTTTCATGTGTTTGAATGAAGAATTGGCTGGAGGGGCATTTTTTGCTGGTATCATGTGAATGTCTGCTGATACTTTTCAGTTAGCAATAATTACATTACATCTGCTGTGTACAGAACAGGAAACAAATCCTTCCTATGAAGCTACAGTACATGGATACAGATTTTGAGTTTTGTACTGTTACATTTACTAACCACATAATTACATATTTAGTTCTATTACACCAGAACCTGAAATGTTATGGCGCAGGGTATAATTACATCATTTACTCTGGAAGAAACCCTCAAGATACAATATAAATAACAGGATTGCAGATTCATAGAAATTAGAGGTGGAAAAGAGCCTTTTAGGTCATCTACAGCCCAGTGAGAAAAATTATGAACAGTTTGCTGGAGTGCCTCTTATCATAGCATTGATTGCCCTTTCTATCTCCTGGTGTTAGAATTCCCCCAGAACCCTGCAGAAGAGCTGCTTGATGGTGTGGGAGAGGGACTGTGAATCTGTGACTCTGCACTAGCTGACAGCTTTGTAGGAGAACTGGCAAAAACACACCCTTTCCCCCAAGCAGTGCAAATTCTGCCCAGAAATCCATGTAAAGCTTTCTTCTTTTCACAAGAGGTGTTAAATCTAGGGGCTGCACTGGTCACTGGCAGACTTAGGGATGAGGGCTGCTGTGTGTCCTGGGCTACTCTCTGAGCATGACTTGTGCTAAAGTTTCTGCTACCCACATCATTCATCTAGCCCTTAATTCAGAGCCTGGTCTTTTCCTCTATGTAGTTATTTAATTAGAATGTCAGTAGCAATTAAAAAGTTGCCACAAATATTAAGAATAGCTCTTATCTGAAATATCTATCTATCTATCTATCTATCTATCTATCTATCTATCTATCTATCTATCTATCTATCTATCTATCTATCTATCCGTCTGTCTGTCTGTCTGTCTATCTTTCATCCCTTTTTTCCTCCATGATGGACAACAGCCTTCTAAGAGGTACAGGGACTAAGAGATGGCCATGAACTGATCTAGAAGTTGTCCAGGCTGCTTCTTAGTTTGGTATTCCTTGTCATCATCACTCTGCTCTTCCCTTGTAGGCACAGCTCCCTCCACCCTATGTTTTCTCACTTACTGGTTTTCTTCTTTCTTCTCCCTCTCTTCACTTACTTGTGACTCTTTGAGAAGTTTGTTCTTTTTCTTCCTTCTCACTTATATGTATGTGAGTGCCCAGTGTCAAGGAGAAATTGTGTAAGTAAAACCACCTTCTGAACATACTCATCCTTGGCACATTTAGATGTGAGTAGAAAGAAGACAACAGTAATTGGAGCTTTGTGGCTCCAGCCCATTTGCCTGTGTTAGTTCCTACTGCAGGTACATGGGGGAAGAGGTGCTGCCTTTGTGCCTCCCCAGCATCCACACCTGTCTCTAGACAGGCCTCCAATGGCTTGTTTTTCAGTCCCATGCTGTTTCCATTGGCTCTCACAGGCTGCTGGTGGGTTCCTTGCTTGCTGTCTCCCTTCTGTGTGTGAGCCCCAGCAGGCTCCGAGGCATCTGACCTGGTGGAAAGCAGTCCTGCCATGACACAGCACCCGGGGGATGACTGCAAGGGCCATGCCTTGGGGAGACAAATCCTTTCTCTGGGACAAAGCCAGTGCTGCACTGGGGGCTCTCAGGGCACCCTCATGCCCACCTCTGCATACTGGGTTGTTGGTGGGCCCATGATGATGCCACTTTCTCTTCATCATCTCAGGGAGTCAGACCTGACCTCCTGCGCAGCTTCATGATTTCATTCTCTTTGGGCGATCTCTGCTGGGGATCTGGCCCTTTCTTACTGGGTTCTGAACCAGCAGCACAGCATTCCTGAAGGGTGACTGCAGTGATGAGGCAATTAATTACAAAGCTGACTTAACCGTGTACTCAGGTTTAAACAAGTTTGCATCACTAACATTCCCCATGTAATTTATTTTAAAGGAGCAGAAAGAGTTGTGAAGCAAAAACCGTCCGGGCACATGTGGCTGTGCAAAAGGCAAGGGTGGCAGGGGCAGGAAATGTAGAGAGCAAGGACTTGTTTCCCCATGAGCAAGGCAGTGCAGGACAGACTTCATGGTTTTGTGTTCCATGTCAGTAGTTGCTCTGTGAGCTGATTCTGTGGAGGACCAGGGTCCTGTATGGCAAGGCAGGACAATCCTTCTTGAAATCCCAGCAGACCTGGTATCATACCAATAACTGAGAATAATTGCAAGATGCTTTGGGAATACTGCTGCTCCCTAATGCCTTCAAGTACAAAGAGCCAGATGAACATGGCTTTCAAGAGCTCCATGGAGTCAAGAATCACCACTAGTGATCACAGATGACTACATGCAAGTGTGGAGACATACAGGTGCCCTTCACCTGTTGCAGCTTTAATGATACTGACCTGTTTGCTGCCAAAAATAGTTTAGACTGAAGTGTGTGTGTGACAGAGTCAGTTAATAATTATCTTTTACAAAAAAAGGAGCAGGAGCAAAATGTACTAGCAAGTAAAAAGGTATTTGGAGGCACAGGAAGCATAGGAAGTTTCTGCTGTTATCCATCGGACTTTCTAACTTGTGCTGAAAGTTTGTCTTTGATTAGTGTTCCTATGGAGCCTTTTCAACAGTGAATAAGTCTTCTTTAGCTTGCAAAACTTGATCCCTTCACTGTGGTGTCTGTACATCTGAACAAAGCTGGGCCCCTGTAAGAAAGAGAAAAAAAATTAATTTGTGCCAACATCTGCCCTCGTGGTTGTCAGGGGTGGACTGAAGAGAGTTGTTCCAGATACCCAAATCTAACAAAGAGCAGGTTAGGTCCATGCCACCCATTAAGATTAGAATGCACAGCAACTCTGATTTCAGGCTGTGTTTTTATTTAAACCCTATCTGCAGATGTATCTAATAAACACTACTGGAAACTAATTTACATTCTAAGATCTATTAATTTAATCATAGTCATTATAAAAGTCAACCAGTAAATAGCAAGTAAAGCAAGCAGAGTGAAACAACAAGATGAGATAACTTAAATAATGACAAGCACTGCAATCTAGAACAAAAAATCACACAAGTTAACAATTTAACAGCATTTGCATCCCAGTCTATTAGATCTTTCATACTTGGTGTGACGAAAGTGTGGGATGAGTAAAAACAAGTCCTTACGGGCAAAATTCAACCACACATGGAAAGCCTGGATAAAATCTTCCCCATCCTTTCAGTCCTGTGGAAGGATGAACTAGAAGAGCCACTGGGTAGAAAATGTGTGTTTTTCCAACCATGCGCCCTGGGATTGAGTCCAGACTCAGCGTGCCAAGATCTTGGTATGGAGGATGCTCTGTTGTTGTTGCAGTCCATGAGACTTAGAGCAGAAGTTCCAAAGCTTTGCAGCCCGCCCATGGGGAGGAACATCTCTGCGGTGCTTTCAAACTCAGATGTAAGCTGGGAGCTTGTGCCCCGGAGAAAGGAAACCCTGGTGCTGGGGCAGAGCATGAGACACTAGCGAATCCAGATTTTGTTTCTTTCAGTCCTTGAGTCTTTCTCTCTAATGAAAACTGCCACGAGGCTAAAGCTTTTTTTAGAGCTGCAGAGGTAATGGTTTTGGTGGCTTCCACTCCAAAGATGACTCAGCACACAACAAAGGTAGCAGCATGTATAGTGAGGGTCAGACAGGACTGGGGAATCTGACATCATTTGAAGAAACTCTGATGGTGGAGTGCCTTGAATGAAAGAATGACAAGATTTTATAGTTAGCACTTATGTATATTTAAAATCGTACCTTTCAAGCACATCAGATGGCTGTTGTCTGCTGCTTGCTCCAGCCCTGCTTCCCAAAGCAATGGTGACCCCTTTGGCCTCTGCAGGCAACTCCACATCCATCAGCAGCACAGTCAGCTCTGTGTGTCTCTGACAAGGGACAGTCCATAGTGCCTCCAATGATGGTTGATGAACAGACTTTGCTCCCAAGGCTTATACAGCCCTTGGAGTTCTTTCTGAGCTGTGTCTATGGTTTAAAGAATTTCTCCTTATTATTTCCCTCTGAGTCTCGCACATCAATTTCCTTCTGTAACCCCAAATCAAACAAGTCATGAGTGCTATGACTCCTCCCCAAGGGAGGAGATCTGTTGTTTTGGTGAGAACCACCCTCTGGCCAAGCACTTTCATAGGTCAGTTCCTGAGTAGTAAAGCCTATAAATAAATGAATTTAGAGATTTGGTGATGCCCCTGGGAAATTTCACATCAACACATTTGTGTAAAGGCAGCTCCAGGCCCAGGCCTCTCCCATTCCTTTTATTTTAAGAGACATATTCTCAAGAAGACTTCTTTCTTGGGGCCATATTTTTTTAAAGTGGTCCTATCTCTGCATCCAAGTGTGAGACTATAATAATAATAATAACAACAACAGCAATAACAACAACAACAACAGCTAATGATGATGATAAGTTTAATACCTTTCACTTATGTGTTTCTCATTGCTGTGATTTGCATTACATCAGAAATGTACAATAGGGGCTCCCTGCCAAGCAGATAACCAGTGTTGACCTGAAGATGCTATGCTGCAAGACATAAGCAAGCTCCAAATAAAAATACACATGCAAAATTATATACGCTTACATATATGGCCTCGATCTGATTCATCCAAAGAGATGAAAGCAGTTTGCAAACAGCAATTAACTCATTTTCATGCAACAGATAAGCATCATATTTCTATCTGATGGATGAGCAAGACAAGTTAAATGACTTGCCCAAGGTTACACAATGCATCGGGGCAGAGCTTGGAAGCAGTATAAAGAAGTCTTCATCCCCTGATCTAACTTTCCTCTTCTTGACTTTCATCTGAATTTTCAGTGTACAGAGGAACAGACTTTCAGAAATGTGCACACACGTACACGTAGACTTGTGAACCTGGAAGATAAAAAGACATTAAGGCAGGGCTTTAACTGCATCTGGTTAGCAAACTCCCCTTGAAGATCTGTATGTTCTCCACAGCCTCTTAGCTTGAGTAGTTTAAAGGGCTGCAGCCAATTAGAATTTGATTTTCTTTTCCAACATCAATTAGATCTGTGCCTCTCTTGATGTTATAATTTTTAGTTTTAATGTCACTGAATTTTGGCTTTGGTTAAAGAAGAAGCAAGAGTTGCTGGACAACTGCAAAGGGATGCTTTTCTTAATAGCAGAGAGACTGCAACCATTTAAGCTTCATTTTTTTCCTTCTTTCTTGTTTTTTGGTGTCTACCTGAGAGAAAAGCACTTACTGTTAATCTCATAGCAGTGAATTACAGAGAATTCACTCACTTCCATAATGTTTTCTACTCAAAGATCTTTAGAAATACTATGCATTAATTCAGCATGACAGCACTGCTATGAAGGTATATGGGGCTTCTCCACTTTGTAGAGAGGAAGAAATTATTGAAAGAAACTTGAAGGTCTGCTTGCTAGCAGTGGGGCTGTGTGGATGGTGTGGGCAGGTGTAAAGAGCCAAGCATATAAATGCAATAGTCCACTTCCAGAGACATATTTTAATATGCATATCAGGAAAACTTCTGTACCCAATAACTATGAAATTTAATATCTCACAAGTGAGTGAATTACCCAAGATCTCAAAGGAAATCTGTGGCAGAATCAGGAAAGTGTCCTGCTCTTGTTCTTAAGCCACAAACCCACTTTTCCCTTTGAACCTCCAATCAGTCTTTTCTTTGATTTAAGGTTGACTGAGATGAGCTGATTAAATTTCCATGTATCATCTGGAAGCTTCAGAACAGGCTTGTTTTGCTAGACATTCCCATCAGCCCCCATAGTTTCAGGCCTTTTGATTATAAAATGCTTTTTACGTTAGTCTTCATGGAAACTCCCTTTTTCTTTTGTTTTAATCATTTACAAGCTGGAGCTTTGCCAATTTATGTAACATGGTCTCATCCTACTCATTATTTCATCATACTCCTGCCAGATCTTTATTAAATATATTTCTCCCCCCACTTTAGCAAAAAAGGGATGGGTGCCTGGGAACCTGGATATGCAAAATGAGTGGGAATTCAGATTTTTTTTTTCTTCCTCTCTGTTTTTCACTCTCTTTTGTTCCAGACTCAGAAATATCAGTGAGAAAGGTTATCTTCCCCAGCTGTGGGAGAGAAGTGACTGTCAGGTTTGGGTGGGTTATTAGTGAGGGGTGGGATTCTTACTCTCTCCAAGCTCTCACTAAAAGAGAGACAAGCTGCAGACTTTGAAGTCTTATTCATGGTCATAGCACAAAAAAAAAACCAGTAAATTTTTGTCTATGGGTCTATGAAGCAGGTTTCTGGCCTTCCTAAATAACTCCTAAGCCTTTTCTTTGTGCAGTTCAGGTATACTTGGGTTTCCTATCTCTTTTCACTGCTTTGGTACTTCCCTCCCCATGTCATCTGTTATTTTTAAGGCGTGTGCCCTGCTAATGGAAAAAGCTGTACAACTCTCTGAATTTTCACCACCTACCTTCACCTCTCTGAAAGCTGTGAGCACAACATCTAAAATGTGACACTGAGAACTGTGACCCAGTCATCCTTGAGGGACATAGTGGTGCTCTTGGCTTGGCTGGACAGTTCAGGGAACATGGGCACTGAAAATTCCTGAATCCTGCTGGTGAAGCTTGGCCATGGTGCTTATTCATTGGTAAAGAGTTGTTTGAGGATTCTTTCTGCCTTATAAAGATTGATCTTGTGAGAAAATACTCACAAGAGTACTCACAAGAGTCCAGGGCTGTAGCCTGTGCTGTTCCTGCTTGATAAAGCCGCACTTTAATTATTTTCTTTTAAATTTTTAGACTCAAACAAAGCCATTGAGTAATTCCATACTCTGTGTAGCAAAATCAGGACCAGACAATTTCCTGGTAACCACACCATTGAGCAGACCATAGGTCCCAATCTGTCACTCTCTGCTGTGGTGGTCCTTGTCCATGAGAGGATTTCCCCCCTTGTGTTTGCCTCCCATGGGCACAGACTGTTTTGCTTGTTCCCAGGATGAGAAATTTCTGATGTATTTTGCATATATGTTGAACCACGAGCTTTTGTACAGTTACACAAACTTGTGGTTTCCTATGAGTGTAAGGTTCTCCTCACCCCCAGTGGTTTTCCTAACTTTTATTGGTGATAACTATCAGCTTTTTGTGGTTTGAAGAGAACAGGGGCTCCCATTATTTAAACTTTCTGCTGTGCTGCAAACACTTAACTTGCCCAAACTTTTCTCCTTTGACTTGATGGACCCCATTTTAGTGTTCAGCAGGGGACTTGACACCTCAGAATCCAGCCATGCCTAATTAGCGTAGGTGTGGACAGCACACTGTATGAGATCTTCTTCTCGCAACACATGCTTTGTGAACATGTGATTACACATGATGTTGTGTTTGTGTCACTGGAAATGTGCTGTCATCTGAGCTGAGGACGCTGGGTCAGTGTCCCAGGGGGAATTCTCCTCAGGACCCCTGTCCCCCCAACCCTCACACATGATTTATTTCAGTGCATTTCAAGTACAAACACGACTGCTCTTCTGAAGTGCTTTTATGAGCCTTGGGGGTAAGTCATCTCAGGCAGGGATGATTTAGCAGTGTGCCTTTGAGAAGGTGAACTCCAGCAGAGGCAGGGAAGTCACCCCAAACCTCTCACCAGGGTGGTGGCAGATCTTTTAATGCAGCTCCCAAGAACTTCTCGCTCCTCTCCAGCGCAGCCTCAGGCAGGACCAGGGTATGCACTTCAGGACTCTGCAGCCCACACCACACAAAACACTTATAAAAGTAGCATAAAATGTGCTGTGTGCTAGAGCTAAGTGCCTGTCACTGCCAATGGAAAGCATCAAAACCAGGATGCTTGAGCTGTATTGAGGAGAATGGGGCAGGTTCATGCTTAGTCTGAACAGCAGGAAGGCAATGTGGGGACTGTGCCAAAAAACCACAAATATGTGCTCACCTCCTAACAGAGATGAGTATGGAATAATCTCCAAGGCCTCTGGCTCCAATGGAGTGCTCTGGAGGCAGCTGGAGGCAGAAAATGGTGCAAGCAGGCCAGTGGAAACAAAACCTCAATTAAAAATAAAAGTGGGAAACCCATAGGTCTGTAATGAAACATGGGTCAATTGGTGGAGAGAGGGGAATTAACATAGGGCCTCACTGTTATCAGAAACTGTGCTGAAATCACAGTGAAAGTGTAATCATGTCAGACTTGGCCTCTGTCTCAGTTCAGAAGCAGCTTGAGAAACAGCAAAATACATTGGGATAGCAAAGGTACCATGGCTCTTTCCCAGCTTTGTTTTCACTTGCCTTCTAGTTGCCTCTTTCGTAATTGCTGAATTTGTGCTCCAATTTTGTCTTAATTCATGGAATTAATGGTGTGTAAAATGTGAATTTCTGAGGATATGCAGCAAGGAAGTAACTTTTTCAGGAGCTGTTGTTATTACAGGATTTGGCCTGGGCCTGATAGTAGTGCTGGTTTTGACTTTTAACTGGGCAAATAGGAACCCCAATATTGAACTACTTGATGAAAATACCTTTCAGCAATCTCACTGTCTGGGAGGGAAGGAGCTTCAAGACTGACCCCATGATTTATGTTTCCAAAGGTGACTTTTACCTTTTGGTACCATTTGGATGCCAAATTCCCAGACCAGCTCTTTGTCAGTAACTGAGCAACCACGAGAGTCGCTGAGTTTCTGCCAGGATGCCAAGAGTGCTGTCTCAGTACAACACAGTTCATTTCATTAAAGTTGAACGGCCTCTTAATAAGAATATTTCATGGGATGTGAGCATTTAAGTCTATATAACTTCTCTAAGCTAATGTTGAGAGCCAGCTTTCATTCCTCATGCGGTCTCACAGGCAGCTGGCAACAAGCCCAGGAGAGGGACAGCGAGTGGGACAGTTGAACTTGGGGTTTTTAGGGGTGACAAGGAACAGGAGATCATGGAGAAGCATGGCCAGCTCAAAAGGAGCAGCAGTGGCATGGACACAGCTGGCAGCAGGGGCTTTGCCCAGGCCAGGCCTAGCTTATCAAACTGCATCACATCGCTTCCACCACAGCCTCTGGGGAGAACTGGCTATTTGAACGGGGCATATGTCAAAGAGAGACCCCAGCACCGTGGAGCTTGGCGTGTTCTAGCTGCAGACCCATTCCAAAGCCACAGCTCCGGTTTGTCCTGTCCCCTTTGCTGTCACATTCTAAATGTCAGTTCAGGCCTGGTGCTTCCCTTTTGGCAAGTGTTAGCCTGCAAAAAATCATCTTGTAATTGCCATGCTGACATCTTTGCTGTGGAGCTGGGCTCTGGAGGCTTGCAGCCCTCCTCCAGGAGGCCCCAGCTCAAGCTGGAGCTGTTAGTTACGCTCTGCACCGGAGCAGCACTCCCACAAAACCAACATGGCAGCTGGTGCTGGGCTTTCATGGACACATAACAGCCCAAATGCCAAAAAGACGAGGGGGGGAAGAAAATATCTATTTAAGCAATTTTTCCCTCTCTATAGGAACTTAGCCTGTCAGCAGCATAAACACTTGCAATCATGCACTTCCTAGGATGCATGTGCTATCGAAAAGGGAGGTGTTAATTGCTGTGCTAATTACAACATGATTGCTTTGCACTTGTTTTGCACTTGCAGGTGATTAAATTTTTAACGAAGCATATTACTTGGCACTGTTAGCATAGTTAACACATTTCTCTCTCTCTCTCTCCCCCTCTCTCTCTTCCTCTCCCCCTCCTTTTTCTATGCCCTGGGAGAAGTCCTGGGCTGCAGACCCTTGGCTGGCTGCGATGTGCTGTTGAGCTTGGAACGAGCCCCTGTTTGGGCTGTGCGTGGCGGAACCCCGGGATCCTGCTCGGAAAGAGCAGCAGCCCGAGTTATATCATCAGGCTCAGCGTGGCGGCGCCGGCCAGATGCGAATGCAGAACCCACCAAGGTATTAGCTAAAAATTAGGCGAGGCTGTTGATGCCAATCTCACAGATTTCATTTAAAAACTATGCCAGCTCTAGCCAGCCAGGCGGCAGCGGCGGAGGGTGTGCGGGAAGGTGGGGAAATGACAGCAAGTTCCCCGTGATTTATTTCTGCTTTTTCGAGCGGGTTCCCAGCTGAACGAGAGCAGGGGAGACTTGCATCTGTTCGACGGGCAGGCTCGCATCTCTCCAATAAGGCGGCAATTACACGGCCCAGTGAGGCTGCGTGACCAAAGGAAGGCTGGGTGAGCCAGCCCCTCGGATTTATTGATGGGCATAGATGGCTTTACCTTTCTGGCTTTACAAGTTCCCCTGCAAACTTGTTGATTCTGGTGGGTTTGAGCGAATCGATCCCAAAAGAACGACAAATCGTCTTTTGGTGGATGTTGTCCAGCCTGGTGTATTGCTTTTGAATTCCTCAGCTCTGGAGACTGTCTAGTCTATTTTTTGTGGCAGTGTAAACTCTCTGAGGCTCTTGGGGTCAGGCTGCATGAATGGACAGGATAGTTGCTAGTATAAACATAAAAAGGGGTGTGATCTAGTCCTGAAGAGCGCTCCTCACAAGAGGCCAAAAGGCACCTCCTGCTTCCCTTCAGGGATGATACAGATAAAAGGAGAGAAACTGGGTGGACAGTGAGAAATATTGGAAAGGCTAGAAAAGACAGTCTCAGCCAACTTTTTAAATTTCATGACTGAGAGCCACTCAATGAGGAAGTAGAAGAGGAAAAAAGAATATTCGAAACTGATAAGGAAATATTTTTAGATAATATTTAATTAACCCTGGGAACTTACAAAACACCACTGAGTCCAAAAGATTAACAGGATTCAAAACAGACTAGGTAGACATTTTATGGATGAGAAGAATTGCACAAGGCAAGATTAAAAAAACTATAAGGGATGCAAACTCTCATGCTTCATAGCATTGGGAAACAGCAAACTGGTGAGGAGTAGGAAAGTGCTTCTCTCATGGGCAGATCATCCCATGATGGTTCATAGGGAGTTTCTTGCACTATCCTGTGAGGCAGCTGGTCTGGGGTGCTGGCAGGGGTGGGCATTGAGAGTGGCAGAACAATGGCCTTATCCAGCACCCAGACACTCCTTTGTTCCCAGGCAGCATTGCTCTGCATCCGGGCTAGGCCAGGGATACCTTTCAAAACAGAAAGGGGGAAACCAAAGAGCTTGCAAGGAGTCTACTTGAACACTCCTGACATAAATCCTTGCCTCTTGTGCACGCACACCCCCAGTGAATTAATAGGAACAAAGGAAAAAAGTTGTTGCTGGGATTGTTTACATAATACAAATTAAAAAGTGCCTGGGAACATCTTCAGCATGAATTAGCTGAATTTATTTTGACTAAATATTTGTGAACCGTTTTTTAGCTGCATTTGCTGAATTTTACTGTGTCCAGGCACACACAAGCATACCTTGATGAGAAGTGAAATCCTGGAGAATTTGGGACAGCAGGTCTGCTCCCTGCAGAGCTGGGAAATAAGACTGAGGTTTGGTACCCACATAAGCCAGATTGCTCTGTGCCCTGTAGATGATTTGTTTTTAGCATTAAATTTTAAAATAAAGTATATAAATTGTATAAATTGCTGTGAGGTGATACCCTCACCACACTGTCATGACAGGGCAAGTTCAGTCTAGAAGTTCATGGACACTGACCCTCAAATACTAACTATAGATAATGTAAATAGATTTGCCCATTGGCATCAAGGGGTCAAACTTAAGTACCTAAGCTTCACACTTTTTGCACCATGTCATTATTCACGTGTTGCTGTTCACATAATTGGAGGACTAAGAGGCCAAGGGGGAGTGAAAATGACAATGGGAATATGTTTTTCTGCAGGCCTGGAGAGCTTGCATTAACAATTTAGAATGCTGGCAAGGCTCTCTTTAATGTTTCATGCATTCTTTTGTCCCACACATCACAGGCCTTCACCTTTCCCATCACGTCTTCCATGTGGCCCTGCAGCAGGTCTGTCACACAGGAGTGAAAGCGAAGGATGGGAGAGGATCCTGTGTGCCTGGAGGCCTGTCCCTGCAGGGCTAAAATGTGTGTGAATGTATGTGTACCCCCTCCATGGCAGGGGCTGAAGAGGTGAGGAGCAAGTGGGTGGTGTATGTAAAGTCCTGGGGACTCCAGCAAAACATCTTCAATTGCAGGACTGGTTTTTGCTTGGCTCTTCTGTGCCAGCCTTAAAAGATGTGAATTGATATCACTTTTAACTGTCAGGTTTCATCATCTGCAATTTCATTAAAAGTGATACCTGCAGAATGGCTGCTGTTTTTTTTATATTTTGCTTTAATGGGTTCAATTCTATCTGCAGCAAACCTTGCCATTCCCCACCCCCCCCCCCACACTTTCCAAACTTCATATTTTAGTCTATTACTCACTGTCTGTCTGGCCCCTATCGTATTTGACTGCAGATGTCATAACAGAAAAGAGATGAACAGGCAGCTCCTACTTCCTGATAAATTAATGTGCTGCAGTCTAATCCATATCCCAAATGATAAAGTTAACAACAGTTTGCAAGCCTGTCACATAATCTAAAAAATTCAGATGGATATTTTTGCCCCTTGTGTGGGAGGAAAGACCTGTTTCGGGGATGAACAGCTACTAATACATTTAAGCTCCAGTAGAATGTCATGGAAATGGCACAATTAATTCATCTGCCACCCCAATCCAGTGGTGAAGCGCTTTTATTGGGAGCACCCTGTTTGGCAGGCTGCTGGCCGTGGTGTGCTTCCCAAGGCTGCTGCAGCCTGTCCCCCCTCCTTCATCTGCTTGCTCCAGCTGAGCTGGGGCCCCGCTCAGCTGCCAGGCTTTGGGGGCGAGTGTCTGCCACAGCCTTTGGGGTCAGTCACCTGTGCTTCTCCCACAGCCCCCAGCATGTGGTCACTGGGACGTGGAAACGGGAGCTCAGCAAGGCCTGGCTGTAAATCTGCTGTGCCGCTCCAGAAACCACAGCGTGTCAGCCATGGCAGCACACGTCCTTGTGCAGGAGCAAACTGATGTGCCACCCCAGGGACAGATACCTGTGTGTCTGCCACTGTCCTTGTGCAGGTGCAAACTGATATGCCACCCCAGGGACAGATACCTGTGGGTCTGCCACTGTCCTTGTGCAGGAGCTAACTGATGTGCCACCCCAGGGACAGATACCTGTGGGTTTGCCACCATCCTTGTGCAGGACCAAACTGATGTGCCACCCCAGGGACAGATACTGTGTGTCTGCCACCGTCCTTGTGCAGGAGCAAACTGATGTGCCACCCCAGTGACAGATACCTGTGGGTCTGCCACCATTCCATAGGCAGGGAGGGATGCTCTTCCCAGCCTCTGCCTCCTGTGTGGTTTCACTGGGGAAAACAACATGTAGCGTCACCCTGGTTTTTTTAAGATTTTCTAAGCCTTCTGATGTTAACATTCTTGTAGTGAACTTTCTCACACACTTTCTGTAAATAACTTATTGTTTTGTGTTCCTTTATGGAGGAAGAGAGAGTTGATAGACTGTTGGTTTGACCAGTGTCATTGGAGAGGTGTCACTGTCACCCTCCAATCCGCTGTCACTTTTGGAAAACTATAAATGTTAGAGTCAGAAAATAAACTTCCCTTTTTTTCCTTCACCTTGAGAATGGTGGTGTGCTTGTGTTCTTTCGTGTCCTATAGTAACAGTGTAGAGCCTCTTTGTTCACACAGAGCAGCTCAGGTATGCGGGGTGAGCATCCAAGGGATGGATCCTGAGCTGAGGAAAACTGGATTAGCTCCTTAAAAATTCACAGTTGAGCTGTTTTACACCAGCTGGCAATGAGGCCCTTCTGGCATAAGTGCCTGTGGGAACTGTGCAAAAAGGGTTTATTTGGGCATGCTCTCCAGAAGTGAGAAACTACCCTGATTTCCTGGTCTAGAATTCCTATAAGAAGAATGTTTCCTGTAAGGCTTTCCCTGAATCTTTCTGCAGCCATACCAAATGTAACAGATAAGGACTTTTATCCTTATATTTTCCAGCTATTTTAATGACAATCCAGATTGGCAGAGGAATGAGGGAAAAGAAAAATGCAATAATGAAAACTTTAAAAGCTTTCTCTGCTGCAAAGTCATCAACTGAGTTATAATGCATGAAAAGGGTGTGAAGGAATGAGAAATATCCAGATCAAAGCTATGTTGCATATCCTTGATTTCAGTACTTCATTTTGCTCTTCTTGCCAGTTCTACAGGTTGGTTTTTCTTTTTGTTTTTCTGATGGTAGGCACAGCTGACATGATGCTTAGATCTAAAGTTTGCATTGCTGATGTTACACTGCAGCTCCCTTTTACTTCAGCCTGCAACCCCACTTCAAATTCTGTGCTAAGCACACTTTGAAGGGGCAAATACATGGTGGGAAAAGAGAGATGGGAGGTGGTTGGTGTTGGGATGTTAGCTGCAGTTACGGTGTTTTGATTGAAAAAAAAAAAAACAGATGAAAATGAGATGTCAGCTTGTTGCAGGATTCATTTGGGAAGCTGGAGGAAAACCAAGAGGGCAACAGCTTTTTCAGAGTGCTGTCTCCTGCATGGAATGAGCACAATTTCCTATAGCCCTCACAGCTGGGCAGCGTGGGCCAAAACAGCTCGGGGTTGTTCCTTTGCTTCAGAGTCACCACTAAGAAAGGCAAAGCCATGTTCAGGCTCTACCTCTCTCTCCCATTTTGTCAGATCTGGTATCAGTGCTACCCTCATGCTTCCTCAACAGAGCAAGTATAGATGCAGAATATATCTCACCACTATGGGACACACACCTATATCTAATGCAAGGAAAACCACAGGTGATGACTTAAAGAACATTTCCCACTTTAGGAGACACAGACAAAAGAAAGCCATTGTTCAGGAGTTTAATGGTCACTGGACAAGGATCCTGTAAGCAGCCCCTCTTCCTCTTGGATGCTTCTGATGTCAAATAGGGGAAGGCAAAGCTTGTTCCTGAGGCTGACCTATTTCTGTGGAGCAGCTGCGAGCCAGGGTAATAATCCACTTATCTGGTGAGAAACCCACAACAGCACCTCACAGACAGGCATTGTCTTGCAGAGCTCTGCTTCTGCAGCCTGTGGCTGGCTGGGTGGGTGCTGACAGCCTCCCCCAGAGCCCCCTCAGTGCCCACAGTGCCCCAGAAGAAGGTTGGTCCAAAAGATGGAGTGGTGTGGATTACTGAAACCTTTGCTTCAAATTATACCTGGTGGTGATGTTTGCAGAAAGCCTTACAGAATAGCCAGAACTGCCCAATGAGTAAAAAGTATACCAGGATGCTGTGAGGAAAACTTTTTATTAAACCATCTTCAGTGGTTTAATCAGAATGGCAATGCCTTCACCAAGGAGTCATCTGAGAGTGCGTTTTCCCATGCCTTGTGGTTTGAGTTGATAATGGCTGAGGGCTGGGCAGCTTCCCCACACTTACATCTTGCAGCCTTGGTGGTGTGGAGAATGGTGGGGCACAGACCAGCCCTGGTGCCCAAATGCTGCTGATCAGCTTCAGCAGTGCCACCAGGTGTGGTTTCATGCCAAAAGCGAGATGCTGAAAGGTGACATCTCTGCAGCTCCCTAAAAGCCACACAAATCCCTGGTCAGCTGCCACCATGCTGTATTGCAGCCTTGGCTGGTTTCCTCACAAGCCTCACATCTGGGATGCTCCTGAGGTCAGAGCAGGCAACAGTTCTGCCTAATTCAGGGCCTGGGTGGGAGGGTGGGAGGTGGAGACCCATGGTTTGTGTGCTGGGGAGGATGCAGTGGGTGAGCTACTGACCAGGGCTTGTGTGCCACTGAGGGACCTGCTCAAGCCTGCCAAGGTCTTTCTGCTGCCACCACATAGCTCATGTCGATTCCCACTTACTAGAAAATCTTTCCCAGACCAGGAATGAGGTAACTCTCACTCACCCAGTTAGCTGAGTCTCCCAAGAGCCCTCCAGGCAAAGAGCAAGGTTCTCCCCTGAGCAGCTCTGTGCTATTTGAATACTTTTGCTGAGCTTTCTCTGGCTAAAAATTGCCTTACCCCAGGGGACTCCTGTGCCTGAGGGACTGCAGAATGTTCTGCTGGGCATGCCAGGTGAGTGCTGGCAGAAGGTTAAAACTAACTCCTCTTGTGGGTTTGGTGATCTACACAGAAAAATGTGGGTGTATCTGAAGAGAGTGTGGAGCTCATTATATGGTATATTTGGAGACTCATATTGTGATTTATTCAGGACACACATCTACCTCTTCCTCATCTTTTGTAAAAAATAATCTCAAAATTGATACAGAGTAAGAAGATGCCACTGGTTCTGGCCATAAACTTTTTACTAAGTGCTTTGGTGAGGACATTTCCAAGCTGCCTGAGAATCATCTCACACAGACCAGCTGATCTTCAGCTCCATACCCCTTGCCCAGAAAATTCTTTCCAGCATTGTGGGATACCAGGACCTAATAGCCTGGTAAAAGCATACTGCTGCCTTTTTCCTTTCTGTATTAGAGCGTTTTTCCCTTAGGGAGAGAAGTGGAGTAGGGAACCACAAAGGCAACCTAGGCCATTAGGGCATTAGTGTTCTGTGGTATCTTCATTTCCTGTATTTATACATAATACAGGTTTCATATTGGTGGTGGTGTGGGATTTTCTCTATTATGATAATGCTAATAATAATGGTGATGGTGGTAATATTACTATTATTATTAATAATAATAATATCAACAGTATGTTTAAATATACTCTGTTTCTTCTGCATCCCTGCTTGTGTCTGGTAAATATCAGTATTTAGAACAGATCCAGTTGTTAGCACTGAAGACACAAAAACCAAATCAGTGCTGACTGCTTCAGACAGCTGATGGATTAGCAACAGCCAAAGTTAAAAAGCTACAAGTCTTCAGAGGGATGGGAAGATGTTACACATAGGATCCAAAATTGTTGAATGTGAGCACATTAAATAATACAATCATCCATTGTGAAGATTTCATAAAGATGTTGCAAAAGAAGGGTTTCTTTGGTGTTCATCTTTTCTATGGAAATCCTTTATGAATAAAAAGCCTATTAAGCAAATAGTTCCATGAGCATTGGAAGTAATGAAGCCTGGTTTCACAGAATGGGTGAAGCTGGAAGGGACTGCAGTGGATCATCTGGTCCAGCCTCCCTGCAGGGGGATCCTGGAGTGCATTGCACAGGATTGCATCCAGACGGTTCTCGAATATTTTCAGTGAGGGAGACTCCAGAGTCTCTCTGTGGAAAATCTGTTCCAGCACTCAGTCAGCTGCACAGTAAAGCTCTCCTCAAATAGCTTCCACAGCTCCTTTCTGTGTGGGTCTTCTCGCTGGCTGAGACAGAGATCATCAGCTTTTTCCTTTCATTGGCACTAATAAGTTCTTGTACCTTTTTGTCCACTTCTTTTCATAAAACTTATAGGGACACTTACCCTACCTCTTGGCTCAGCTGAACCAATGCAAACTGGTTCAAAAGTGCAATATGAGGGGACAGATATGCCTATCCCTGTGTCCCCAGGAAATCAGAGCCATGGACTAACCACTGTTGGGGGTGTCCTCACCACACTTTACTGCTGCTGCACTGTGCAGTGCCATCCCAGAGCAAACGGGGTGTCCAGTGCTGAGGAGAGCTTACAACACACCCCTGTCCTGCTGGAGCAGGTAAAGTGAACTTGTCTTTGTACATTGATGACATTCATACTGTCACTATTTCTGAGACAGTTAGAAAAGTCCTTGGAGGGGAGGCTAGCCTGGAGATGGGTGTGCCTTTAGGTCCCCTTTTCAGGAATATCAGGTGATATTTCCACCCCTTCATCTCCCACTGACCAAGAGCCATGGTGCAGATATAACCCAGGGGAGTTCAGCCTGGCTGCCCTTTTGTCTGCAGAAGCCTGTGCAGAAGAACCTTTTTGTAACAAATTCAAATAATGCTCCAGCAGAGGAGAAAGTAGTTTTCTTGTCTTTCTTGAACCTTATATAAGTAGCATGCCTTGTATTGGCTTCAGAGGACAAATCAGAGAAATATTTTCACAATATTCCAGTGGCTACAAAGATTGAACCTCCCTTTTTACAAGGAAAGATGAAAGGTCATGGGTATAAATTACTCCTGGGGAGTTTCAATTAGACACAAGAGGAAAATTTTTACAATCAGGACAATCAGCCTTTGGAATAATCTACCAGAGAAGTGGTGGATACCCCAACACTGGTCACTTTCAAGATTCAGCTGAAGAGAGTGTTCAGCTGTCTTGTGTAGACTGCTTTAGCCGAGAAAGATTGGAGCAGATCATCCTTGAGGTCCCTGCCAACTGGATATCCGGTGATTCCATGAAATTAATTTGTGAGTTGTCCAGAGGTACTCCTCCAAATGTTGAAGACTGCTGAGCTAAAGGGGTCCTTCATCTTCACCCAGCCTTGGAGGAGCCCTCAGAGATTCCCTGGGGATGCTGAATGTTGCCTAGATACCCTAGCATGAGAACTCGGGAAGATAAACCAGCCTTTTAATCTTATTTTTCTTAATTAAGGAGATTGATGGCATAAGCTATTCTGATTACCAGTGATGAGCTGTGGGCCAGTAAAAGATGGAACAAATTTGAGTCCCTTATAGCTCAGACATATCTTTCTAGTCTCTGCATCGGTGCACACATTTTTATTTCTCACTATCTTCAGGCACACAAAAACATTTCACTCTGGAACACAGCAAGAACAACATGGTGCAACCACATTGTTTCATCAGATGGAAACCTGTGTAATCTCAAGTGTTCCCCACTGAAGTTTAAACAGACATAGAGACCACATTTTCATTAACTCGTGAATATACACAGATTTTACAATGGTAGTTTGAATTTGGAAGCGAGTGCCCATCTGCAATGTAGGGACATCTTGTCAGCAGATGTTATTTGTCTGAGAGAGGTTGAACTTTTTCTAATGACACTACTTTTTTTTTTCTTTTTTTTTTAACATTTGCGGTACCCTGAAGAAACACAAAGGCACAACTACTACTTTACAAGCAGCAAATTGTTTTCTGGTTGAAAATACTGTATAAAGACAAATTGTTATTTTTACTTTGCAGACAGACTTGTTCACAAAAGTGTGTGTGGGCAAGGTGAGCCTGTTTATGTAAGTAGCTGTTTCCTATTATTCTAGGGAATTCATGAATGCAAAGCATATAGATAAAATCCCGCTCTGTGTGAGTGAGTTTGTTGAGCAAAGTTGTTAGATGTCTGTTAAAAGGAAAGAACTCTTGTAAAGCAGGTTTTCACAGATGTGGTGTGTGAAAATTATTATTAAAGTATATCTAGAATGTTTCCAGCAGAAGGAATAATGTGAGATTTTTGAAATTAAGATTTTGTGGCCAAAACACAAAGAAAGTCAGAATTTTAATTCAGATGTACATAGGGGTTTCCTTATGTGACACTTCTAGATTGTTCACTGTGAAGAAAAATATTTCAAGATGCTTGTCTTCGTTGTTAAATGCACTAATCCAGGGAATAACAAAAACCCAGTGATGTAGGACCACTGGGGGTTGTCCTCATGGAAATAGGTTACCTGTTCCCACTTTGTCGTATCAGGCTAAACCCACCCCTTCTCCCTTTTGGCTCAGGCTGACAAAACATTTCTTTTCTGTGTCAGATATTATTTGCTTGGAGACCACCTACAGTTTGCACCAGAGGCAGGAGTGTTTCAGGAGAACTCTATGCATGCTGCCCATTTTTTGTTTCCCAAAGAAATGGGAGATGAACAGGACACAGGGCTGAAACTCCTCCTTTGATGAAGAGCAGCAGTTGGTGATTTTCCTGATTAAAAGCTAAACCGATTTCAGCTTTTTACACAGCTGAAATCTTCCTTCAAACAGGTAATGAATGCACTATTGGCAACATACATGTGTGGACCTCTTGGGCTATAATAAGTTTTGTGGGACGTTCTGGGCATGTATCAGGGGATGTTATTAAAGCTAGTGTTGCCACCATTCACATACAAACTTCTTGCTGTAGTCAAAGTTTTAATTGCCAGTCCCATTCATGAAGCTGGGTTATTGGCTTAAACTTCAAACTTTGGGTTGTTTTTTTCTTTTAATTGAATGGTGGAAGGTTTCTATTTAATTGGATGCTGGACATGATGGTTTCTATTCCTTCCAGTGGTGAAGAAAGAGCTCTGAAGTTAACCCAAATGCATCCTGAAGATGAAAAGAACAAAGAACACAAAGACCATGTCTTGAAAAAGAACTTTTTTTTTTTTTTTCCTTCCTCTACTTTATTTTTTGTTTTTTGGAAGCCAGAGCTGTGATTTTACCCTGATGGATGTTTTTGAATGCTGGATGCTGGCAAATGGGGACCAATCTGAATACATATATAAAATAAATAAATACAGCATCCCTGATTAATAACCAAAGTATTTTTTATTCCCAAACACACACATAAACCAGCTCCACCCCGATTAATCAGCTCTGACTGTAGTATGTAGTACTTACAATTTTTTAATTAAAATCGAGAGCTCATACTGTCCAGAGAGCTACATGTGCGTTCTCTGAAACAGTACAGCACAAGCAGAAGCCATTTTTTTCCCCTACTCCTGCTACAATTTTCCTACTGAACTTTAAAGGCAATTCCAGGTGCAGCCAAACACTATCCATTTCCATTATCTTTGCCTGTATTCCTAATCAGAGCAGCACAATCTGCCTTCAGAAACATTTGTTCTGAATGGCTGCTGTTTCCAAAAGCAGATGCTCTTGAAAATGCAGCTGTCAATAGCTCCACTAACCAGTGTTTTCTTACAAAGAAATACTCCAGTTAAGGTTTGCTTGGATTTAACAACGTGCTTATGATCATGCTGTTGATGTATAATATTTTTGCCTGTGTGCATGGAACAAATCAGTAAGCTGCTTCTTCCCTTCCTGAGCCTGGTTTTGCTTTTGCTCCTGCCCATATAAATCAGGGAGACCTCTGCTCAGATGAGTAGTTACACCTGGATAAAATTGTGGGAGATAAGTCTCAATTCCTTTGTTTGAGGCAGAAACAGGTTTTTGTACATGGAGGGAATAACCAAGTACTTCATGGTTCCTTTCTCTCTGTGCTCTGTTTTCTTCCTTTTTTATTATTTGAACAAATAAGATTTTACTCATATATTACACCAAACCAATGACTCCATCTAGCTTCCCACAGCGCACTTTTTATAGCAGAGAATACTCCTTTCTTGTCTCGCTGAAGCACATATTTTCACATAATTTGCACTGATAATATAGCTCTGCTGAGTAGCTTGATAGAATATATCACTCTTCACAGTCTAGCAGTCCCCCTCCTTAACTAATGGAAGTGGTAGACTCCTGGTAGTCTTGATTTTAAACATTTTAAATATATATAATGGTTTGCATACTGTGCAGTGATTTGTAAAATGTGAATGCCTACAAAACCATGGTTACCAAGCATAACATTATCTTATTTTTACTTACACAACCAGTAAAACAGCTGGAGGTCTAAAATCATGGCCTGGCATTAAATGCATTACTACATTTTAACCATGCAGGATGAGGCTGTCCTTTCAGCTGAGAGATAGGAAGAGAAGTGTAGTGATTACTGGAAAATTAACACCTCCCATTTTAATAGACTGACTATACCAAAGGCACTTAAATAGAGGCCCTTCAATTGAAATGAATTGGAATTTTATCTACCTAAAAAGTGAATAAGGCACAAGTGGCTTTGAGCTGTACAAATAGCAGTATCAATCTACAGAGTGGAAATGGAGTATTTTATTAATAGAAATCATGTCTTCTGTTTTAAGACTCACCTGTGTGCTGCCACTTACATTTCTTTTTTGTTATTCCTATTCCCCTAAGGAGATCCATAACTACAGTGCTTCCTTAGTTTCCCTTTTTAACATCCATAATTGTACTCAACTGGCAATGAATAAAGCTGTGAGCCATAAGCCCTTGTCATTTCAGCCTGCCCACAAGGTTCAGGACTGGGTTTCTTCACCTCAATTAGTGTTACCAAGCCCTACCAGTAAACCTCCGCAACAGTGCTGTCAAAGGACATCAATTTGTCTGCTGCACATGGTGTCTGATAAATAACATCTTAACTGTTCTTCCAGAAATATGCCTCCATGAGCCTTGTTGAAATGTTCAAGCTCTCCCAGGATGTAGTTTCATGGTAGGATGCTGATGGAAGATAACATGCTGATGGAAGACAACATAGGGCAAGAGAGATACCCCAGTTTTGAAGAAAACCACAAATGAACAGGACATCTGGGAATACTGTAGGAGCAGGCAACATGGCACAGCTCAAAGCAGGAGTTTCTCATAGTTAAAAATATGCCCTTAAATGCATTTGTTCATGAAAAATATCTGGAAAGAAATATTTCTCTTTGTTCATCTGTTCTCAGACATCATGGTGCCTCTTGGCAGTGTCCCCTCTTGGATCCAGAAGAATGTTCCACCAAAATCACCCCAGAAAGTTCCCAAATTGCTCAGGTTTCAGGAGTCTGAGGACTATCAGCGATGTGAAGGGATCACTCCGCACCCGGTCAACATGACTCCAATATCCGCTCAGTGAGACAGGGGCAGACTGAGAACTGTCAGCACTTCCCACATCAGCCCCATGAAGCTGCATGCTCTTCCCTTAGCTAGAGCTCTTCTGCTACAACTGTGAGCCCATTCATGGCTGCAGAGACACTAAACAGCATTCTGGTGGCTCCCCCAGCCCCAACAAAAGTACAGGGAAGGGCAGCCAGGAGCTGATACGCTGCTCTCTGGCTCTGCCCACACTGGGGAACAGTGGGGGATTTGGCTAAACACTTGTGACATTAGGAGACTGAGATCTGATTCATCTGCCTGATAAAGCTTTGAACAAGGCATTGGGGGAATAAAAAGCATTTGACTCTTGTCTCACAACACGAGTTTTACATCAGAGGTATTACTGCCTGTGTTTACACAGGCGGCCACGCCGGCTCTCAGACTCCACGAAGTCCATTAAAACCAGCTTGTGCAACCCCCTGCAGAGCCTCCTGCTTGGCTCATGCTCCAAGGATGTACTCAGTGCACACTCCTCACCCCCATGTGCCAGCAGCACCCAGGCCCAGCATCCGTGGCGGAGGGGAGAGCCCTCCTCTCTCCCCAAACCATGGGTGAGGAGGGACAGAGAGCTGTGGTACTGCCTGCCCCAGCTCCTCCTGTCCATCCTCTGTTCTGGGCATGGTCTTCCTGGGCGCTGAGCACCCCACTGTGTGCTTAAGGGGTCGGGGTAGGAGCTTAGCCAGGGTGAACAGCAGCGCTGAGCTACCCCTGCCATAAAGGGTCTCTTCTTGGAGACCCAACAGTGCCTCTCCTCGTGGCACAGTTATTGCAAAGGCAAGGTTGTGGTGGTGTTGGCACAGCATCTTGGACTCAAAAATGGCTTGTTTACTTTGGAGAAGATCAGAGAAGGACACAGATTATACAACAAAAGGAAAGAATGAGGCTGGTTAATAGCACTGGCAAATAACGGAGGAAAAAAATCTGCAATTTTATTCAAAGAAGAAAATAAGCATTGTAGTAAACATGCAGACAATCCACACCAAACACAAATCTGGTTTCTGTGTGTAAATGTGTGGTCTAGCTGCAATCTTTATGGAAGCTGCTCCAGCTTCAAATGAATGTAGTATTTCTGAAATAGTTGAAATGAATGCTGTCTCTGGAAGGAAACAATGGATGTAGTAAACAAGCAAATATCTTGTCAACAGCTGAGCAACAAGGGTGCTGAAAATTCTATCAGAAGAGAAGTAAGCATGGGGTTTCTGATGATACACTTGTCCAGAGCTTGTTCTGTGGGTGCAGGGACAGAGCAGCTCCCAAAGAACGTGTCAGCCCTGCACACCCCAAAGTCTGTACACAGGCGCCTGCCTTTGGCAATTTCCAGCCATACCAATGGGAATGTGTTCAAAAGCAGGGATCAGCTGCATGCCTTACAAATGAAAAGCCTATGCATTCAAGGTGGCTCAGACGCAGTTTCACATTTCCAGCACCTGGTCCTTTTCCTTGGGACACCCTGCCTCAAAAAGGCATTCTGCATTACAGAAGAGCCTGGTAGTGTGGCCTGGCTTTCCTGCCCTGGCTGTCCCCTTTCAGGTTTTGGATATGCCAGGAGTGCTGATGGCACACCACTGGGAGAAAAGCTGCTCTCATGTGGGTCAAACTGAACCCAGTGCTACCAGTGGTGGTTCCCAAGTTTTGTGCCATCACCTCTGCTCCAGCTCCCTCAAATCATGGGCTCAGACCCACAGCTGTGGCAATGTTTAAGCTGCTTTTTACAGCAGAACATTTTTACTGGTTACAGAGTTTTTGCTCTGCAGTGATGTACTTTGTGAGAAGGGGCAGGCAGGAGGGTGGGACAGTGCCTTGTTCAGCCTGCTCCTCCTGCACTGCTTTCCAAGTGGAGGTTGGTGTTTGTTCCTGGAGCGAGGGTGGCCATCCAGGAGAAACTGCTGCTCACCTGCTCTCTGTGTCCTGCCACAGGATTCCCCTGCTGCACAAAGTGCACCACAGTGGCAGGAATTCCTGTGGGATAGCACCTTTGCCAGAGCTGCGTGGGAGATGAGGCTAGCACAGTAAGCAAAACACAGTATTTTCCCCTTAAAACAGATCCCCCCCAGCCCAAACACACACCATGGACTTGGTAACTACTGACTTACAAGCATGTCATTCTTTTGTCTCACTTTTCACTAGTGTTAATTTTGCAGTGTTTTTTCCTTTTTGGGGTGACAAAGAAGAACCTCATCTTACTGTGTGCTGTCTATTAGCTGCTTTAGCCCTCCACCCACAGGTGAAAGCTTTGTGTGATGCAGAAAGTCCCACAGATGTTGCCAGAGGAACCTCAAATGCTTCTCTCTCCACACCTAGTGGGGATTTACAAACACACTTTAGGGAGTTTAGTCTGAGCCTGAGCAGTTGGCTGTATCTAAAAGCTCTGCTCACTGCTTTGTAAATCCAAAATATTTCATAGGTTCCTTCTCTTCAAATTTTCACAGAAGAGCAGTAAGTGCCTTGGCCCAAATAGCTGTGCAGTTAATGAACTGTGCACACACAGGCACTATGTCCAGCTATGAATTCACACTTAATAGTTCAACAGAAATGTCTGGTTTCATATGTTTCTCGTTCTTTTTAAAATAGTGATAGGCTTGTCAATTAAATCCATCTTTAAAATAGATTTTACCAAATATATGCACTGCCCAGTGAGATTCATTTAATGTTATCTTTTCCACATGCATTTCCAAGAGAATTAAAGGACCCAATATTCTATTGTAATCCGTGATTTTTTTTTTCTTCAACTTCTCTAAATACCAAACATCTGATAGGATACTGTAAGACTCTCTGGAGAATTTTTTTTTTTTTTTTTTGTGGAGAGACTAGAGTGAAAATTTTCAATCTGAAATGCACACAAGGCTAGATTTTCAAAAACATGGGCAGCTGCCTCCCTTTGTGTATTTCAACCAAGATACCCAAAATATGATTTTTTTTAGGGATGCTGAGCAAACATAACTCCCATGGACTACAGCCAGAATTTTTCCTGTTCACCACAGCTGCAAATCAAGCTCTGCATTTCTAAGGGGACCAGAAATCATTCCTTGAGCAGTTTTTACTTCCAATATTCTCTTACTGTGGAAACAGGCTTAAGTGATACTTGATGGCATTCAGTCACAGATGACACAGCTCATAAAGCCAAAAAAAAAAGGAAAAAAGAAAAAAAGAAAAAGAAACAAAATTCAGGTGGTGAAAATTTACCTCAGTGTGTGAGAAAGAGGAGGGGGAGAGTTTTTGCGTGAAAGCTTCACTCTTTGTAAAGGAGACAGATGGTTTGCATCTACTGGCATGAATATTACAAGCTTCAGGTGTCCCAAAATGCTGTGAAATGCAACTTTATAAATTGGTGGCAAATAATAAGTCCAAAGTTATCAAGGACAACAATGGCTTTTTCCTCTGCTACAGGTAATTTAGGGAAACCTTCCCAGAGTTCCTTTTTATTAAGAAAGAACTCTTTGCTGAGTATGAGTAACACAAAGAGAAACTGGTTCCATTAGAAAGTACTATGCATCTGAAAATATTTTTACTGTTTATTTTCAATATTGCTGGATCATGCCCCCATTAGTACCCCCCCAAACCTACCCCCCATTCCTTTCCATAATTTTAATCAGATCCTTCTTTTCCTCCAAGCCCACAGTCCCTAATTACAATTTACAGACACTACAGTGGAGCACAAGTTGGTCAAAACAGCTGTGGGAAAGTTTCTACTTTGAAGGAAATATTACTGGTGAGGATAATTTTGCAGACAAATAGATTTTTTCTTCATTTGTATTAACACAGTATCTTCTGTCTCCTCCCAGCCAGTTTCCATAGGTACAGGTAAGCAGATTTTCTGCCTAGTCACATGCTGGTTTTTGCTGATGATTTCTGAATTTTCGATTTTGTGAGCCAATGTTCCAACATGTTTGTTCATTGCTAAGATTTGGAAGATCATAGTGGAACACTGGATACCCAAGCATCACTGAAAGGTCTCTATGAATTCACCTGGACTTACTGGTATTTACTATATTATTCTCTGAGATAAAGGCCCAAACATTCACAAAAATAGAAGTTCACAAACCCTCATTTAGACTTTAAAAAAACTTATGATGTCCAGTGACTCTCACTTGGGACAAAAGAAATATTGAGTGTCCTACACACTTGTAAGACAACTTATGGCTCTATTTCACTGTGGTCTTGGTCAGGGTTCCCTGCTCTATCCCTCAGACTTTTTAAAAGTATATCTAGCAGCTGACTTTTGGCTAAATGGGCTCTTATGGCAGTACATTCCAGCCAATCCTGGGAATCTGACTGACCTGGGCTCAGCCACCGAGCTCGAGGTGTCTTTGGCTTGTGTTTGCTGCCTGGTGAATCTGTCCCAGAAAGACACACAGAGGGTGTTTGTAATTGTTTTCCCAGCAAACAATGCAAGGTGTGATTATCCTCTCGTGCCAGCTTGACTGTGGTGTAAGTTCATTTTACTTGCATAGGACTATTTGTCATTTACATGGCTACAAGAAAATATACTGCAAGACCCTAAGGGTCTTGGATTCATGAGATTCATAAGGCTTCATGGGAGAATGTAGAATAAACTGTTTGTATTGAATCACAGGAGTGTGATTGCTGAGCTAACATTTTCAGAGCATCCTTTCTTAGCTAAAGTGATTTTTTCTGTGTGAAATAATTTCCTATAGCACAACTATAATACCTAAAGAAATGTACTTCCTAATTTGTGTTTATTAAAAAGTTGTTTTCACATTTCTTTTGTTTCTGCTATTAGATATTTTATTGGATGTTAATGGATATTACTCAGTTCTTGAGGGATCTTGGACATTTTTCCTCAAGTAACTTATTGAAATCTCTGAATTCTGCAGATCCCAGTTAGTCCTGATGACGTTCGCTTCTTATTGTTCCTTTTCACTTTTTATCATGTAGCATTGTAAGTACATTAAATTAGTAATGAAAAATGAAACCACAGGAGTCCCCTGTATTCTAGATAATGACTGATTCATCTTCTCACTTGTCTGTGTTACATTATAGTGTCATAACTTTCCTTTATATCCAATAATACTTTTCATTATTGCACCATCCACAGCACAGAACTGTAGGGGTTTGTTCAGATTCTAACAATATTTTCCTTAAGTAAATCCACATCTAATAACACCATTTATTCTCTCTTTCTTTTTCTTGCTGTGTAGTGGAAGGTAACATGCTGATTTCTCTTAGAAAGTGCTGCTCAGGGGCTACAAGATCTTTAGCTCCCTGCCCTGGTGTTAAGGGGATTAAATATGAATTAGACAGTAAGGAATGGATGGGGGCCAGTGCATTTGAGCTGAGATCCTCCCCAGGTGAGTGTGTGGAGGATGCCCAGGTGACAGGCACAGTTGCCTCACATTCATTGCAATCAGCTGCTGTAGTTATGGCAGAACCTGTGGCTACTTAATGGCTTTTCTTTCCCCTCCCTCTCCTTTTATTTCCACTTCCTTTTCCCTTTATGATGCTCCTGCTTGCATGGGTTGCCTTTTTCTTTTTGTGGCTTGCAGTGGCATTGAGCTAAACTCTAGAGCACGCCTCTGTGGTGGTTTTAGGGTGCACTAATATCCTGAATGAATCATTTTTGGAAGCAAACACAGTCCATATTATTGACTGTCCGGAGAGACTCATGCAGTAACTGAGAGGACAGGAGACCATGAGCTGTTCAGAGCCTTTAAAGTGTCAGTGCTGTCCCACAGCCATCTGCTGGAATGTGTTGTGGTGGAGCACAGGGATGTTCTCCAGAGGTGGGCTTGCTGGAAATTTGAAGCCATGTGGTAAGTAACTTTAATTTCTTATGCTGAGTGGCTGCATGGGTGTTCCTGCACAGACAGAGTGTGAAGGAACTGCATGCTTCCTCCTGAAGGGAGGAGCTGGGAAAAATATAATGTGTACCTACAGGACACTAGTATGCTACAGTGGCTGCAGTAGCTAAAATAAGTTTCTAGCTTAATGTATTCAATGCTGGATATTTTTTATTTTGGGTGATCTCCATTCTTTCTTAATTTGTTTTATATTGTGAAGTGGAAAACTCTGGAACAGCTTTCCAGGGTGTTTCTGTGGCCCAACAATACAGGTTGCCCTTCAGGAATTCCTTGTTCTCTGGGGCCTGTTTCTTGTGTTTTTGGGGATAACAGGGACTCTGCTTTGGAAGCAGGAACTGTGGGCCTTAATTTCTTTCAATGTGGAAGGCACTGAAACCAACTTCCCCTCTTAAGTAGTCACTAAGCTACTAAATAGAAGCTTTAAAACAACCAACCTTCTCTGCCCCCCTTTCCACCAGTATGAGGCTGAATGGCCTCATCCCAGCCCCACAGCAGCTGCCAAAGCTGAGTGCCTGGCTGGAAGCAAGGATGGTGTGTGTGTGTTGGATTGAGTGGCCTTGTCCTTGGTCAGGGAGCCGCCAGTCAGCACAAGAAGCAAACCAGGGGCAGGTCCCAGACAGAGTTTCTTGCATTTGCTCCCTGTACATTGACAGCTCTTTTTTTTTTTTTCCCCCTCTCTCTCTGCCAGTGGTGTGTTTTGCAAAGGGGCACCTGGAAGCAGAGGGCAGTAGTTTGTTGATGGCTTAAAACCTCTCTGCTTGTTGTGCACAGGGGCAAAGACCCGGCTGTAGTTTACATAAGTACCTGCCATTGCTTATGGTTATGTAAAAAAGGGATGAATATCTAAACCCGGGATCAGAAGTCTCCTACACATGAATGGGTCCGTTAAGTGGGGAAGGAAAACAAGGCAGAGCCGTGCCAGATAAGGCAAGGATGGCTTCACGTTTTCATTTGTGGAAGAGCTAAAAGTAAAGGCCAACAGTGAAAACATGGTATTTCTCAACCACCGGATCAGTGGGGAAAGTAATAATGGAAAAAAAGAGTTCTCCTCCATGCATACAAACACTACAGAAAAATCAAGCTAACTTCAGGGAGATGCTGGGCAGGATTTTGAGGATGGTTTTAATGAAAGAGGAGGAGGAACAATTGTTTAATGGGCAGTGACTCAAAAGGACTGAGCACACCACATGTGCTGCAGGCAGCAGCCAAAAGGATGAGTGGTGGGTTATGCCTCCCTTAAGGCAGGCTTGGCCCCAGTCCTGCTGGATGAATGAAAAAGGTGGGTTGATTATTTGAATGGGGGAAAAAAAATCTGCTTCTGAAAGCATTTGCACTTTTGGGCTGAAGTCCACTGACTTCAGATAGCTTGGGGATCAAAACTGCCTTGCTCAGAAAAATGTCCTCAACCTACTTGTTGCAGCAGGTGTGGGTTGTGTGCTTCATCCTGGAGAAGTGGCATGAGGGAGAGCTGATGTGAGGGGCATCTGCTCCTGGAACTGATCAGACCGAGCTGCAGGATGTGTTTTTACTGCACACAGCTCTTTTCTCCCCCTCCCACAAAGAGGGCTTGCAGGCACAGTCAGGGATTGTGGCACAAACCCTTCGCTGCAAAATGCTGTTCTTGCTCTGTGTGGTGTGTCTGTGCCTGACTGTGCTCTGCATCCTGCATAGTGGCTCCCTGTGTGCCTAGGGGTGACTCTTGAGTGTTTGTAGATGGAAAAAAACCTGCTGTTGGTGTGCTTGCTTGGAGAGAATGAGCACCTGGGTCTTGCATACAGAGGAGGAGCTGTAATCTCAAATAATTTGTTTATGAAAATGAATGTAGGATGTGCTGGTGACTCCTTCCAGGACTGGGTAGCAGTAGATCAGAGTTGGGCTTCCTCAGTGCTGGCAGTAGATAGGATCACGTAACAAGAACAGCCACTACATTTTTTTCTCACAGCTCTCCTCCCTGACCATCTGCTTTTGCTCCCCACCCCCACTTACACCTTGGCTTCCTCCCTGAGTTACCATCTTATGCAGAACTCCACCCAAACCACTTTTCTTTCTGTACCTTCCCTGAGGAGCTTCACCTCTCGATGCTGTGAGAACAACAGGATTTCTCCTTTTGCTGTGAGGGCCAGAAACCATCCAGATTATTAAACTTTCCAATACAGCTCTTTACTAGCATTTATACACAGTGGAATTCCTTATTACAGATGAGGATTTTAATTCTGAGCTTAGCTTGATAGAATGTAATTTAAAGCCATTAAGGATGGCTTAGCCTTCAAAGCAAACTCAAGATTGTTTAATTAGTCATGCAAGCCACTGAACACTACCCATAACACAAAACAGCTAAAGTATTTATTAGTTTTAGAGCTAAGCTAAGCCTTGCTTGTTCTACATTTTCAATAAAGTGCAGCAAGTGTTAAGCACATCTTGCTCTTTCCTAATCTTCCAATGCTCAGTAAATTTTATTTCTGAATAAAAGCATAGCCTAAGTGCTGCAAGATGTAGAATGAAAACCAAATTGAATCAGTTCCTGCAAACTTAGAGGAAATAGAGGCAGTAATGGCGCTTGGGATGTTCTGAAAATTTTTGTGTGTTGGTTTATTTGTAACTGTCTTCAAAACAAATGCAAACTGGTTCAGACTTTGTATTTTTTTTCCCATTTCCTAAACTTTCTGAAGTTTAGGTGAGCTAAGAAAGAAACTCCCAGTAACTAGCTCTGTAGAAGCTGGAAAATGCAGCAAGGAAGTTGTGAGTAAATTTTTGTGGACCAGAGAGAAAGCAATCTCTGTTTATGGTTTCCTTTTAGAAGGTGCTGGTATAGGCAACATCAGAATTCCAGGATTTAAATTGGAATGACTTCTGATTGGATCAGCAGAGAGAAGGTTTGGTGTCATGGATTTTCTAGTCTTGGAATTGCTTGCTTGTATTATTTGGATTAGGAGTATTGCACGGTTAACCCAAGTTGATATAAGCTACATCCCAGCGCTCTGACTTGTGGGGCTGGGACACCAACAGATTTGTGCATTGAGAAGGGTTTGTGTTGGGATTGATCTGGGCTTTCAGTATCCATAGTGGGGTACTGTCTGAAGAGTTGTCTGGGCAAAGTTGGCCTAAGTCACTGTTTGTCTGTTTGAGTGTAAAACACTTCTCTTGCTGCCCTAGTGTGCTCCTGCACTTGCTTTTGTTGAGAGAAATCTCTCCTTCCAATTCAAGGGAAATCTTGGCAGTACTGGGAGCCAAGTCTCATGGACACGACCTCTATGCTGGGCTGCCTCAAATTAACTGGTGGGATCAAAGTGTTGCCATAATGCTTTTCTAATAGTCTGCAACTTGTTGGGGGGGGGAAAAAAAGAAAGGTGGTTCCTTGTCTTGCTAACTACTTTTGATTCTCTTCAATGCCTTGGAACACTTTCTTAGTCCCAGCAGTCAGGTTTTTACAGGTGAATTGTTATCTTGATTCTGTGGATGTTTACACTAAGTTGTATTTCCACCACTAGTAACACCAGCAGGAAAGACATTACTTTCCTCCGTGAAAATCAAGCCTAAAATAACAAATATACCATGAAAAATTAGCTGCGTCATTGAGAGTGGATTTCTGTGGTTAGTGTTTGGAAGCAGGATTTTTGATTTCATGTCTTTTTTCAGGATAGTGATAGTATGGGACCATTAGACAACTGTTGCAGTATTTTTTCCCTGCTTTCCTAAATCTCCTACTTGTATTCCTCTTCCTTATGTAAGTAAAAGAATTTCTTACTGGTCCATGGAAAGAGTGAGCATAAAAGTGTTTTTGTAGAAGAAACTAATTTTATATTAAGAACAATTCTCCTGTGAGAAGGAACAAGTGCAGCCTTAAGCAGCAAATTCTTTTCAGAAACAATGTGATTGTGACACTTGTGCAAAATATACAGACAAGGTAATTGGCTCTCTGGGCTGCTTGCACTGCTTTATTCTGGTCATGATTTGGGCCCTGCCAAAAGCTCAGTGCTGTTCCTGGCTTTAGTGGCATGCAGGGTGTTACTGCACTGCCTCTGGGGACTTTTAGGGCCTTTGGGTTGTAAAATAATTCCTGGTTAAAGTAAGACCTGGCAGATAAAGTTCCCTGAGGCTCTGGCAGCCCAAAACACCTGCCCATGGAGCATCCTACCCAGAAAAGAGGGCTCTGCTAAGACCATGACTGTGATTGGGCAGAGTTTGCTCAAACTTGCAACTTCTTATGGAAATGGCCAGATCTGATGAGGTGGTGTTTTCCAGCACAGGTGTGCAGAAAATCTACAGTTGTCTCTGTCTTGGAAAGGTATCAAGAAAAAAAAAAGCTTAGGAGGCAGTTTGGTGTCTTTTGATAAGAAGCTTCTCTATAAGAACAAAATGTTATGACTCTATTGCTTGTTGATTTCCTGTCATGTGAAAAGTTAGTTTCTGTGGTGAATGGGAGAAACTCTTACCTGTTATCTGTCTTTAAGTTACTGTGCCCTAAGGCTTTGGTAATTTAACTTCATCCCTTTTCAAAGTTTTTTTTTCTCGTTTTTTCTTTTTTTTTTTTTTAACTTGAAACTTAAGAGGGGGGAAAAACCCCCAAACCTTTCAAAATCTGCCCCCACTCCCTCAGGTGATGCTCTTCTGAAATGCAAATGCTCAATTATGCAAAGATAAGAACATGAGAAACTTTGGAAAGCAGAAAAAGGGTTACCTTGATTAATGACTAAAGCTGTGTTAATAGTGGATTTTTAGTCTCCTAGCCAAACCAAAGCAGCACTGGGGGAAGGGAAATAATGCAATCTAACTGGAAGTAGCACTTGCATAAAGCCAGAAGTTACATCAGGGGCAGAAGAGAAATTCAAGTAGCTGGGAAGCTTCCTCATATTTGGTCTTTCTCTTCTGCTTTCTTCCCATCTTTCTTGTGGCAAGAGGGATTCAGTCATAACAGAAGCATGCAAGGATGAAGTGGAACTGCTTTCTGGATAGGGAAATCCTGCCAGGAAATGTAGAAGTTTCTCTAGAAGCTGCAGCCTGTTTCTCTACCAAATACCCTGCCCAATGCAAGGCTGAGCTGTGCCTGTGCTGTTCCAGACAAGGCATGCTGCAACCTGCATTTTGCCTAGTGAAGGTGCTAAAAGGAAATCTTTTGGAAGGTGTTATTTAGGACACAAAGAAGTGAGGAAGAGTTAAGGTGGTCTCGTTAATTTTGGCTCTTGTGCGCAATCCACCACACTTTCAAAGGATACGTGTGTAGGCATGCCCCAGGTTATCTATCCTCTTGTATGGAAACATGTATGTGTAAAAATTTAAATGTGACCAGCTTGACCACTTCTGACTGCCTCTATGGCTGTATAGTTATTCTAACCTCTTACTTTTAAGTTTTTTTTTTCTCTTTAATTTTAAGTAGCATGATCTAAATTCTGTTATTGACTAAACACTTGAATGAAGCATATTTTTCAGTATAACATTACCCAGAACTTGCTAGATAAGCCTGGTAGGTGTGATGGCTGCAGCCATGAAAAGCAGTAATTTCTTTAGAGGAAGTTTGGTTACAGAATGTTTGTAGTTTAACACAAATGATGCTCAGCATGCTGCTCTGAGATACCTGTGGAGTCTGGTATTTGAGCTGATACCTCCTATCACAGGTCAGCTTCAGGTCTGAGCAGATCAGATGTGTAGTACAGTGCTGGGACATAAAGGCTGAAGAAGTTTCCTTCCAGGACTACCAAAGAATTTCTATATTACCGGTGCTACAGTCCCTCCCTGACTGTCTTATATATGATTTTACTGCCTGCTGCAATTCTCATGCTTGCTCATCCTTCTATCTTTCAGTGTTACTTTTCATATTATCTTTTTTTCCTTTGATTATGCTGCAGGGTATATTAGCATCTCCTTTTATTTGTCTCCGTCTTATAGTTCTTCTCCTGAGTCTTTTGTGTTTTGGTGTAATTTGTCCCACATAAGCTAGGCTTTGTTTGCTAGATGTCACTGGTGAAGGAGACGAAATTGCAGAAATACCATGATGCTTCTTTTTGAGCCACAAGCATCTTCAAATGCCTGGCTTTTTATGGCCAACTGTTTATTAGCTAATTATTAGCACAGTGTTTTTTAATTAAAAGATTAATTTAAATGAAAGTGGACATAGATTTTCTAAGCTTTAGAAAGCTGCACCCATTATCCTTACATAAAATCATCTGTACTTAAGGGGGCCTGTGTTAAGGATACCTTGTTTGTGACCAGTTCAGCCACTGAAGCCTAAGAACATTCAGTTTAATACATGAACTGTTCAAAATGCCCTTGATGTGTGCCTGTTGGAGACCCCACCTGCTCTTTGTTTTTTTGGCATCCCTATCACCAGCTTTTGCAGGTTTGAAATCCCTTGAGAGAAAACTGCCCCATGTAAAGAGTTTTAATTCATTTTTAAATCAGTCTCTTGATGTGCGCAAGCTAACCACTGGTTCTCCAGGCAAAGGACCTGATGGTTATCACTGCCTCAATTATCTATCAGTGAGACTACACTGGTTAAGTGAAGTTGATTTTGATTCTTAGGCCTAGAGAAACAAAGATAATTGTACCTTGTAGCAGCCTGTTGATCATAATGCTCAGAGACTTGTCTAGTTTCAGAAATCTGTTGTGGACTGTAATTTCCTCTAGATGCTGCAGTGACAGAGACCAAGGGATCGAATCTGTCTGAAAGATCTGAAGAGCACAGAGCTCCACAAATAATACTGATGTGTCTTCATCCCCAAACAATTCACAAGAGAGCTGAAGTGCCAGAGGGGTGTTTAAATACCTGATATTTTAGGATGTTTAATAACTAATCTTATTGTTCTGTGAATGGTTTTCGAGGTGTTTTGGGAGCTTTGAAAATTGTTGCCCTCCAAGCCTAGAGGTACTTGTGTTGGAGGGGTCTTGGCTGAGCCCTGCAATCATCTGTTCTCAGTATTTCCCCACCTTTTCCAAAAACTGACACCTCCTCACCGGCCTTTGAATCCTGCATGGGACAACCCAATGGGCTCCATGAAATGTGATTTAGTTTTATTTGTGTTTGGGCACTTTGCAAGCCTGGGACAGCTGTGTGTGTGGAGCTGCCTTCCAGCAGGAAGGGCTTGAAGCCTGCTATTTGTCCTAGCATGAATAATAATAATAATAATAAACTTAAATAATATATAGATGTCAGCATCTTTTTATAAGCCAAGGTACAGTTCTCTGATATGATTTCATATAAACAGCACTCACAAAACATTCAGTAGGGGAGACTAATGGACTTTTATTGCTCTGCAAGGAGGGAACGTAAAATAACAGAAGTTTTGAAAATAACAGAAGTTTAAAAATAACTGAAGTTCAGCATTTATTGAGCTTCAGACCGAAAAAGCAAAAATCCCCCAACCCTCCAATGTCTTCTGAGTTTTCTGTGAATTCGAAATAGCACAGTAACTCTGGAAGTATCTTTCAGTGGCTACAGAAAACTAAGTTAAAATGTTATATGGAGGGAACTTGTCTCATCAGAGCAATGGGAGTGAAATTTAGAATCAAGTAAATGCTTTCATCTATTCAAGTAATTTGAATAATGTATAGCCCCCTGAATTAATAGGCAGGAAGTCAATCAAATTATTCTGTTAGCTTTATAAACCTCAGAAAGCCGTGGCTCGGATGGATAAAGAATGTCAGCAGAGCTTGAGTGGCATTTAGCACTAGACAATTAATTTGGAAATGGGTGTTTAAAGGGCAGTAAATTTACTGCGTGCAACACAGTTCACTTTCCTGAAGCAGGTTTGTCTCTTAGAAAGAGTTGTAAAACTGAAGTAGTGAGTAGTAGTAGAACTGCTTGGGCCTCCCCTGTGATGCCATTTGGGATCAGCCAGTATTTTATGGTCATGTCTGCTGGTTAAGACATTCTTCACTTTGATCACTTGCTGAGGTGCAGCAGCAGTTTAATAGAGATGTAGGGTTTACATGTCATTTCACAAGCACTGAGGCTCCTGGAGATACATGGTGCTATTTGGACTCCCAGAGTGGCTGGTTATTAACTGTAATTATTTAATGAATGAAGTGGTAGTCACCTGAAAGTCCTGAAATGGAGGTTGATCAACAACATTGTAATAGTGGACAAGAAAGCGAATGCAGTTTAAGATCAGTGAGCTGTAGATCCTGTAGATAGCAGGCCACTGAAGTTCAGCTCATTTGCTTATCTCCTGCAGTAAGATTTTAATTTTCTGATGCCCTTTTGTCATGTATGATAATATCTGGAATAAAGGACTCAGATGTGGCCTGACTGGTAAAGCAGAGCTACTGATTTCTTCTGTCAAGGGTATGTTTCTGGCAACCTGAGACGTTTGAGTAACTTCCAGTATCAGAATAATTTTTGCTTCTCTGGTAACTTTTTTTATATCGTGCACTTATATTCATAAAACCTCCAAAGATTTTTTTTTCCAGGAGTAATTTTAGGCAGCAATGAATGTTAATTTACTAAATGTTGGCCCACAGAACTATAGGTTAAGTGCTTGGTCACAAAGTCCTTGTCAAAGTACCATCTTCTGGATTTCAACAGTAGCAACAAGAGAAGTTCAGGCTCTTTGTAACCAAGTTGCATGTAGTGATTTGTCAAGCAAACCAACAAATAAATTTCTTTTGAAGCTCTGTTCAAAATGGACCTTAGTCTGAAATGCCATGGAAGATCTCAGTGAACTGGATGTTTCTTGAAGAAATATCCGGGCGCTGTGAATACAACAGAATGGCTCCTATGTCAGCTAGGTGGGAGGGAAATCCATTTTGCTGCATTCACCAGAATGGTGGTGGCCAAGCTGGAAAAGGTCTGTCTTGAAGCATGCAGTTGCTTTTCCATAGTGAAAGGAAACTAAATGCATGCATGGGACACCTAGCTGCATGAGACTGCATCATACACCGAGACATGGCTCCTCTGTACCTCTGTGTTAGGTCTCATTTTCCTTCCTTATGGAAGGAAAAACCATTACACTGGAATTTACCAATAGAGTTATCAAAGTCAAATCTGTCTGGTGTTAGTTTTGTTTCTTTTTAAATTAGACTGTTTTTTTAAATAGAATTGTTGTGTTTCGGGAGACTGTCTGGAGAAAAACAGGGTTGAATTGACTTCGTGTAATGGACTGGCTTGAAAAACAAATTAATTGGGTTTTTTAAGAAAACACTGTAATGCTTTGGCTAGGGTTGCATCGACACAACCTGTAAACTCAGCAGCACTTCTGAACAAAGCACAGAAGTAAATGTTTTCTTAGCTCTAACAATCATTGAGGCCATCTTTGCTTGTCACATTCCCTGTTCATATATTATTTTTATGTTCCCAGCATACAGAAACAGCAGCTAGGGGAAGTTTTTATTTTGCATTTGACAAGTTGCATTTTGCTATTTTTCAACTTGCCTTTTTCCCTCTTGCTGTGAGGAATTATGTCTGGGGCTTAGAAACTATAACTGTTGTTTAGAATTTCAACTTTATCTCTGCAACTTCTGTATTGCTGTCATTTTATTGTTTAGGTATTGGTTCCACTTCAGTTTAAATCCCTTACTTGGAGGCTTTACAGCTTGTGTAGTTTCTAATCAAAGTGTAGATGAGAATATATTTTTTTTTAATTGAGATTACAAAGTTGTTTACTTACTCCAGGAGAAGCAATTTAAGGAAAAAAGAAAGGTAGTTATTAAAAACAAAAATTAACTAAACTTGGCAGTTACTTGCTTCTTCCTTCCAAAGTAGCTGAAATTAATGCTTAAAACTTAATGTTGAAAATTAATCACTTCATAGGCCCTGTATGCTTTGCTATCTTTCCAGTTGGTTGTATTGGATCAGCTTTTCTCCACCTCAGAATTGGGCTGTGATCCAAACTGCATTATAACACAGGAAAAATGTGGGGACACAGCTGTTTCATCTAGTTTTGGTTATTTATTACACTGGAAAATTTGTTCAGACCTTATCTGAGGCACCATAATTAGACCTTAGCAGCAGAACTTTTGAATTGCTGCATTCATGGCAGCACGGAAATGACTATGGAAAATGGGGGAAAGAGCAGGGTTCTGGAGATATTCTGGAGATATTCTGCTGCTACAGGTTGGAGTGCGGACTAATGTAGAGAAGACAGGAAAACAATGTAAAGATAAAGAGGAACATTCAAGGGAGTGTTTATATGCTATACATATTTAATATAAGGATTATCACAGCCAGACTAGTAGGTTTCAAAGGAGAACATTTGCACAGACTGATAGTGCTGCTCACAGTCTGGTCACTCTGCAGCACTTACTACAAATGTGCTCACTGCTTTTTGTCCTCTGCATCTCCATGCAAGGCTGAAAGCAGTGTGGAAACCAAGCCAAGCTTTGTGCAAAGGTTGGGCAGGCGCTCTCCAGGCCACAGGTGGGCCTGATATGTTGCAGCAGGCAGAGGGAGGAGGAAGGGGTTGGCCAGCTCCTGCACTGCGTAGGTGCTCCTTGAGCGTGCACTTACGTAACCTTCCCAAAAAATCAGGCCCCGACAGCTCCAGAGAAACCTGGCTCGTGGGACTGCACGTATGCCACCCGAACTCAGAGGAGCCATTATCTGCAATCTGGCACCTCTTGCAGGCAATTATGAGAGCGATGGTAAAAGGCAGGCAGGGGTGAGGGCGGTGCCTCTGCCGGGGCTGCTGCTTGGAGCCAAGGGACCGGGCATGGGGCTGCACAGGGTGGAAGGGGCTCATGGTCCCCCCAGCCTTGTAAAGCCTTTGGTTCCTGGGAGAGAAAAAACCTCAATCTATCTGGGGATCTCTTCCACTTGCTTGTCTGTAGTCTCTATTTATCAGACCTGCCAGAGCTTTTTCCCCAAATGCTCTTAGCTGAAGGTAGACACACAAGAGAGTGTCCTCTCTTTCCAACCTGCAGCACCCAGAGCCAGATCTGCAGGTGATGTAGGTCTTTCTGGCTGGAATGGGTGCCTGAGAAGATTGCTAAACTACCTTGGGGCCAGGCACCTTGCTCTGTTGACTTCAGTGAGGATTACATGCTTTACCTGCTCAGGTGCTTTGAAAGAGACATCTGACATTTCTGAATGTCTAATCAGGATGGAAAATCCTGATCTCCCTCTTTTATCTTTAGCTTCTCAGTATTCCAACGGTCTGGAAATTCTAATTGTTCTGAATATACTCCAGGCTCGCTAGACAGGCGAGACACTCTTCTTGTGCTTGTGCACATATGTCCTTAGAGAGTGGTGGCACAGCCCTTTGTCATAAACCATAAGCACAAATAGTTTCTGTAAGAGCCCTACATATCTTCTGCAGTTCCCATCTCTTCCACAAACTGTAGAAAATGCATCCATGTAAATGATATCACCTCAATCCCATCAGCTTTAAGATGGCTCCTGGGGCTGCAATCCCCATTTTGCAATTACTTTTGCTTTTGTTTGTTCTTAGAGAGCTTCTAACTCATGAACTACCCATCCTTCTGCTTTTCTCATCTTACTTGTTAACCTTTGGCCTACTACTTTCAGTACCATATTCCAAGAATTTACTTACTTGAGTAATTTTCAGTGGTCCATTTGATCACAATTGGCTTCCCAGTTGCCTCTTCTTGATTTCAACTTGTGAGCCATGAATAAAATTTTCCTGAAGCAGGGTGGACTTTGCTTGATGCTTGTACTGAACTGCTTTTCCTTCATTTGAATGTCACTCCTCATTTTCTTTTTCTTCAGAGATATAGCTTCAATATATTATAGAATTGAAAATTGTTAATTTGATTTAAAAGGAAAACAAAAATTTCAGTCTTTACATAAAAATCCCCATATTTGATCCTGTATAGTAAGCCCCAAATCACAACAAAAGCCCCTGAAGAGCAACGTTTCTGTGAAAAATCTTGTGCTGAATTTTCTAAGTTGACAAGTTTGGCCCAATCTCTGCTTCTTATTTAAAGATAACTCTCCTGCCCCTCGAAGTAATTACTGGAAATCTCTGTGGAAATTTTACACAAAATGGGCTTTTATTATCTGAGTCCTGGTATTGCTTGTTGTAGGTTTCTCCTTAACCTCTGGCAAAGTTTGGTCAGTTGTTCAACTTAGTTTGCTCAGATGGAGAGAGCTGCTGCTTAGAGTGCCTGCTCGCTCCCTACTCTGATTTTACCATTATGATATTTATTAGCCATAGATATTTTATTTATTCCTTATACTGTGGCCACATCCAAGTAAATCCCTCAGCAGTCTGGTCTTGCTAATGTTTCACATCAGGAGATAATACAGGCTCACATGCTGTGGTATTGCAGGGGAGGGGAGGGCAAATCCATGTACATGTCGTTATTATGGATTTTTTTTTCCCTGTTGTAGTTACAGCTTTCCATTTTCATTTAAAAATCTCAAAGCATCCACTACCCTTGTAGGAGGCTACTGTTTCCTCTCCTATTTATTTTGAGTTTAGAAGAGTTATAAAAACAAATTCTCTATGAAGTGTATAAATGATCTGATTTTTTTTCCCCGTTCACATTGATAACCAGAGAGAAAATAAAATCTCATGGAAACATGGCTATCAGAAGTTAGGGAGGAGGCTTTCCCCTGATGTTTAAATGAGCAAATATAGCAGCCAAAGGACTGTAAAAGTGTAAGGTTGGATGTAAGCAAAGTTGAATGAAGATGCACCAGAAGGTAGATTTTTGTGCTGGCAAAATGCCTGGAACTTTTGAGGGATATTGAGAAATAGCCTGAGGCCCCAAACCTTGTGGCTTTCAAGGTTTGCTCCTCTCTGCCTTATACCATTTGTTTGTCTTTAAGTTTTTAAGAAAGACTTTCAAATAAAGTTCTGACTTGAGACCAGTACTTCTGGAAAGGTTAACTGAGCCATGAGGTTTGTTTGTGCAGCTTGGCGTGGCTTGCCAGCATGGGTGCTTTGTTTTATTTTTATTTTATTTTTCCTCATGGTAAAGTGATGTTATATCTTTGACTAGTCATCCTTATTGCGTATATATGAATGCATTTCCCCTTTCTTCTGTGCTTCCCAGCCCAAATCAGTCTTTTAGCTTCATGTGTTTGCAAAAGCCCCGGGTGGTGTTCCACTGTGGATGGAGGTGAAATCTGGTAGGGCAGAGGGTAGGAATTTCTTCTTTTTTTTTCTTTTTTTTTTCCACCTCTGTATATTTTTTTTTTTTTTTTCTCTGTCCTGCCTGACTTGAAATGTGAAGTGGGAAGAGAGGTAACTGACCTGGCTGCTGGGCTGCACAGGAGCTTTGCTGCCATGTGCTCTGGTTCAGCGATGCCAATAGAGATTCTGCAGCCAGCATGCTTGCTCTTCGTCTGGTGCCTGTGTAACTCTGGCTGCTGCGGTTTGTGGAGGCCTAAAAGGAATTGCAGGATTTTGGCATAGGGCAGAATGGTGTTTTCAGCCATTTATGACCTGGGTTATTGTTTGGGTTGGTTTTTTCTTTTTCTTAATTGGACTCTCAAAGGTGATTAAAGTTCAGGTTTGGGGAGGACATGGGAGTGCAGTGCAGTATGCATTAACATGCCTTATCTGCACATGTGAAAATACCCTTTTGTACAAAGGGTTGCTGCTTGTTTCCCACATTTGTGGGGAAAAAAGGTGTGAAATTTGGAGCGCGTTCCAGGAAAAAACAGTTGGCTCCTTTTTCCTCAGGGCAACGCAAGGCTGGCCCCTTGCCATGCTTTGGACCCTTTGCTGCCATTTGCAGAGTGAGGCCAATGCTCCAAGAGCGGGAGGAGGAAAGGCAGGGCAGGGATGCACGGCAAGGAGGCCACTGAGCTGGGGACAGGAGTGTGACCTGCAGGGGCTGCACACCGAGCTGAGCCACAGAGCAGCCCAGAGTGCTCTCCTCGGAGCTCCTGCCCTGCCGTGCTGGGTGTGCAGGCGTTCGGAAAGAGGCAGGTTCGGGCGTGCAGGGAAGCCTCTTCCACGTTTTATGGTCGGTGCAGCTTGCAAGGAGAAGCTGTCATTTTTTCCCAGGGCGTGTAGAACCAGTTCCGCTGGTCCAGCGTGCGCTGCAGCGGAGGAGCCGAGGGCTGTCATGAAGGGGGCTGTGACAGACCTGCCTTTGGTGCTCCTGATCCTTGGGAAGGGAACAGACATGGAGCTGGGAGCCTGGGCTGGCTGTCCTGGCCATCTGCAGAAACACCTGCTTTTCTCTCCATGCAGTGTTGCAGGGTTATCAGCCGCTCACCAAGCATTGTTTCAGGCGGTGATCATGGAGCTGTTAGCCAAGTGTGTCTTCCTTTAGGAAGACTTAATTTTACTTTTATTTTTCTTCCATTTATGTTGTCAAATTTGGTATTTCCTATGTTCCTGCTTCTCCAGCAAATTTCTCAGGGTGATATTGCCAATTTTCTGGATTTTTGTGTCTTGGGGCATTTAGTGTGGTGTTTAATTTTGTTTTTTTTCCCTTGACTTGCAAGGTGCTGGCATCTTCTGAATTTGGGAATTTTGAGTTGCACAAAATACATTTCTAATTTTGATGATGAATTGCTTTGATTTACCAGTGCAAAAAATATTTATGAATAAATTTCATTTCCCACTCTTGTTTCTCCTAAATCTTTTACTTGACCAAGTGACTTGTAGTTACCTAAAATAATTGGCATTGGAAGTGCTGCAGTAGTCACTGCAAAAGCCACTTTCAAAATAATTACACGAGAAACTAGTCAAGTTGTGTAATCTCC